>NC_056732.1:268906256-269078756 GCF_019279795.1 Protopterus annectens
CTGGTTCTGCTGACGCGGATTTTGTTTTATTTATTTTAGTTTGTTTCAACTTCTGTTGCTTCAGTCATATTATTTTATGTATCAATGCACATACTGAGATTATCTTTGTATATCTGCCAGGGTCATACAGTAGGGCATCACCAGATATATCAAGGTAATGAAAGTAAGCATACAGCAGCCCATATACACATTCAATTATTACTCAGTTTGGGGCAGAGCATAACTGGAGCCCTTATCTGACATGGCATGTGGATTGGTGATTGGTATCATTAACAATGACTCATAGGCATATCTGGAATTTCCAGTAAGATGCCCCTGGGAAAAATGCTCCTCACAAATTATTGGTATAGTTCACATGTGTTCCATGTGAGGGAGTCAAGTGTCCTGCCTTGGTGGTCATCAGATACATCGTAGATCACACTCTTTGCATCACAGGCCACCTGATAGATGATAAAGTGATAACCTATGCAGTTAAAACAATTTCATCCTAACTCATCAGTTGAATTTTTTATTTCATTGTGGGTACAGTCCATGATCCCCCCTAGCACAATAGGGAAATGGACTGTGCCATAAATGTTCTGCATAGTGTTGGCCATCTTGTCTGTAGTATGAGAAAATCACATATACTGTCTCACATGCTGCAGCATGACATCGAGGAATTGGTGGAGCATCCTTGGGGCAGATGAATAGGCTACCCCTACCGAGTCACCTGTTGGTGGCTGAAAGGTCTGTGCAACTAATATTTTCAAAGCCAAACATTCCCTCATATCCACAAGGATAGGGATAGTTACTCCATGACTCCTACAGGGATGCAGGTGAGGGTGAGGCATCTTGTCCAGGGCCTACATGGTGACATATTCATCATGGTTGTAGTCTGCAATTCCAATGTCATTAAAGGTATGAAATGTTATGTACAGTTTGATGACATGGCATCTCCAAGGTCAATGATGTGCAATGCTCTGACTACCCACAATGTGTTCATCCTATTGTATATAAAGAAATATTGATGCTGCAGCTACCCCTAACATCATTGCTTTATTCTCCTTTTGTAACTCCGGGATTTTTTATCAGTTCTACTGGAGCTAGCACTAACAATCATAGAACATATACATTTATGAATAATTTCACCATATTGTTTACCTCAGGTACATCCATCAAGTCACTCATTTTAATAATGTACTCATTATTATGTCATTATACTGCTGTTAGCATACAATGTGTGGAGCTACGTTGCTCAGCATACCCTGTTCATGCTCAGTGTGTCTATGAATGACATTCCTCCTACATGTAGCTACTTGGCACACAATTGCTGATTGCAATTCAGAAAACATTTTTGAATCTCATGGAAAGTATGGAAAGTACACTTAATAGCATCAAATCATTAGAGCATTAAATACAGACATACAAAGAGGAAACTGTTTTGTACATTAAATATCTTAATGGAGATATTATATATACTTTTAAGCATTGTAACATAAGCTTTATGGTTACACCATCAGGAAATACACATTTACCATGTAGTCAGTCAATGAATGTGCCTTTCAGGGGTGGGGGCTGCAACTGGTTCTCTTGCCAGACTGGATAACTGCTCATGCATTAACAATATCACCACCTAAGTAAAAAAGTATTGGAAGAAGCAGACCAGGATCCACAAACGGCCTTTATTGAGCGCTTGCGTTTTCTAAAATAAAAAAAAACTTCATCAGAATAAGGCAAATACAAAGAATCAACAGCTGACCCAACTTATATAGAACTCTTAATCATATAGGTGATAATTGCCAATCCACTTAAAGGTGTAAGCCTCTAAAACACATTCATAAACTCCCACAAAACATTAAATATACTCCCTAAAAAATGCAGAATAACATCTACAATATAAAATTATTCATAAATATTGATAGAAATAAACAACACATACATTTGCATACAGATTGTTAAAAGACTGTGTGTGAAATATAAAAACTTTGTAAAATACCTATGGGTATACTTAAAATAACTAGCACATAATAACTGTGTATTGTTTACATATAGCCCTTTGCCCTCAATCTAAGTATAGAGCTAATAGAAATATTACTATTGAGACCTGGTTGTTCGGTGGCATTGGTCCTCATCTGCCACCTTAATTCATGCAACATTAAGAAATCGTTGACTGGACCCCCTCTGTCCCCCATTTTTACCTGTTCTAAAACTAAATTTAAAGGTGTGACCCTCATTATTGTAAATATGCACAGCCAAAGCATTTTTCAAATCCTGCTTTTTAATGTTGTAATAATGCTGGTATATCCTACTTCTAAAGGCATTAATAGTCTTGCCAATATAAAAACATGGAGATGACTGGCAGAGAGCAAGATACACTACAGATTTACTACTACAACAAAACTTTTTTTTCCAGAAATGTTTACCGTAATTTGGGATAACAATTTCCGTGCCCTCCATAATATATTTACATTGAAGACAGAAACCACATTTTGACATACCCCCCAACCCTGAATCAATGTTCAGATTTCTCTCAAACATATTCTTGAAGGTACTATTCCACTAATATACAATATTTGGAGCCTTCCCCACAATTTCAGCATAGTCTTGGCTAGTGTAGAATAAATTCCAATTATGCTGAATGATCTGGGTGATATCACTAAATTGCCTATTATACTTGAAAACAGCTGATCTCTTAAAATCAATTTCAGCCTTGGAAGCCTTAAAAATACTTTCATTTTGAGAAATACAAAGGGAAAAGGTGCCCTCTTTTTTTTTATCTGTTACTTCTTGTAAAGTCTGATCCAGGAAGACTTCAGGGTATCCTCTAATGTATATTATGGATATTATTTTAAAAATGAAAGCGCTCAATAAAGACCGTTCGTGGATCCTGGTCTGCGTCTTCCAATACTTTTTTACTTAATATCACCACCTACTGAGAATCACATGGACAGTTGCAATCTTATATGACTCATGATAGCAGAGTGTCCTGCTACATAACACCTGAAGCTCACCTCTAAGAAGAATGACTGTGCTGTAGGCTCTTGTCCACAGCAGGGAATGGATGGACAGTAGGTTATTGCCCTGGCCTGGAACAAAACAACTTAGCTCTCTTCTTAATTTGCTTTATTTTATTGTATTTTTATTTCTTAGGAGGGATGGAAGGGATAATTGTGTACAGGTAGCAGAGACACTTCCCTGGATTCAGCAAGCTCTGCATGGAGTGCAGGAATAGTGCAAGAGCTGCTGCATACAATATGGCTGACAAGGGATCCAAGAACATGCTCCTGGGATGTGCACAAGTTCTCATACACTATTCCTGCACAGACTCAGCTCCCGTATGCTTATTACCCCATTTGCTGGTGAAAACCATGCAAATGAGGTAAATTAATGATCCAGGAAGCAGGCAGGCATATGTGCAGGAATAGTGTAACCTGCAGAAATGTATCCGGCTAATAATCGAATACATGTCTGCAAACTACAAAACGGAGGCATGACAGCTCCAAAGTAAGCATTTATTCAATGTAGTAGGCATGCCAATGGCCAAATATATAGCCATTGGCATGGGAAATAGTTGCAAAATTATAACAAAAAATAGCTTTTATTTTTTTTGGCCAATTTCAGCCATTTAAGCATAGGACAGTGGTGCACAAACAGGATTAGCCTGAAAATAAGGAAAAAAGTTGGAAATAAGCTTTTAAACCCAAACCAGCATTATTCCATAATAGTCAATGGCATGCATAAGACAACAATACCATGGAATAGTTGTTGCTAAGGGGGAAGGCTGAGTGTCAGTTTTGTAACCATACATTAGCAGTCAGTTTTATGCAAATGAGGAGATTGATACCGAATCACAGATTTCACCTCTGTGTTAGCTTGCACCCAACTGTGTAGGTGCACCAACACCAAGGTATAAGCATACAAGGTAGATGACCTCATAAGGGGGAGTGTCATGCATGCTGTAAGGTTATTGGAGCTTTGTGGCCTGTGTTTGCCCTTAGCTAAGCATAGCTAAGGAAAGCGAGTGGGTTTGAGGCTGGCTAGCAGTGTTTACATTCCCTAAACAGGTGTGCACACCATGCACTGGCTTTTAAACAAACAAAAAAAAAAACAGGAACTAGCAGCTCTGTTCACATCTGAGCAATGGGTATGCACGGCACACCTCGTGGCTTAAAGGGTAAGACAATGGGAAGGGAAAACAGCAGTTGGAAGGCAATCAAGGAGAGCTAGCATAGCTGGCAGGTGAAATGTATCAAAATCAGGCGATTACACAGGCAGCAGCCCAGCCCAGCACACTACTATAAACTATGCAAACACCTTTCACTCTGTTTTTTCCCACAAACCCTACATCACCGGTGTACACAGACGTCGAAATTTTACCTGACAAAACTAACAAAATGATAGGGGCTGCTGTCACTCTCATACAGCAATATGTGGAAGAAGCTGAGGGTGGTGAGGATGAGAATGTTGACAACCAACACACAGTGAGGAGAAGGAGAAGTGTGTACAGACCCAGGGTAACCTACAAGAGGCTACATGAGCTGGAGATAGTGGAGTGCTATAGGGTGGACAGGGACATCCTTCAGCAAATTGTTGAGCTGTGCCGGCCACACCTCACACACAGAACCAACAGAGGGGATACCAAGGTATGTGTAGGGTTAAGAATACTAGCCACATGTACCTTCCAAAGGCCAACTGGGGATACCTTGGGGTCCTCACAGGCATCACCATCCAGGTTAATCCACTAATTCCTGGATGCCATGTCAGCACATGCTGGTGAGCACATACATTTCCTCAACACCCGTGAGGCATTGACCAGCAATATGCGTCTCTTCCAACAAAACAGAATACCCTGAGGTAGTGGGTGCTATAGACTGCGTGCACATATACATCAAAGCACCACCCGGTGAGCAGGGTAGGGTCTACATAAACCACAAGGGATTCCCCTCTATCAACTGCCAGGATATGTGCGATGCTCAGGGCATTATCATGAATGTGTTTACTGCCAGCCCTGGAAGCTATCACAACTCTCACATCTGGAATATGTCACAGCTGTATCAAAGATTTGCCAGTTGGGACATCCCATATGGCCACCAAGTGGGGGATGCTGATTACACACTGGAGCCATGGCTGATGACACCCATCAGAAATGCACACACACCCAAACAAGAACTCCATAATGAGGTACACGCACAAGCCAGTATCATAATAAAGCATGTGTTTGGGATGCTCAAGTCACGGTTCTGATGCCTGGATGTATCCAGTGGAGCCTTGCAGTACTCTCCAGCTACATGTATACAAATTTTCATTGAATGTGCCATGCTACACAATATGATTCCATGGAAACAGCTGCAGAAGGAACAGCACAGGGCAGGGCCACACAGTCCCCCACCATTACCAAGGCCAGCACAGGCACAGAGTGACTCAGAGGAGGAACAACCTGAGCCTGCCCATGTAGGCAAAATGAGGCATGCCCAGTATGCCCAGGCTTTGGCAAAGAGGCAATGCATTGCACATACACTGACACAGTAGGGACCAAGGGAATGAAACCTCTCTCTGACTTGCACATACAGTAAAAGGGATGCCAAACATGACACTACCTGTGCTTTACCATGTATAGGGAGTGTACTATGTGGATCCAACATAGTCAGCCCTCCAGCACCATCCTCAATACTGCCACAGCCACAAGGAAAGTCACTCTTCCTATCAATTGCTGAATGAAGTAGTATGTTTTACTAGTTGTATCTATGGTATGGATGTGAGCATGCAAGGGAATCGGCTGGCTGAATAGGATGGCAGCAGATAGTGGAGTGAAATCCATAACAAATACTGGTGTCAACAATGTAGGCAGTACTAGACAAGGTGGCAAATCTCACTGCAGTACATGTGGTGGCCCAAATGTGTGTTCATAGGACACACACATGCATGTCAGTGAGGCTCACATACCCAACAACAGCCTCAGCCAGCAAGACAGGTGTAAATGACCATAAAGAAAGGCTGTGCTAAGGCCTCCAACTGATGGCAATGGAGAACAGCCCCCCTCCAGACCTGCGCAGACAGACTACAGCAGGTCTGGCAGTTGTATGTTAGTTCTGAAGTGTAAGAAGTCTGAAACTGAAATATAGGTCAATAAAACCTAAGATCTGTACTCTGATGATATGCCTCTTATCTGCATGATAAGTCAGAATACAAAATGAAATGAAAGCCAGCAGACTACCTGAAATACCAATACAGTCATAGCAAATGTTTACAGTTGTCAGGTGTGCCCCCCCCCCAATCCTATGTAGAAATGCAGTAACATATACATGTGGGTTTAATAACACTGGAGCACAGATTACCTGAGCTGGCCCAATTTACAGGATAGATTGTTGCATGTGTACAATATGCAGGGCTCTGCATGTTAGGTTGTTCTGTGTTGTATATCGTGTGGAAGTGGTCCGCATGTAAGCATGGAGAGTTGTGTCTCGGTGGCCTATGGCCAGTACTGTTAATGACAGGGCCATGTTCTGACAACTGCAGTGCCAACCACAATGCATCCCAGCTAGACCCAATTCAGCAGTCATCCATACTCACTGTTCTGATGTCAGTATCTGTCACCATCTGAAAGATGGACATGCCATGAATGTGGGCCCAGACATATACACAGTACACAGGTGGAAGTACCCTAGACAGAGTACATAAAATTTAACTGTCAACTGCACACACCTTTGGAATTGTACATGCAGGTTGGCAGCACATTAGTTGTCTGTGTAGTATGGAATACTGATGTAGTCTGGCCAATCAGTGGCAGACCACAAAAGGCACAGTTATGAAGTAATGAGAGACTGCCTATGTCCACTCACAAGGCAGCATAAGGGGAATGTCCCAGGTATATCTGTGAGTCAGATGCAAGAAACTTCCATATCACACATGCGCTCAGCTCACCCCACCATCAGCCACAGGTTTACCACAGGTCATTTCCCTGCTGTTGGGAATGAGTACAGTATGACCTCCACTTCTGTATGGGAATACCCACAGAATGCAGCATGCTGAAGAGGTGTCCCATGCAGGTGTGTCCCTAGCTGTAAGCAGCACCTTGCCAACATCCAGAACAATGGATTAATATGGACAGGAACTATTGCCAATAACACCTCACACACTTACCCTGTCACTCCAGGGGAATCCAGTGGCTCACAGTCTGGGACTGTAGGAGTGACAGAATGCAATGGTCTGCTACAGATGGCCCGCATCACTACCAAATGCCCTACAGTCCTCTGTCAAAGGTCTGTGCCTTATGCATACTGCCAATGTATGTTATCTCAAGGGGTCCCAAATAACAGCATAACAGTCCACAGAACACAAATGCAAGGTCATGTTGACAAATCCCAGTAGCATGCACACCATGTCCTACTGCATGAACTGTGGACCAACCCCTAAATACCGCCGGGATGAAGGGATAACTATAGGGATACTTCTCAGATGTTGCTTGCATAATGTTAAGAAAAGGATAGAATAAAAGAGTGGGAGGTGTAGACACATGGACGCCATGGAGTGTGTGAAGTCTGAAACTCTGAAGTGTGCCCATACAACCCCTGCCTACAAACCCAGTAATGGGTGGCTACAAACCTGCTTGTAAACCACAATGTGAAGGGAACTGACTAGATATATAAGCCCTGCCTCTGGGTAACCTGGGTGAATCTGTACAGCTGAGAGGTATGGCCACAGCAGGATATGGCCATTCCGTTACATCAATAGATGTACAAGCAGGGGATCCTCAGCCACCACAGTACCAAGGTGCTGGACCATTAACACAGACCCATCAGCAAGTGTCTGCAGCTACCCCTCCAGAATGGCATGAGTGTGCAAGAATATGTAGGCTGCAGACCACAATACTGGACACAGCTTCATTCATCTTGTATTTCCCAGGAAATAACTATGAGCAAATAAGTATATCTGTCAGTAGTTGATGACATAATACATCACAGTATATAACAGTACATATGGCTGAATATCTCTGCTAACACCAACCATGTAACACAAGCAGCACAGACACAATAGTTACAGATATCCTGCAGAAACAGGTTGCTAGCTGTAGGTGTAGAACACAAAGTCCTGGACTGGAGTACAACCTACCTGGAATGGATTCACACACTCACTACAGAATGTCATACTGGGCATGCTCCTACACTGACAACCAAATACAGAAGGTCATACTGGGCATGCTAATACACTTAGAGAAATGAAGCCCATGTCTGACAACAAAATACAGAAGGTCATACTGGGCATTCTCCTACACTTAGAGAAATGAGGCCCATGTCTGACAACAACAGTGGACTATACATATCCATCAGTCGCAGATGTCTGTGCACACACACCACATTGCACACCATCAATGCTTTGCACTCACATTGGATAGGAATACTAACACATATCCAAGGCTAACACATTATAATAGGTCAAATATACACACACAGAAATGTGGGGAAGAGAGAGACAGACAGTGACAGAGAGGTTTTCATCATGATGCCTGTCCCATCCACCACACATCCAATTGGACAATATTGCATGATGTGCCAATGTCAATCACTGTAGACATTTTCTTTTGGTAGCACTCAGCCCTATAGTGTTTGTGGTGCTTGTGATAACTATGTAAAATGATAGTACAAATCAGTATTCATCTAGCATTTGTATACCCAGTCCTGTCAAATGTAAAGTTGTGTGTGACTGAGTGTTCTGTGTGTGTTTCCAGAGGAATGGTTTATGGCCCAGTCACACACACTGTACTTCCCATTGCCTATGTTAGCACTCATGCTGATGCCAGTCACCTTGAAATAACCCTCTGGCCAAATCTCAGCCCCATAAGCTCTGTGGTGTTTGTGATAACTGTGTAATGCTGTAGTGTAACATACTAGTTAGGTAGGTGTTCTAATCTCATACATGGCAACTGTGAGTGTGTGAGTGTGTGAGTGTGTGAGTGAGTGTGAGTGTCCTTGATAATGCCTGATATTATGGACAATCACACTTACTACTCTCCCCTTATCCCTCCTTTAGCACTGTTGCTGATGTTAGTCACCTTCCAAGATACCTGTGGAGAACTTTCCAACATGTAAGCTCTATAGTGCATGCCATAAATGCGGAGTGATGTAGTAACAATAACTACACAGGTATGGGTTTGAATCTCATCTGTGACAAGTGTTTGTGTGTGTACCTCAAAGATTGTGGCCCCATTTACACCCAGTACACGTCTCAGAGCCTGACTTTAGCAGTCCTGCAGATATCATCTACCTTAGAAGTACCTGTTGCCAACCCAAAGCCATGTCAGGTCAGTGGTGCATGTGGTAAATGCATAACATAATTGTCTGTAAAGATGGTTAAATAGAGGTTTGAACCTCACCCTTGACAAATGTAAATTTGTGTTTAGGGTAAAATTAATTTTGGGATCTCTCACCCACTACATCACCCAATGCCAGTATTTACAAAGGCTGGTGATGTTCCTCACATTAGAAGTACCTTGGGACAACATCCATCCTATAAGCTCCGTGGCACGTGTGATAAATGCGGTACACTATAGTAACAAAACATAGATACGTAGAGGTTTGAATCTCACTACTGGCAAGTGTGTGTGTCTGTCATCAGTATCCTGTGTGGAAGTTGCTGTGATTGTGTAATAACAGGATGCATCGTGGGGGGGGGGGTTGCTAAATTATTATGTTGAGAACCTAGTATATGTCACAATGTCCACCTTTCAAGGACAACAGATGCCAAACACCAGAGATGCTGGTGTAGACAATCCATAGCCCTACATGTGACATTATGGACTGGTGAACAATATAGGCAACCCTTCTATTACTCAGAGAACACTCTTCACCCATGTCTCATACACAAACACACTCAACTAGGCAAAAACCACTATATTGGTAGTTCCCTGCATATTGCCTCACAGATAGTAACCATGGTGTGATTGCAGTGGACTACATGCCTGTTGACCACAACAGTGCCACTGACATCAGAAAGTACTGTGATGTGTTATATCTCCTGACTGTGTGTTATCCAGTAAGTAAAAGGAAATGGTACTGTGTTCCATCCCCACAGAAGGCAAATAAATGCTTACAGTGGCTCTTTTGCTATGTTCCCCACTGGACGCCTGGAACAACTATAGAGTCTGCAAATGTAACCCACAAAGGGAATACCATGCATTATACACATGCCCTGTATGGACAGACACCACTAACTCCACTGAACACCTGCATCATGTTGTCATTGTAGGTGCAAGCAAGACCTCACTTCCATAGGCAGATCTCACCAAATTAGGTTTGGAATGCCACAATAACAATCTGTCCACACAACATACCCCAGAGACCTCAAGTACACTTCCACATATGAAAGAACATGCATGTGGGACATGTGCACAACTCAGACACTGTCCATGTCATGGAATATAGATCACATATATGGGAAGCAGTACACATCACTGACCACCCACAATAGTAACTCAGATGAGTGGATGGTGAATACAATACCCACTCATGGGCACCACTCCAGGGACTACACCCCTGAGCCACAATGGAGACTATTGTCATGTGTCCTGATGCCAAGGTATTCCGTTTGCCTAGCCTTGTACAGCCTTCAGGCCCATTTACCTACTACATACCTGTGAAGCAATGAACCTATGCATCTCAGTACTGGCATGTGTGTGTGTGTGTGTGTGTGTGTGTGTGTGTGTGTGTGTGTGTGTGTGTGTGTGTGTGTGTGTGTGTGTGTGTGTGTGTGTGTGTGTTTGTGTGTGTGTGGAGATTAATGATTTTGAAAGCATTCACACTCACTACACCTCCCATTGCCCTACTTTAGCACACCTGCTGATGCCATTCACCTTGAAATAACCCCTTAACCATGATTCAACCATATAAGCTTTGTGGCACTTGCAATAACTGCATAAGACTGTAGTGAAGCAAACTAGTTAGGCAGGAGTTCTAATTCTGATCCTGTCGACTGTGATAATGTGTGTGTGTCTTTGTTGACACCTGTTTTTGTGGACATTCACACTTACTACATTTCCCTTACCCCTCCTTTAGCACTGTTGCTGATGTCACTCACCTTCAAAGATACATGTGGACAGTTTGCCAACATGTAAGCTCCGTGGCGTGTGTAATAACTGTGTAGCACTGTAATAACAATACATAGTCAGTAAGGGGTTTGAAACTCAGTACTGGTAAGTGTGTGTTTGTGTGTGTGACATCAGTATCCTTTTGGGGTGATGTGCAATGACAGAATCCATGTCAGTGTGGGTTTTGCTGCATCATTATATTGAGGACCTCTTTGTCCCGTTGTCCACATTACAAGGCTAACAGTTTTCAAACACTGTAGAGGTTGTTGTAGATAATCCTCAGCCATAAATGTATACAGCCATGTGCAATTACTATGTGACAGTATGGATTAGTAAACAATATAGGCAACCGTTATAATACCCAGATACCACTCTCCACCCATGGATCATACACAAACACACTTGGCTCTTTCTGTCATACTCCCTTTCTTTCTTACTTTGTCTCTGTCTCTCTCTCACTCTCTCTCTCTCTCTCTCTCCCTCTCTGGTGGATGTGGAAAAGTGCATCTGTTTTGCATAGGCAGCAGCTTGAGTTTTGTAAGTAATGCTCATGATCAGCTAATGGCCTGTGCATGAATTGCAGTCCCCCACTTGCTAATTGCATGTGAAACAGTTGTGGTATCATTCCTATAGCCAATTGTATAGAAACACACTCCTATAACTAAGCACTTCGTGTGGGGGTTGGCCCTTTTTCTTCACTGTGAGCAGGACTTCATGTGGGTGTTTGACAAACAGCATCACAGAGGATAGTTGGAAATACTTCTTACAACATACACTGTGGAGACAGGCCAAGAAACAGGAGGGGGATGTTCCAGACATGGAGACAGAATGTAAGTATTGCTGTTCTACATTTGAAGTAATGTTGGTTTAATCATCACTTGCAGATCACTAAAGTCAATAACTCTGCTGGTAAAGCACTATTCTCTTGTGCCATAGCCAAATTTATGGAATTCCCTCCCACCCACAATTACCTCCGTACCATCATGCACCCACTTCAAAACTTTACTAAAAGCACACCTAAAAACATGCTGGCTATGCCCTTGCAATTCCTACTCTAATATCACCCAACACATCCAATCACTACCTTTCATCCACCCCACTAACTACCTTGATTATAGCAAGCTCGGATGCTCATAAGCCTACTACTTATTATACAGCAGGAACTTCTTATTGTAACAATTGTTAATGTCTGTTATGTACTTGGCAGATAAAGATTCTAGATGTCTACTGATGTACTATGTTCTTCATCTGTAACTATGTTTGTAATTAATTGCTATGTTAATCAAATTGTTAACCGCTATGTAAATCCAATGTAACTGTCTGTATATTTTAACTGTGGAGCTTTTCTCCCCAGGCCTCCACTGAAAATGGACCTACGTCCAGTTGGACACTCCCGGTCAACAAATGTAAATAAATAAATAAATAAATAAATTTAACAGGGTTTGTGTGGATATGGCTGTTCTACATGATTTAACGTCTGGCATGACAGTGTTATGTGGTTGAGGAAACTCTCACTTGTAGGGCTATCTGCAGACTGGCCAGAGTTTGGATTCTTACATGTGGTGTGTTGCTCACACATTTCCTATATTTAGAAATACAGTAGCATACTCTGGTGATTGCAGTCAATACATGGTGACATCCATGTGAGTTATTGACTTCATATCCCTCAGAAGAGATATGTCACAACAAACCCTGTTACACCAGGAATTTTCTCAGTTTATCACAGCAATATGTCTATATTGGCCCTGTGTCTGTGTCTTTGTCCCCCAAGTCTGTTACCCTTTGTCCATATGTCATGCAGTAAGAGGTGCATATGTACAGTACATCATTATTCACTGACATTATACCTGATAACAAGCCAGTGAGATATCAGACTGCTAGACATGTTATGTATAGTAGGCCTTATATTTGAGGACAAAACTTGGACATTCTGTTGTAGTCTGCACAGTAGTGAGGTCTGTGTACTTATGGTGATTGTTGACAGAGTGTGTATAGGTTCATAGTTTCATAGGTTCATAGGCTGGTACTAGGCTATTGACCCTAGTGCCTATGCAAGCCTAGCCATAACATTTCCCTGGATATTTCTTCCCACAATATTTACTTCTCTGGACCCCTGTCTAGCAGGGCGACTGACAATGATCCCCGGGGTGAATTTCCTATCTCCCATTCAATCATCAAGGTTCCTTTTGAAGAGGGCCAAAAAGGCGCCCTGCTTGACATGTATGGGCAGTCTATTCCAGAGTATGGGGAGTCTCTAGGTCAGGAACCTATCCCTCCAGCATGTTTTGTTCATTGTGATGGCAAGGTTTAGATCCCTGGAGCGTGTGGCTCTGATGGATTGGGATTTCTTTAAGTGGAGCATGTCCAGTAGCTCAGGGTCTGACATGGCTTTGTATGTTAAGCAAAGATCGCCTCTGAGTAGACAATATGCCACAGAGTATAGCTGGAGTTTTTTTAGTCGGTCAGCATATGGCATCTGCTTTAGGCCTGTGATTCTTGTGAATCTTGTTTATTGTGAATATGTTACTTGGCCTGTGCACAGACTGTGGTAGATGTCACTGTTCTTGGTCCTGTTCTATCTGACGTTGCATGCTGCTCCAGTTTATGGTACCCTAACAGCATACATGTTTGTAGGGCCAGACTGACACATGTCCCATACCACAGTCAGGCATCAGGCTACACTGTGTATTGGTCCAGTATATGTAGGATTAGTGTATGTGTGGCACATAGGAGGATGGTTTTGCTCACACAGTCCATATACTGTACTATTAATTAAGCTTACCATAACGTGACTGTGACTGTGTTCAAATTGGTTGTGGGTATGCCCTTTCACACTGGTGTCTGTTACTCTGTGCTGTTACATGCCTGTAATGCCTGCTATATTTGCAAGTACATGTGTATTCTCCCATTGGAAACTTGGGTGAGTGTTGTGGCAGTCTGCCTGTAGTTTGCATAGTGCTTTGTGACATGCATAGCAGCTCAGTGTATTTACCTAGTTTGATATTATGTCCAGGTATTTGTCAGATGTACTGTTGCCTGCCCAAAATAAATGTTGTGTATTTCTGAAAAAGCAGTGGGATGCTGTGAAGATGTATGAAATGAACTAGTGGGAAGTATGTGGGCTTGGGACCTCTGATTCTCCGGTTAATATGTGTTAGTAGAGACAGGAGTGTTGAATGCATCAACTGAGTGAGCGTATCTATTCCAGTATTTTTGTGATGTCCCCATTTACATGACTCTAAACATCCACTTTATCAGGCTTGGTCCACATGTCTTGCACTAAAGAGTTCTGTGTGTACCTCTGGAATGACCAGATTGTGTAAGATTGTCCACGTTTATTGGTCATATCTTTGCTGTATTCCACAGGATCATTACTGTGATTTGTGCGGTACTTCACTATGATGAGCTTACGATGTCTGTCAGTAACTGATGGTGTACATATCAGTACCAGAAGTGACTTCACACACAACATGTCTGTTGACACAACCCCTGTTACTGTAGCAAAATTCTACATTTATACCTGCAATACTTACATTATATCCTCTTGTACTAAGAGATTGTGACTATTGGTGGTGAGGTATGACTCCACTGCATGTTATGGACATATGTTTTATATATATATGTATATATATATATATATATATATATATATATATATATATATATATATATACACACACATATAAATACACGTACATATATATGTGTGTGTGTGTGTGTGTGTGTGTGTGTGTGTGTGTATATATATATATATATATATATATATATATATATATATACATATATACAGATATATAGACCTAGATTAGTACTAGGCTAATGGCTCTTGTGGGCCATTTTAAGCCCAGCCAGTTACCCCATATGAGAATCAAACCCTGCACCTTGTGTTTGTAATGTAAACACATTAACCATGATGTCAACCTCCCATAGGTTGGTGCTAGGCTATCGGCCCAAGGGCCTGTACAAGCCTAGCCATAACAATTAATTACCTAGTTATTTCTTCCCGCAATATTTACTTCCCTCAACTGCAAGAAAAGCTATTGACTAAACTAAAAACAAAAATTCATTCACATATAAAGTGTTCCGTCAGTTGCATTAAAAAGGTAGAAAATTCAAAAGCTTACAGGCCTATAACATCTGTCCAATATTTTACAGCCTGTGATGAATGCTAGCCTATAGTGAACATAAAAACTATACATATACGAGTTCCACCATAACAGCATGTCCATGGTAATCTGATAGAACTCAGTGATGTCTTTAGTCCTAGCTTTTGCAGTAGACAATAAATAACTTAAACATTTTTTTTTTCTAAAAAGAGAGAAATACCTTCTGTCAGAGAGCCAGTTCCTGTTATTACAGTTCTTCCTAGAGGTAAAATAATATTTTAATAAATTTGAGTTAACTCACAAAAATGCTATCGGTTTGGGGTATTAATGATCAAGTCATGTTTTACTTCATGGTGTAGGACATCAGAAACAACCAAATATTGAAGAAAGTCCAAACTGTGTTTAAATAAAGGATTTTGATCAAGATAAAACTATAAAAAAATCTGGGGTCAAACATTTGTTTATATACTTCAACATTGTACAATAAAAATCATTCCATACCATCACAGCCCATTTCTTATCAGCCTTATAAATATGGATATTGAAGGTATGCTATTCCTTCCTTAAAAGGTTCCTATTTTTTTGTTAATTTATGAACAGAATTCAAATTTTTTAATTGCTTTGTCCTCAAACAACATAACTGTATCGGAATAGGGATGTTAAAAATATAAAGAATTCAAACTAAACAATACCACATCAAAACCAGAAATATAATATTTTAAAATGAACACCTCTACCAAAACTTATTGAATCATTAAATACCTGGTAGTAAAAGACGTAAGTGTAAGGGATGAAATCCAAATCTTTATTAAACAAACAGCTATCAACAGATGTTAAAACACAATCAGAAACATTTACTACAAAATTGTGAACATTAGAAACGTATTTCAAATTTAAGAAACTGGCATTTAATATCTAGTCAATCACTGTAGTATTTAAAGTGCTTCCTACCACCCAGTTGACATTTGCTAAAGGGACACTAGAAGCAAAAAAGATAGATGTTTCCAAACATTGCTAACTTCACAATTCTCACCAACAGAATCAATACCAGTCTCAAAATGTGAGGATGAACATTCTCTGTAGTACATACACTTGAATTATTTGTCTGTTTTAAATTTGGGTCATTCATACCTCTTTTTTTGTTTAACCCTGAATTTTCCAGGATGGCCAGAAAAGTATTATTACCTTCAAAATCAAATCAGAATGCCATATTAATATACTTAATCTTATCCTTTTAAATGCCCACCAGTAAAGACCACATTTCGCTTAATCCACAAAATCCCTTTCATATTTTTCAATTTCCTTTCCTTAAAATCCACATGCATTTTTGCAAACTTCTCAGAATATTAAAAACTGTTCTTGGACTTAGTACAGTCCACAAGTTTATCAACTGATGCAGCCAATTAATCCCCTTGCTGCACTAATATAGGAATAGTTGTTGTAATAAAATTTTGAGCTTTTACAAATATACATGAAACTCTTTTTTTTTGGCCATAGTGGTAAACTACCAAAAAGCGATCACCAACAGTTTCTACCTCTGGATACCCACAAGCCTATGGTTACCATAGCTGCCTCCATGTAAGCCTTCAGGTCTCTCTATGTATGAAGTGCCTACAAACACACACACACACACACACACACACACACACACACACACACACACACACACACACACACACACAAATACACACACACACACACACACACACACACACACACACACACACACACACACACACACACACACACAAAAATATATTTGAAGCAAGCTGTTGTATCAAAAATCAAGCCTTTTTGCTTATCCTGGTGCTTCTTTGACCATGAAGTTGTTTATGTTTAGGTATGGGAGTATGGGTTAGATCACTACAGATGGAGTTTAGAGAGCACATATCTACACAAAAACACTTGCCCCAGTATTAGAAGAACTATGTGAGGGGAAAAAAACACTATCACTCAGGACTTTAACATAAGTTGCAATAAAATGAGATGTGTATGTTAACTGCAAATAAACCTACTGTGCGTGTGCTAATATACACATACATTCACACACACACACACACACACACACATATATATATATATATATATATATATATATATATATATATATATATATATATAGAGAGAGAGAGAGAGAAGGGGAGAGCAAAAAAAAATGTGTATATTTAGATATAATAACATACTGATTCAACACTATTTTCACTAACAAGTACTAAACTAATTGTAAAAGTCAAAGCAGTTGTTCACTATTATTCAGTATGTGTACTGACATATATATTTGAAAAAGCAACAGGCACCTTTACTACTCTGATGGCTTAGTGATTAACAGCTGTGACTGTCATGTACAGGGTCCTCAGTTTAAGACCTGTAAGTGCTGTTTATTTTGTTGCAAGGCAGAAAAAGTACTGTTGGATACAGAGTTGTGAAGGCGGTTTTGAGCAGCTTTAAGCGTGTTTGCATGGGTTTGCGTGATGGTATGCACTGCTAATGTATGGTTAAATGAATCAGCACTTACGCCATGTAGGCTTCACTTACCAGTGTACAAATGTGCTTAGCATTTATATTTAAACAATGCTTAAACCTGCTAAGCATAGCTCAGCCCTTGTAACCAGTGATCACATTCCAGTCTGATGAAATGGCAGGGTAATGACATCTTTAATAAGTCTATTTAATTCCATGTACATAATATGCTTCTATGTGCTGTCATTACAGTAGCAAGGGGTGTGAGTATACTGTATGGGACATCTGAGTATATATGACTTGTACAACAATCTTTTCTCTTTCTACGTGTTTCATACATGGGTAGTATCCCAGGTTATATGCAGTCACACTTGCATGTATTGTATCATTATATTACTACTGTTAACAGTGCTTTTACAAGTAAGAGTAGATTGCAGATTATAGTACTGGAATGATACACCCCTGCATGCAAAGCTGGACTCTGAGTACTGACTATTGTGTTCTTGGTGTGTGTGTGCTGTGTGTTATTAAGTATTTGTTACTGGATATTGATATGATATGTGGATATTGACCATAGACTACTATGTGTATAGCATGTGTCATTGAGGGCTGCTGTCATGCACTAATGGCCTACCTATCAGTGTCAGATGTCTATCTGTCAAAACATTCATCCTAATGCATAACCTGTTAGCTAGCTGATTTCTGTCTGTCCTCTGTACAGACGTGCAAATGTCAGGTATCCATCTTGGCTGCTTACAGGCAATTTATGCTTGACTGACATGTCTGCCCAGCTGTGTTATGAATGCCACAGCTAGGAACCCCCTCCCAGTATGCATCACATGCCATGGATACTAGACTACCACAGTCAACAGAACATGTTTGGGTACAGGTCTCCAATCCAGACACTGGCCATGTTATGTAATATATGTTGTATACGTGTCAATTTGAGCACCTCACTGTTCCTCTGCAAGAGAAAACCAGATGATTGGATGTTGCATTTAACTGTCACCCTGGGGATCACTCAAATGGCATCAGTTGATAGATGGCCTGCTGATAAATGTCAGGTGGAATGATACCACTGTACCCACATTACCTGCTCTTCTTATCTCTCCATGGATATTATCCTGGTATGCCCCTAGGAATACCTGCACCTATGGATCCCAGTACTGACAAATGTGTCAGTGTGCATTGCTTAAAATAACAGTGTCTCTGTGTTTGTAAACTTGTAGTTGATAATACCCTGAGCGCCTTCTCACCCACTACACCACCCATTGCCATAGTTAGAAAAGGCTGCTGTTGTAATGGACATTAAATGAATGTACCTTGTTATACTCTTTACCCTGTGAGCTACCTGGAGATTGCAGTACCAGCATAACACTGTTGTATAAATGGGTATATAGGCATAGGTTACCCCCTGAGTCCTGGCAAGTCTGTGTATATGTGCAAGTGTGTATATTTGTAGGATACAGCATTCTGAGACCACATTCTCCAAATTCAATATACCTCGCCATACATTATAAATGATAGTGATGTGCTGACATTAGGAGAGCCATAACAAACCCTCACCCTCCTATCCCTGTGGTATGTGCAATAAATGCATATCCCTGTAGTAGCACTGATTAGATAGACATGGGGTTGTATTGCATTCCTTGTAAATGTGTGATTGTGGGTATGTCAGAGCATTATCATGTGTTTCAGTGAGTAAATGTACAATGTGGGTGTGGGTGCTGGGTATACTGTCTTTACACCATTGTACCCCCAGGACATGTCTCAAGGTCCACTGTATGAGGACCACTGTCAAGATTGACCATACAGGTAAATAATTACACTATCCAGCCCAATGATGTATGTGCTGTGTGCAAATTATCTGCAACAGAATAGACTCACTGACAAGGTAGTTAGCACTGATAAACCCAGGTCTCTCAGATGTGTCTATGACTGTTATGTGTTTGTCAATGTGTATATGACAGTATGTCATACTATGTATTGTTCATTAACACCCAGTACATCCCCCATTACCATACTGTACAAGGCCTGGTGATGTTCTTCACTGACCAAGAAACTTGGGACACACCTCATCCTAAAAGCTGTGTGGTGTGTGCAATTAAGACCAACCACATTAGTAGCAATAAGTACCTAGGTTGGGGTTCTACTCCCAGTGTTTCCAAGTAAGTGTGTGTGTATGTGAAGGGATCTACTTCAGTTTGCAGAAAAAACATGTCCCAGGAGGTCATCTGTCTGAGAACTGACTGGCAAACGCTAACATTTCAAAGGAATCATATTGCTTAAATTCATTCCATCAAAACTAGTAGTAGATGTGTAAATGCACTCTTCCCCACTGTATAGCTGTACAGCGATACTGGAGTTGGTATATATAGTTGGGTGTGGATGTTGTAGACACAGCCACTCTCATTGGGGTTATTGTTGTGTGTATCCCCCCCCCCCGCTTAGTCTGCTGTAATACTGTACAGTTTATGTTAACAGGTTAAGTAGTTGTCAGTCACACTATGTGTGGATCTATGCCAACCCACTCTCTCCAAAGTGGAGGGCTGTGCCACCTACATCAGCACACCTATGTTTCCCAACTCCAGGACTGCACTATATTGGGGAAGAGGACATATACCCTGCCAGTACCATCACCAATGACATTAAACTGGCAGGGTGATTATTTACTGATGTGTTGTTTTGCCTATTTTATCTTGGTGGAATTATACAGGCTACAGTGAGTTCACTGCAAAATTAAGTGCATCCATGTGTACAGTATTCTCTGTGTATTGCATCACCACCAAAGCCTCTGTGTGTGTGTGTGTGTGTGTGTGTGTGTGTGTGTGTGTGTGTGTGTGTGTGTGTGTGTGTGTGTTACTCACAAACATGTGGTGTGTGCCACCCAGTACACTTACCATTGTCCACTGTAGAAGGGCTGCTGACATCAGCCACCATGCACTCACCTATATACACCCTCAGACCTATCAGCCATGTGGCACATGCAGTAACTGTTATACAGACCTGTTACTTGTGTTCAGCTGTACCCAGGATATGACATAGTCAATGTGTCACCAAAATGCCATACCCATTGAAGGAAACAACAGCAGACCAACATCCTGCTGACACATAGACACATACGACACAAAATGAATACATTATGGAGACCACAATCAGTCAGTGTTAATAACAGCTATAATGCATCATGGCTGGACAGCTACACATCCTGACATGTAAGCATTAAACTTTCCAGCTGAAAACATGTTATACAGCATTACATCACTAAACCTTAGAACATTCACCCTGTGCATCAGCACCATATTAGAATGCCCCTGCATCAATGTTATGGATGACAGGAATGTGGCGCAGGTATCATCATATGCACAGGGTGTGTTGTGGGTTTGCCAGAGACCTAGGCTGAGACATTTGGTTGACATCATGTGCGTGTGTTGGGGGGTTTCATTATCAGTTGGGCTGTGCAGATGTGGTGTGTGTAGATATGGAGGTGCCCTTGCTGTGTTGGTGTTGTGTGCATGTGTATGTATGCACACAGTTCTGCCATGTGACTGCCCTATACAGGGGTTTGTTGTACAGCTGCAGACCATACATGGCAGGGTGCACAGTTCAGTGTGTCCAGCCATGGACATGAGAACTGTGCCTGCCAGGGGTTCTATTGGCACTACCAGGTACAAGCCCAGATATGGTACTCTCCTCTGATGATGACAAATGTCCACTGATTCCAGATCCCTGTTGGGACCATCCAGGACCACATGCGCGTGGCCTACTGTGCTGTGGTGTAGATAGCACCCCCCTGCAGTGCTGGTGCTGGTACTGCCACTACAGGTGTTGCTGTGACATGTTGCACATCCGCGTAGACCTTCACCTATTGGTGTTGCTGACCTACATCCAAGTGGCTGTCGCCCTACTCCCACCATGTGCTCTAACACAGACTCTGCATGGTTGAGGATTCCCACCATCTCACCCAACCATCTATCCAAGACCTCTGCAAAATAATGGGCACCTGCAAGATCACGGATGTTGTCACGTACAGCAGAATTAGTAGCCCTCTGGAGCCTCAGACTCTGTCTGGTATAACATTTCATATGTGTCTGTGCCTCCATGATGGCCCAAAACATGCGTTTGGAGACACCTGCTGTGGCAATTCTGCCAGGGGCATGATAGCCAGCAGCCCTCCTATGAGCACCCCTGTAAATCTGCCTGTGTGGTACCTAGATGGGCATCTGGCTATGGCTGCTGTGTACAGCCACACTTGCCATAGTCACCACACTGTCCTGTCCCATGACACCACCCACCAACTGCCCTTCATCTATGGCCACTGGTGATGGGGTATGTATAGACATTGTGACAGTGTGCGGGGATGGGGTGGATAAAAGTGGGATGCCAACCAATGGCACATCTTCAGCCCCCGACAACCCTGCCTGTGCCTCCCCATACCTATCATCATTGTCAGAGTCTGTATGAATACTAACATCAGTTTACCCTGACCCACCTTGCCACCAGTGAGAGGAAGACAAAAAATGTAATTTAAGACCTGTACATCATTGCTTACCTCTACACACACTCACACACACACACACACACACACACACACACACACACACACACACACACACACACACACACACACACACTTACAGGTGAGGTGACACAAAGATATTACACAGACCTCTCATTACCCAACAATCAACATGCATGACATATGTTACTAAACAGCATGTACTGCAGCTATACTCAATCCTTATTACTAACATTATACATCTCTGTGATGCATGAGTTGTGTTAGTAGGTGATGCCACTTCCCCTGAAACACACTGCATCCATGTACACAGTATTGCTGGGCACCTATTCAGCACCCTGGCATGTACTGTGCACCATATCTCACGAGTGTACACACCATTATTGAATGCATATATGTGTGGCAGTTATGTTTGCTCTGTTGCTCACAGCCCCTATGTGTTTGTCTGACACATACCTGGGATGAAATGAGGACAGATGTCAATAATGAATGCCTGACCTCTGATTTGCAGATCTCATCATCAGCAGTGCATGTATGAGCAATAAAATCCAATTACACTGACAACCTTCAAAGCTTACTGTGACTATAAGGAGTGTAAACACCCTTATTGACATGCCAGCCTCTTCCATGATTTGCATTGAAGCCACAATACTGCATATGTTAACATTACACACACATGATATGCGGCATATGACCTGTGCAATTAAATGCAGTATCAAACAAATGTGTTCATACGGTCATAGATTAGTACTAGGCTAACTGCCCTTGTGAGTCATTTTAAGCCTAGCCAATTACCCTGCACCTTGTGTTTGTAAGGCAAGCACCTTATCCATTAGGCCACCCTCCCAGCCCAACAACTTGTTAGTTGTGCAGATGCTGATTGAGATGCATGCAATATGTGGGTTGCGTAAGTGTGCACACCCTTAACATGATGGTTTGTTGCAGCACCTATTCAGTGAACTACTGCAGTCACTATTCCTGGAGGGGATATACTTGCATGGCTCATCTTCACTTGCCATTATTTGGTCACTCCACCCTACAAATGTCCCACAACTCTGCCGGATTTCAAGGTCAGCTCATGTGCACAGCCCATGGAGATCACACAGTGCCTTCACTATTGCTGTGGAGTCAGGGTTATGTCTGGCACAATTAATGAACTTGGCTGTGTTCAGATACAGCCATTCTTAGAGCTTTGGATGTATGCTTCACTTCACTGTTGTGTTTTAGGATGACACCCCTCCACATCCTCAGTCTTATTGCAGATGCTTGACAACTATGGGCCACACATGAGTGTCATTGTTCAGTGTTCCAAATTCAGAATGCCAGGTTTACTGGCCTAGCTCATGCTAATGAACATCAAACCTAAAGGTGTACACTGGCACCAGCAAGGTACAGATGGGGATGGTGGGCCTCATGTGGAGTGAGGTGTTGCTTGTGCACCACATGTATCTTTATTAATACTGTCTGTACGTTTCAGCCTTGGTCTCGGTACACCATTACACATTGCAACACATGCTTTTTGGAGATATGATGTTATGCATATGCTACCTGTAGAGAGCTCTGAATGATATTTCCTGTGGAACAACTCTTCCATCTGATTACTCTAACCCATAGGCCACACTTATGCAGAGTCCAGGCAATTGTTGACACAGGTACTGCACAGATAGTATTTGTTAGACATTCCTGCAAGTCCCTCAGAGTTGTTGCATGTTTCTGGATAGCCTCCATGACCAGTTTGCAACATGTGTTGTCATCAGTCTTGGATGCGTATCTGTTTATTTTCTGCATTAATGTCGGCCCATACTTCATAGTCACATACATGACTGTCTGCACTGTTTGCCATGGTATATGCAATGGTAAGGTAAGGCTACATCTCCCACTCCTGAGTGGTACCTTTTGGATATGGGATCCATTCCATGGTTTGTAAGACGTGTACAAGCCACGGCTGCCTCTGCTGCAGGTGAGTGGGCAAAATGTCATGGACATACTTCTTGGACAGCAGACCATTACTTGGTGTGACATTGAGGCCCTGTACCTGATGGAAGGTGCATACTCAAGATAAGTGAATGCTGTCAGTACCTCAAAAGCTGCATCCACAATATGTTATTTGGAGTGTGTGCACACATATGCTTCCAGTGTTTGTTAAGGTATGTATTCCCCATATTTTTTGTCCTAAGATAGGATTCCATATTACATATTCATTGCTCATGTAAGGATCACATTACAGGTTGTAAAAGTTGTGGAATGTGGTATTGTGATATGCCGTTGTGTAGATCTGTAACAGTTGTCATTGTAATAGTGGTATATACACTATTGTAGCCACTGTATAAGGGTAATGTTAGTTTCAGACATGTCCCTACTGTAGGCCATTTGTTACATCATTATGTTCATCTCTGTCCACACATCTTGCACTGACAAGTTGTTAGTTATACTGCAGGGCTCATACATACCCTTCAGATATGCCACCATGGTGACCACTGTGATGCAATGCAGTTAGCAACAATAAGTGAACATGTGCAGCATGCATTATGGGTAGGTGTGTTAAATGTGTGCATGGCAAATACCATGGCCATAACATGGCCAGTGTATTGGCGAATCTGAACAAAACAACTCCATACTCACCAGCTACATGCTGCTGCCCCAGTTGTATACCAGAGGGACCTACATAGTTGTGTGAGAGATGTAATGTCAGTAGCTACACCTGTGGCATTGGTACAGGGTGGGAGCAGCATTTCAGTACATCAACAGTACAAACCCACAATACTAGAGATTATGCACATCTGTTCATTACTGCACTGCAGCATCAGACTATGTTATCTGGCATAAGCATGAAGATACTTTACAGATGAAGATGGATAAGCAATAATGGTCTACAAATGTGCCCTGGGGCCTTACCTGCATGCTTCTCATCCATTGTGTGGGAAGAACCCACCTCCACAATGCTATCGTCAGGTTCCTGGCTTGGCTGGTGGGTGGGTGCCCCAAGGCTGGTGAGGAGCTCCTCAGCATGTATCAGTGGGGGCTGGATGGCATGACCCCCACCTGTGGCTAGCTGGTCCCTCCTAACTGCAACAGTATGCTGACGGGTGGATGTGAACAGTGAAATGATGTCGCACCTGCTCATAACTGTGGTTATGCAGGCTGACATTTGTTTACCCTGTAGATGAGCTGGTTCCATAGGGCAGTCCTTTCCTGCAGATCATGGGCCATGTGTCCAAAGAGGGTCCTGTGATGTTGTACAAGGAAGTTTATTATTATATAATTCTCCTGGGGAGTATACGCAGGGAGATGCTCCCAGGACATGGTACCTGGAAGACACAAACAGGAAAAAAGGTCTGAGGACAACATACTGCAAGAATATAATAGTTGTTAATTGACATCTCTCTTCCCCCACCATCAAATTTGCAACAATAATCTGAACGCACAAATCGATGGGTATGTTTACACCAAACCTACTGTTGGGACATATATCCTATTGTTCAACAAATATTGAAATATGTTTCTATTCATGTTCCATGTTGAAAAACTATCATTGGTGGCCTGTTGTTATCAATGTAACCTGCATGCCATTGTAATGGCCACTGTGGTTCTATATATGCAACTGATCCAAACCTGGTGTTTTGGGTTAATGGGAATATCTATGCATACTGTTATAACTAATCCTGGATTTTGTTGACTACTACTAATCCACATGTGTTCTAAAACTGCAGCACAATACATGTTTGTGAAGGCCGTTCCCAGCAGACCCAACTCTCCCACCTCATTTGTCCATGGCACCAGGCCACAGCACATGTGGGACCCACCCCGGGACCTCTTTATCCACTAGTCCTGCACTACCTGCAGGTGGAACCACCTCAGGGCATAGGGCTCGCCCCCCCTGGGAGTGGGCACAGAAAGGATCCTGTCACCTGAAGTCAAGTCGTGGGTCTGTTGCACAGGAAGCTCCACAGAGAATTGAGGGATCTGCTACACCAGCTTGAGGGCCTCATGGCGCAATTAGAGGGTCAGCCTGTCACTCCTGCTCAGCCCCCAGCACAGCCACCTTCAGAGCTGTGAAGCTGCAGTGGTGACAGCCCATGGGTGGGGACCTCAGTCGCACATTTTCCATTTGGGGGATTATGAGCTTCCAATTTCCAAACATCCCTCCCCATCCAAGGTGTTTACCCACCACGTGTGTCATATACCACCCCTGTATGCTGTCTTGTCTGAATTGTCTGTCTTCTGACCCAACCTACCTCCTCAAATATACCTACTATCCTTCCCCAACATTCCACTCTCACCTTAACAAAAAAGAACAATCTGTTCCCAAAAAGAATTTCACACCATACATAACTATCCATTTTAAAACTGCTTACAACTGCTTATAGGTGCCTCAATCACTCTGTATCCAGCAGCCCTTGTTCTGGCCAGAAAATAAATTATCAGCCCATGCAAGTGTCTAACCCAGGACCTTGCACACCATAGCCACAGCAATTTACCACTAAGTCATCTAAGCTGCAGATAGGTATGATGTTCTCTCAAACATATCATGCAGCACAGTCACTCAACAGTAGGGAAAATGTATTTATATATATATATGTGTGTGTGTGTGTGTGTGTGTGTGTGTGTGTGTGTGTGTGTGTGTGTGTGTGTGTGTGTGTGTGTATGTGTGTGTGTGTGTGTATTCTTATATATGCAGACATACACGTATATATATATATATATATATATATATATATATATATATATATATATATATATGAACCATCCTTCCTCTACAGCTGAACTGTTCTGCCTTGCTACGAATCACAGCATTACATGTGGACACAGCCTAACAGTGGGGGGGTGTATAGGGACAGACTGTAGATATGCCTATTACAAATGTATGAAGTTTGTGCATTATATATTTCACATTACCATGACTGTTCTGAAGGTGGTGGGGTCTGAAACTCATGTGTCTATCATTACTTCATTACTTCCACCTTCGGCTATTTGCCAAACTAATATAGATGTTTGGAGGAACAGAACAAACACTGATGGCTTAAATCTTGACATTCTGTGCAGGTCTGCACAGTTGACAGGTATGGCCCACTGCCCACAGGGTCTGATGCTATGTCCATAGCAGTTGTTCAGCAGGAAATCATTACAGCAAGTCTTGATGGCAAATCTTTCACCATCATCTATCCCATTATTACAGACCAAGTACTACATTCAATTACATGCTGACATGTTTCATATACCTGTTTTATTATTGTGCTCTCTTCTGTGTACCAGTTGGATGCCTTCCTTGTTTGTTTTATTTTTTCTAGTATTTTTGTTTTTTTTTAGTATTATTTCTCTCTCTCTCTCTCCTTATCTCTCCACTACAGGGATCGAGCTGGTTAAAATAGGTTGCAAAATAGCTTTTGTAGGTGATACTCATGATCAGGTGATTGTCTCTGCACCAACAGGTGTTCCACACTTGCTAATTGCATGCAGCCAGCTGTCTAGTACTTCCAATAGCCAATGTCATAGCAACCCACTACTATAAATGACTACATCATGTGGGCATTGACCATTTACCTTTCCTGCATGGAAGACATCCTTCCTGTGTGTGGGCAGCAGTGTTACAGACAGCAGGTAGCAATACCTCTTACAACAGGACTTGTGGACACAGGCCAGCTACATGTTTGTATAAGGTTCCAGAGCTAGGGACAGTGTGTGAGTATTGCTGTTATATGTATTGAATAATGCTAGTTTTACAGGGTTTGTGTGTACATGCTAGTTTTGCATGAAATGCAGTCTGTCTGCATAGCTCTCAACTGTGGGCCTATCCACATGATGGCCAGAGGATTGGTTGTTATGTTTTGTCTGTTCAGCACACAGGTCTTGTCTCTGACATATCAGTTCCATTCTCTCCATTGATTGCTATCAGTACATAACAACATCCATTTGTATTTCTGAATTCATATTCCTGAATAAGGGTATGTTGCAACCACTTCTGTAGCACCAGCAACTTTCACAGTGTATATCAGCAATATTTCAAATATGGCCCTGTGTTTCAGTCTCTGTCCTCCACCTATATACCAGGCTTTGTCCAGATGTCATGCAGTAAGAGGTTGTTAGGTAATGGCCTATCTTTATTTAGTGCTGGCATTCCTGCTATGATTCCAGTGATGTTGTATACTCCCACACAAATTGTGGGGTAAGGTCCATATATATGAGGGCTACAGCTGGACAAAGCGTGTGTGACCCTGTACAATCTGGAGGTCAGTGTATAGAGAACAGTGGTATATGCCCTTGTAAGACATTTTATGGGGGTGGGGGTATTCAATGTTTTTAACCTAGGCTGTTACAACATGTGATGGATATCAGTAAAAAGAAATATTCAGATATATGGCTGTACATTTTCATATGTTTCACCAAGGGAACAGTGGTGGGCTAGAGCTTACAGTCTTACATACAGTTCTGTTTGTCAGTGTGATAGTGACATTTTAAGTTAAGCATTGTTGTGTAACAGATACATTTACATTGTGACAACTAATACTTTTCACCCTAGGGGCTGAATACAGAGTATAATTGGAGGCTGCTGAACTACATCTGTAATTAAGTATTGATTGATTCTTATCTTCAAGGCAAGTGTGTTTTTTACTGTTGCACTACTTGAAGGATTTAGCCTAGACACCAAAATATGTTATGCTTTGCAGATTACTGCATCATATCTTTTGTTTGAGAGTTGTATTAATCAGGTATTATGAAGGTATCTATATGAAGAAATGCAAAATAGTTTGGCTAGTCATGTGAAACATTTCCCTACCCATTCCTTCTACTTTCAAGTTGTGGACATTATTATTCCAAGTTCTAGAGGAGGAGATGTGAAGAATTTAACAGAAACCCGAGAAATCAAATGGATTACCAATCTTAGAGCACATAAGTATCCAGGGTTAAATGCTGTAGTTCCCATTAAGCCTGTGTTAAAAATAGGTGTATATCTATCAGCTGATCACTTGAGAAAGGTTCACTCTTAAAACACATAATGATTTGATGTCAATGAAGGCGTGTTCCAAACAAGCATTCCTGATAGACACACAGATGTTTAAAACAGTCAATACAAAACCCAAAAGATTCATAGAACTGAAGAAGGCCTGAATAGGTAGAAAGTGCTTTTCATTTTATCTTTTGGTTTTACTCACAAAGGTTTATGATTAAATAAAGTCTAAATTTTAATGTACAAATTTTCAGTGCAAAGATTTTCAACGTTACTTTTCAGTTCCTTGGTGGTCAACCCAGGATTATTTTCTGTTCTGTTTTGCATTTGCTTATACCTGTGAAGACCTTTAGCAGTTAAGGAAGTTTTTGTTGTTACTATTTTTGTTTTGACTTTCCTTCACTGCACATGGAAGATAATGCTATCGCTACAGCTAATGTTAATGACAAGGATGTATCTAAAGGTAAAACTTTAATGGAACTGTTTGGAGGCTTAGCAAATCCGTTATTAAATATAAATTTGGAAACTGGTATTTTGACAAACACACAAGAATCTCATATAGGTGAACATTTTGAAGCTATCTATAGGGAAGTGGAAGATGCTGCCTTTCATTTGAAAAGATTATCTTGACAGCACTTCCAATTTGAAGCATGTTTACATCACAGGATTGTTCCAAAGGTAATGCGAGTCAAGTATATACCTGCCTATAGAAACAGTAGACCAGGACGCTTAGTAAATGGCAAAGTATAAATCTTGATACCAGTTTCAGTTATTTGAAGTTGTTAATCGAGCATTTTATACCAGAGGAAGAGCAAGCTATCGATTTAATCAGTATGAAATAAATTGAGATGGAAGGTATGGATGTAACAGAAATGAATTTACATAAATTGGAAATCTTACAGCAATGTTTAATCGCTTATGAAAACAGGCTTAAGAATATAAAAATGAAAAAGTTAATGAGGGACTTTAAAGATTTTAAAGAAGGTAATATCTTTGAATGGCTGAGGGAAGAAAGACAGAATGCAGATCAAACTGCAAATAACACTGTACCAGAATTATCTAACCAGCCATCACAGGTCGATACTATTGTGAATGAGCCACCCTCAGAAGTAGTACCTACAGTTACATTGAATGAACCTTCAATTACCATCTCAACTGTTCCCATGGCAAATTCAAAGAACAGATTCCACACTTGTAAATTTAGTACTTCCACAGGTATCATACCCAAGGTAGGGGCTAACCATACACCTTTTTTCTACCAATTTCCTATCCCAGTAAGAGACAGGTTATAGAGAACAGGTCAAACCCAGAGAGAGGAAAGAAAAAGGAAGAAAATTCCAATAGTGATACCAGAAGAACAGTCCTTGGTGATTAATTTGTCAAATGAACAATTAGATGAAGAATGTATCAGTATTTTGTCTAGAGGACTGACATTTATCCCTTCATTATCTTCTGACTTAAGTGAGCTCTATGATGACATCAAATGTTTGGTAGAAATCTGACTCTGAAATCCATTTTTGGTAATAGATCTCTTAACAATGAATGGACTTACAAGAAACCAAATCCATTTGTTCCAGTTAACCACCCCACTATGGAAACATTTGTCCACCTATGTGAAAATGAAGCACGGAAATTAAGGGATAGCCAGACAAATAAGAGGTGCTTTAATAACATGACAGCAAAAGAGTGAAAGGCGTTATTTAAATTACAACAATGGCAGGACTTAGTGTTCAAACCATGGGTGCTGAATGGTACAGGAAGAAGATGTTATCCATGTTACAAGACACAAAAACATATGAAGTCATAACCCAGAATTTGCAAGGTAGAAAAATAAAACAAGTGAATGATCATATCTATGAACTGCTTATGGAAAACAGAATTAGCCAAGAACTATACAGTTTTTTTAGTGTGGACCATCCTATCATTCCAACTATAAGTGGCCTGCCAAAGGTCCACAAAAATCCTGAGGATCCACCGCTAAGACCAATTGTGGCAGGACGAGGCTGGATGGCTGATCCCCTCTCCATGTATGTTGAAAATGAGTTAAAGCAGCAGATATCAAGGATACATTCCATAACCAGATATACTGGTACCTTTTTGAGACAGTTATCAGACAAAATGAACAAAATGCAACAAGGAATTAAAGTACTTTTGGTAACATTAGATGTCATTAACCTTTTCACAGTAATACCCCATAATTATGGGATCGAAGCAGTAAGATCTTTAGCACATGAAATGAAATTTAATGCTGATATTATTTGTTATCTACTAGAAATCATTTTTCATAATAATATCTTTCGTTATGGTGATAAATGCTACCTACAAACATGGGGGGGTGGCAATAGGCACACCATGTGCCAACACCTACTCGAATCCGGTCCTTGCATATTGGGAATGCCAAAATGTGTTAAGCTTGAAGAACCCATGGAGAAGTCATTTTCTATTTTATGGATGCTTTGTGGATGATATTTTTATTGTGTGGATGGGACAGGTCATAGATCTGCATGCATTGTTAGACTATTTGCATTCCACCACAGAGTTTCTCAAATTCTCAGTTAAATACTCAGAGAAGGAGATTGCTTTTCTGGATGTCAAAATCAGTTATGATGTTACACAAGGTCTCCAAACAGGGGTATATCATAAGGAAACACAGCAAAATCATTATTTACATCTCCATAGTATGCACCCAAGGCATATTTACAAGAATATATTGGAAAACTAGAGGATGCGTCTATCTAGGTTGTGTACAGAAGAGGACACATTTAAGGAGGAATGTAAATTGCTCAAAGGACATCTTCAAAAGAGGTTATAAAGAATCAGATCTGAAGAAACCAATAGACTATGACATTTTTAGAAAGACCAACGGCTGTCCTTACTATTTGGAAACAGCATCAGATGATAAACATAAAAAGTACTCAAGAGAATCATCAAAGGCAGAAGATTAATTCTTTGCTTACCTATAGTTCAGATAAGCAGCAAGTTTGTAAAATTATTAACAAATATTGGCAGATTCTCCTGGAAGATGAGAAGCTTAAAGCATTAGTGGGAGAAAAAAACAAGATTTGTCTACAAGAATAAAATGAACTTGAAACAACTACTATGCCATAAAGAGGTTTACCCCAAAAGAATCTCGGAAAACACAGGAATGAGAAAATGTGGGAGATGTAAAGCATTCCCACATATTAATCCTGTCCCAGAGTATAGGCATCCTGTTAATGGCAAAGAATATCATTTCAGGGTATCTGCCACATGCAATACTAAACATTTAGTATACTTAGTGACCTGTAAACAGTGTACAGCTTTTTATATAGGGAAAACAGACCAACGCTTCAAAGACTGTATTTTAAGTCACCTCAGAGACATTCTACATGAAGAAATGCAAATTAGTTTGGCTAGTCATATGAAACATTTCCTTACCCATTCCTTCTACTTTCAAGTTGTGGACATTATTATTCGAAGTTCTAGAGGAGGAGATGTGAAGAATTTAACAGAAACCCGAGAAATCAAATGGATTACCAATATTAGAGCACATAAGTATCCAGGGTTAAATGCTGTAGTTCTCCTTAAGCCTGTGTTAAAAAATAGGCATATATCTATCAGCTGATCACTTAAGAAAGGTTCACTCTTAAAGCACATAATGATTTGATGTGAATGAAGGCGTGTTCCAAACAAGCATTCCTGATAGGTACACAGATGTTTAAAACAGTCAATACAAAACCCAAAAGATTCATAGAACTGAAGAAGGCCTGAACAGGTAGAAAGCGCTTTTCATTTTATCTTTTGGTTTTACTCATGAAGTTTTATGCTTAAATAAAGTCTAAATTTTAACGTACAAATTTTCAACGCAAAGATTTTCAACGTTACTATTTAGTTCCGCGGTGGTCGACCCAGGATTATTTTCTGTTCTGTTTTGCATTTGTTTATACCTGTGAAGACCTTTAGCAGTTAAGGAAGTTTTTGTTGTTGCTAATTCTGGAGTTTAGGGGGCATGTGTATTGTGAGAGCTCTGCTCTCAGACACACCCCTGCACTCATACATGGAACAATGTCAGTTTTAAAGAATGGCAGCATGCCTTCATAAATATGCATTGCACACTGCCGTGCTGAACAGGAAAGGTCCCTGCCATGCAAAAATAACTTATGCCTGCATGGCTGCTTGCTGAATCCCAGGGGCTGTCAGTATTGTGGGGAGAGGGAGTGGTTAAAAAAACAAAAATGAAAATACGCTGTGCATTTCAGCATTAATCCCATTACTTTCATTATATAGATGTAATACACATATGTAGTTCATGAAAATGTGTAAACACAAAAGCAGTATGCAAACTACTCTGCACCACTAACATGCCAGAGGGTTCCATGTTCCTCAAGCCTCTTCGTAATATATTTTTCACTCTGACATTAGTGCAGTTTAAAAAAAAGGAAAATTATTATTGTAAATAATGATATCTATACCTCCGCTATCTATGGGCCTCAGAAAGCTTTAAAGTAAATGCTTTCAAGCCATTCCATAGCTGTAAAGCTTGTAAACAGCAAACAGATATGAAGAAACAGTGATTCAAGCAAATACAGGTAGAGCAACTTAAGACCAAGCAAACAGAGCCTGAAGAAGTCATAGTAAATCAAATGTGCCTATGTTCTTCAGTGAGCTGTAATGAAAGACATTAGGACAGATTCCAAAAATGAGACTATCCTTGTAAGTTCATTAGTGATATAATGATTGAGGTGGTTAATAAGATAGAGCGTGGGTTTTATGTACCTTTACATTCTTGTAATATGATTGACAGTGGTCCTTCCACCAGTAATTAAGAAACTAACATTGTTGCAAGTAAGAAAGATTATAAGACTTCTTTCATCACTGCATTCACTCGAGATAGTTACATACTAAGAAACATCTTAACAAAAAAATGGTCTATTTTGAGTCATGATAAGAACATCAGACCACTAATAGGGCCGCAACCTATTATGGTATATAGGAAAGGCAAGAATATGAAAAACATATTTGAGAGCAGTACCTCTTAAACCACAGGTCAGGTTCTATGAACAAATGTGGCAGATGTAATTATTGCAGTTACATAAAAGAAGGCAATATTTTTGACATCAATAATATCAAAATCAGAATTAATCAGAAATACAATTGTAACTCAGAGAAAGTGATTTACTGTGCCATGTGTACCACCTGTTCTTGCTTTTACATAGGCAAGACTGATAGAAAGTTAAACAAAATCGCATATGCGAACACCTATATGACATAAGGAATAAAAAATAAACTAATTCTCTTAGCAAACATGTTTTGGAGTACAATGACCATAAGTTCCAATTTTTTATTATAGCTAATATGAGTACCAACATGAGGGGTGGTGCATGGTCACTATTACTTGAGAAAAGAGAATTACTGGCAATTACATTTGAATGCTGGGAACTGGCCAGGCCTGAATGAGCATATTTCTATTAGCACAATTTTAAAACTGAAGGCATTGGAAAAAAAAAACAACATATTTCTCCATTATGTATTTTAACATTTTAAATAATTCACGTTCAGTATTTATTATGCTAATGTGTATTTATTTCTCTTAACATTTTCTACTATATCTAGTTTTTAGTATTTAATTACACATATTTATTGTTTTAACATATTCAACATATTTAAATATGAGAGAGCTAATGGTTAAAAACAGTAACTTTTCATGTGATAGACAAATTTTGATCAATCAACTATTAGATATGGTGTTGTATTGCAACCTATTTATGTTCAACAGTAAACACTATCTGCAGACATGGGGTGTCGCCATGGGCACCCCATGTGCGAACTCCTATGCCAATCTTGTCCTGTATTATTGGGAGCAGAAACATTTATTTAACAGCTTGTGGATGGACAAAATACGGTTATATAGGAGGTTTGTGGATGATGTGGTACTGTTATGGGATGGTACTGTAGAAGAACTGAGGAGATTTGTGGAATATTTAGGGGAAACTACCACATTCCTTAAGTTTACATATGAATGCTCCAGTGGAGATATTAGCCTCCCAGATTTGACCTTATATTTTGATGGAGAAGGGAAATTGACCTCAAAATTATTCAGGAAAACGTGTTGGAGAAATACAATGCTAGATTACAACAGTATGCACCCCAGACATGTATTTTCTGGGGTAGTAAGGGGACAATTTTCGAGGATCACTAGAATATGTAAGGATCCCGTTACCTTACAAAAAGAAGCTGACACCATGGAATCACTTTTTTTGGAAAGGGGCTACAATCACACTCTAGTTAAAGAGATAAGACAGGATATAGTGCCCCCTATAGCTGGACAAGATTCGTCAAAATTTAACATGGGGATTGTGAAAGGGAATAGAACGAGTTTGATTAAAAAAGGCAAACAAGTTTACAGCACATATGGAACTAATGACAAGAAGGTTACATTTATATTGAAATATACTAATGACAATAGTGAGATTAGAAGCATCATAACCAAACATTGGAATATACTTACGACAATAGATGACATAAAGGTACTTGTAGGTGACAAACCCACCTTTATATTTCGGACTTGTGACAACCTGAAAGAGATTTTTTCTAAGAATTTACATAATAATCTTAGAACAAGAGAAAGTGAAATTGAGACACAGGGCACGTTTCCGTGCAAGAGATGCAATATGTGTAAATACATCACGACCACACAACACTATAAACATCCAGAAGGGCACTTTGAGTATAGACCTAAAACATACACGGATTATAATACTATGAACTTGATATATATGGCCAATTGCATGTTTTGTTAGGCGTTCTATATTGGGCTCACCAAGAGGAGACTGAAAGAACGCATTTACAATCACGTTTACGATATTCGCAAACACAATGAATTAAATGCGTTGGCTAAACACATTAATCTGAATCCAACACATGAATTCAGATTCAGGGTTTTACAAGTCTTGAAGACCAGCCCTAGAATGGGTGATTACAGCAATAGCCTAGCTAAATTAGAACTGGAGTGGATTTTTAGATCAGGTGCACACAGAGAACCTGGTATTAATAACTATGTTTCTTTGAGACCATTCCTGGAACAAAGTTGAATTTTTATATCACTCATAGAATTATTAAGCATTATATAGTTCACTAAGTAATAAACAAGTTAGTTAGGTCACTGGGATCTTGTGAGTTTTTGATAATCAGATTTAGATATTCCAAGAATAAATAGGAATAAGGATATATGATGCACTCTATCTCCATTTTATGTTTTTCAGTCTGAACTCTGCCCTTGTCCTATCACATACATATAGATTTCTTATTCCACCTAGAATAAAGTAGAAGCTTATAACATCTGCCTCATCCATTGAACCACCATTTCTTTATTTATTGAATTCATAGATAGAGTTTAATAGGTTTTAAGTTTGTTGTATTTACATATTCATTATAATTGTTGCCCTAGAACTTTACGGAATATATATCGGACTTATTATAAAGAATGAAATCAATGGTAAATGTCAATAGCTCAGTTTTGTGTAAATATAGTGTCCCCTATTTTTTAATCATAATGAATCGACTGGTTTGATTCAATATATGATAAGGTAGATGTTTAATATTTAATATCCAAGAAGCAATATTTAATGTATAAAGTTTAACATCTAATATTTGATATATGCCTTCTGATGTCTGCTGTTGATCAGCTAATAGTTGTTTATTTTTAAATACATGAATGGCAATTAATTTCAAATTTAAACTATTAATTATTTAATCAATAATTATTGATTTTTAATCTTCAATTTTTGATTTTTTATCTTCCACCCTTATACTTTGGATAGTGAATATATGAAATATAGACATTTATTTGATTTATTACATGTATTTATTTATTTTATGTTGCAATACGTCATGTAGTTCCAAATACCCAATATATATGAAGTCACATATTTTGTACTGTGGCGCGTTTGTACAGGAGTTTTCATTCTTACCGCTAGAAATCAAGTATTAATGCTTTAATGTTTTATCACTTCTAAGTAAAGGAAGGATGTAAGACATCTATCGCTGTGATGAAATTTTGATTATTGGTAATCTGCTGTTGCTATTAGACTTTTTGAACATAGAATTCAAATAATATAGGAATAAATATCAGGATACTTATATATATTTTATCTCATTTTACTGGATATTAGCTCTGTTGTCTGATATGCTATCATGCATACAAGCTATATGGGCGAATGGAGATGCTAGCGATCTGCAGATAGGTTGATGTGTCTTTTTATTTAAAGTGAATGGCCTACGCAACATTTATAGCTCCCCATCTGCAGTTCTATGAAGAAGATGCTAGTGATTAATGGATAGATTTTAAGCACTGCATTTCATCCCACTTTATTTGATATGAATGCCATAGGTGATTTCTGCATTCATTCATGTATTTATGTGTTTATTTATATATATTTTTATAAATGTTGCAACATATACATACATATTTTTTCATACGTTTGATAAAAAGATATATAGATATCTATTTATTTGTTTATATCTTTTGAGAATGTGTTCATACTAGTTGATTCTGCCTAGGCAGGTTTATTGTGATGTAGTAGGAAACACAACAAAGTTGGTATATGTGGTTTTAAATTTTAATTAGTGGGGAAAAGTTTTTTAATTAATTAATTGGTTGATTTGTATTAAACTGAATGGTTATTCACTATATAAGTGAAGAATTAATTATGTATGAATAGATCTGATGAAGCGTGCATGAAGCACGCGAAAGCGCTTATCCTTTACTTGTGTGGAATAAAGAAGATTTTTATCTACATTTGGATTTCTCGTGGTGTATCCTGACAGTTACTTTATTCTTTCGTGTTGTTGCCTTTTGCTACAGGATACTTTGGGAGTGCTTAGCGGTAATTTGTTTCTACATTTTAAATATTTATTGTACATTGTCATTTTATGAAACGGTGCTTATATATAGTTTGTGTTTTTTAGGGTGGTGTGTTCCATTAACTTTTTCAGTTTGTATATTTTGTCTGCTTTTTAAATTCATTGACTGTAAATATTGTGCCTTTAATGACATAATTGATTAGTTCATAACTGGGTGAAACTTCCTGTTTGAACTGTATAAAAAGGAAGCAACTATGTGGGGTAAATTGTCTAATGAAGTCTAGCTCTTTCTGGACGAAAGCGTTCATCCTTGGATTTTTATGTTCTGAAGTTAATAACGTGGATTCTGCATTCTACAACTGTTTGGTGATTTGCGGCCTCCACTACTCTAAAAGGGTACATTTCCTGATCCCCACTGTACCACAATCTGCATTCAGAAGCATGACTGGCTGAAGTTTTGTAAATAATTACGCTGTGCAACCATGGCTAACTATAATTTTGTAAATAAGTTTATGTCTTTGATTATCACTCTGAGTTATGCAAGATGTTTGAATGTCAAACAGTATTCTTCGGGCTGACCAAATGTGCATATTTTTATAAAGAGAATACAAACAGTATGTTATGCCAGAGTCAGCTGACCAAGATGTGATGTCATTGTGTGCCAGAGCTGGGAGAATAGAATCTTCACTGCAGCTGTTTGTTTACTTTTCAAAAGTCTGACATGAGAAAGTAGAATTCTCATAGCAGCTTCCTGTTACCTAAAAAAACACTGCTATAAAAGCAGGTTCTCAGTCAGTTGTCCATTTTTTTCATTCAGTTGTTTTCCAGAGCTGTTTAGCAGTAGTAGTCCAGTTGTTTCCAGAGTAGTTGTTCCAGTTGCTGAGATCAAACAACAACCTGGAATGTGGACATAATTCCTCATCTTGCTTTGCAGAAGTAAAAGTATAATCTTGCCTGGCTGAGTTATTTGGATTAGACAGGGACAGTTAATTTTCATATAGTTAGGGAACTACAGCTAGTTAGTTAGAGGTTTCTAAAATCAGTGTGAGATCTGTCCTACAGTATTGTTTTCATATTTCCTGTGTGTGAAACTCTTTTGCTTATTGGAATCAGTTATTCAGAATTTACATGCTTTAAATCCTTTTATTTATTATTAAATATTTTACTACTTCACATTGTGGATGGTTATTTAGTAAATACCTTTAATAACTTGATAGTTTTTATGCCTATTGTGATAACATCAGAGTCACTCAAAAAAGCCTTACTGCTTGGGTTACATGCTACAACTTGCATCAATATCTATTTTACCCAATATAATTGAATACCCTTTTTGAAGGAAATTGTGTTATTTAACTGGTGGCAGCTGGCACCTTGTAATTTGGGCAAAGAAACACAGTAGGTAAATCTGTGTCAGTCTTTCCCAAGAGTGTATGTATGTGTGAATATCAGACAGTTGAGTGATTGTGTCAGATACCTAGAAGTGGGACACGGTGCTCTGCAGTGGTTAGTGTGGAGACTCATTTGGGGACATGGAGTGAAGCATATAGTACAGTTCCAGGTTTGGAACCTGTTTCTGGAGTAGTCTTAGGGGAACTTGTGTATTTCTATCCTTGCTTTTAGTGACACTCCCTTACCAGCGACAGTGGTGAGGATTGACACTACTTGCTTATTGCCTCAGGGTAAAGAGGCCTCATCACAAAACCCATAAATAATGGAGGGAAAATTGCCAAAAATAGGGACAGTTTTTAAATACTGTTCTTACAAACTTAGAAAGTTGATAGAATAACAGGTTTTGTGTTAGCATGCATTTTCTGAAGAGTAGGAAATCAGAAACTCAAATGTCTGTCATTATTTTCTGACTTCAATCTTTAATAACTTGGCAATGTTTTGCCAGAAAATCACAGTTTTATGAAAAATGGACCAAAAATATGAAGCAAAAATCTGGACATTATGTGAAAATCTGTAGAGATGAGAGGTATGATACAGGCAGCTATAGATGTAAGTGTGTGCTAATCAAAATAAATATAAAAAACATTAAACAGATTATTCATAGTTACGTCAGCATGTGCAATGTACAGCTGACAAAATGCTGGCATATCCATCTAAAAAGCAGTACTCCTCTGTAATGATATCTCGCAAAGTAATATCCTCCCTTCTGTGTTCAACATTCGGCTTCCCTTCAGTTTCCCTAGTTACATGGTTGCCAATGGTGCAGATTTAAGGCTGTCAGCATGGTGAAGATGCAAATTAGGTCTGAACTTATTAGAACTGCTGAATCCTAAAAAGTTGGATCCATGTAGAAACATAGTGCAGGCACTCCATCAGTGTCTGTGTTTATGGGATAGCAACTGTGAATACTTACATCAGGTGGGTGTATCAGGTTAGACGTACAAAGTGTTACATGTAGGTCTGTCAAGATTGTAAATGCAAGTAAGCAGTGCACAATTCATGGGTTATGTTTTATTGACATCCAACCCCCTCTTCATTTTTTGGCAAATTGTGTTTTCTATGTCAGGTTTTTAGTACTATTTAGTATAAAAAAAAAAAAAAAAAAAAAAAAGGGAGAAATAGTTGAAATGAAAAGCAATCTATGGGATACACAGTAGAAAATATTAGTACACATGAGATATGTTAACATAGGTTTGGATTACAACTCTCACTCCAGTGCACCTTCAAAAAACAGAATGGGTGCCTTATCCCTTTTGGGTAGGTAAGCAAATGTGAGTTACTACTATCGCACATACAAGCATAGACTGTTCTTTTAGGGAAAATAAAGGTGACTTACTGTTATGGCACATACAAGGGTACAACTGTTCTGTTGAGGGGGAACAAAGCTGAGTTACTGTTATGTCGCATACAAACAGACTTTTTTTGGGGGGTGAGCAAAGGTGAGTTAATGTTATGGCACATACAAGAATGGACAGTTCTTTTTGGTGGGAGCAAAAGTGAGTTTCTGTTGTGGCACATACAAGGGTACAGCTTTTCTACTGAGGGGGAACCAAAGCTGAGTTACTGTTATGGCACAAACATGAAGGGATTGCTATTTTAGGGGGGGCAAAACTGAGTTACTGTAATGGGACATACAAGCATAGATTGTTTTGGGGGGTGAGCAGAGGTGAGTTACTGTTATGGCACAAACAAGAATGGACTGTTCTTTTGTGGGCACAAAGGTGGGTTACTGTTGTGGCTCATACAATGGTACAACTGTTCTGATGAAGGGGGGACAAAGCTGAGTTTCTGTTATGGCACATACAAGCATAGACTGTTCTTTTGGGGTGAAGAAAGGTGAATTGCTGTTATGGTACATACAAGGGTACAACTGTTCAGCAGAGGGAGGACACAAAGCTGAATTACTGTTATGGCACATACAAGCATAGACTGGTCTATTGAGAGAAGGAAGCAAAGCTAAGGTACTGTTATGAGACATACACGCATAGACTGTTCAATTAAGAGGAGGAAACAAAGCGGAGGTACTGTTATGGGATATATATAAGCAAAGACTTTTCTTTTGAGGTAAGCAACGGTGAGTTACTGTTATGGCACAAACAAGAATGGACTGCTCTTTTGTGGAGGAAGCAAAGGTGAGTTACTGTTCTGGCACAAACAATGATATCTTGCTCTTGTCACTCTCCCTGTTTTACATCCTGCCTGTTGTTTGATCTTGTAAGGGTTGTGAAGTTAGAAATTGTAATGTATATCATTACTTTCTAATCTCTCATCAATGATTTTCGGGTACAACTATATGGTGCTAAACTGAGGGCATGCATTGATCTCCAGTTCTTTTGAGAGGTATGACTGTGTGAATCTTTGATGCCCGAGGTCTACTACTTACTAATGGATACATATAAGTCAAATAAGTCTCTGCTGTCACATGTAACAGTAATGTTGGCACAAATCCCCACATTTTTCTTGGTTGCTGTAACAAGTGAAGAAATACAAGGATATGCCATAAAATTATTAAACAATAAACTCCAGGTTCAAGACTTACCTTGTAAATGAAGCAGTTGCCACAGTTTTAGTCAAGGGCTGACTCTGTCTGATGCAAGCAGTACACAGCAAATACATGGGTAGGTAAAGGTTGTGTGAGTTGCCTGGCATCAATGTCACTATATATGTGAGTAGGAGGAAGGTTTTAAGCCCCTAGGTAGTGAGTGAGTGTGCTATGCATTGTCTGCTAGCCAATGCAAGGGCATACTGAGCACATCTATGTCTGCCTGCACCCATAGAAGCTAGTGGTTCCCCTCTGGCTCTTCATCTGCCTGTGGCTGTGGTGACTTTGGCATTGGTGGTGGAACATGTGCCCCTTCCCATTACTGATCCTGCTGGAGCTGTTTTCTAAGGATTATATTGTGTAACATGGCATATACTTTTAAGATTTCTGTAAATGTCCTAGGATTGCACTGCATAGCTCCCCCAGATGTATCTAGGCACCAGAACCATGACTTCAGCAGCCAAACACACAGTCTATGACATTTCTGGTTTGAGCATGTGTCTCATTATGGAGTTCTTCCATAGGTGTGTGTGCATTTCTGATGTGTGTCATCAGCCACAGTTGCAGTGCATAGCCTGCACCCCCCAGTAAATGATCCTGTGGGATATTCTCCCTTGCAAACATCTGGTACAGTTGTGAGGTGTGCCAGATATGTGACTTGTGTAACTGCCAGGGTTGCCAGCACACATGTCCAAGATGAGTCTCGGATAGGCATTAAAATTACTTGGCGGTTGATAGGGTGATATCCCTTTCTGTTAAGGTAGAGCCTACCCTCTTCCCCAGGTGTTGCCTTTATTTTTAAATGAGTGCAATCTATGGCATCCAGTACTGCTGGGTAGTGCATTACATGGTAGAACTGTTGCATATTTCTGACCTTCTTTTCAGAACTATAGGGAAAATATGTGTGCTCACTGGCATGTTGGAGCATACCATCCAGAAATTGGTGGAGAATCCAGGAGCTGATGACTGTGACACCCCCAACATGTCCTCTGTTTGTCTCTAAAAGGTACTTGTAGCTAATATTGTAAGGGCGACACATACCTAAGTTTCCACTGAGATGGTTTCCCCATGGTTGATTCTGGCTCTGAGTTCAAGGCAGCAGAGGTCACAGAGTTCCTTCAGTGTGTCCCTGTCCACCCTGTAGTGCTCTACAGTTTCTAAGTCATGAAATTGTAATAAGATAAACATAGTCTGAAAACTCTTCTCCTTCTTGACCTACACTTATTGGCAGCAACAGTAGCATTGGCCTCAGCCTCTAGCGCATACAAATGGATTAAAGCAGCTGGTGCCCCTAACATTCTGTCTGTGCAGACTTTCTGCGCCTGTACTCCAAATCTTTTGTCATTCACAGGAAAAAACAGCATGGAGTCTACATGGATGCTTTATAGCTTGTTGATTAGCTCCACCATGTTGGATCGGTTGATTAGCATGCAATTCATCCACTTATGCTGTAATTTGCATGTATGAAATGCAGACAAAGACAGATGCAATTCATTAATAATCTACACCATTATAAAAAGACACACACATAGCTAGCCAAACTGAGATTGAGGAGAGTTATATATGTTTGGAAGACGGCAAAACCACTTTTTCTTCAGGATATATCTGCAAAGAAGAGTACTGAACTTCAGCAGGTATGCTCCCATTTTGTCACCTACATACTGTATATGCTGGAATATATTTAAGAATAGTGTAAAGCAAAAGCTTTTACACTTTCATTTGTGTGCATTAGTTAGAACTGTACTGATGGCATGGGTCTGTTTGTCAGCCACTTCAGAGGAACACATGATTGACAATATATGAAAATGGAATGCTGTGTGATAAATATGTACAAATGTGACAGGGACAGGTCCATTGATAGTACTTTTAGCATTTCAAGAAGGTTTTGTGCATTTATATCATGTTAACGAAAGATGAAAATAGTGAACACTATTTCATTGACCCCAAAACATCTAAACATGAAAATATCAAACATTCAGAACAGTGAATTTTTTTCCCATGGAAAAAATTTGCTACTCCGAAATACATACACACAACACAAGCACATCAAACAAACAGCAACCACACACATAGACTTAAATTCCTACATCTAACGCTACACTAAACTAAACATACACTACTATCTACCCACTTACCTTAATCCAAACCCTAACCCTAAGGTCCATCACTATCGCACACTCACCTAACCCGCGCCCTAACCCTAACTCACTTAAACCGCTCCTAACTCTAAAGTCTGTCACTATCGCACACACGCCTAACCCGCACTCTAACCCTAACTCACTTAACCCAGCCCTAACCCTAACGTACAAACAATTGCACACTTACCTAAACCCAACCTGTAACTTTCCACCACAGAGCTAAGAATAGCGAAGCCACAGAAACGGCCAACCGAATTCTTTCCCAAGGAAAGAATTTGCTGTTTTGCAGCTTGGTTATTCTTAGCGTTCGATATCAGAACATACTAAGTTTTAATACTTTGATGTTCTGATATAGACCCAGTTTTGTTAGCAAAATGGGTCATTTGCCTGTTCTTTTGTGGGGGGGGGGCAAGGATGAGTTCCTGTTATGGCACAAACAAGATTGGACTGTTCTTTTGTGAGGGGGGGGGGTGGGCAAAAGTGACATATTGTTATGGTACAAACAAGGATATATTTCTCTTGTTTTGCTCCTTGTTTTGCATCCTGTCTATTAGTATTTCACATCTCTAGACAGTTTTTTATGCTTCTCCTCTGGGTAATACTGACTGGCTACCTTTTCTATTTTATCTAGCAACAGTTATTTTGTAGTTACTTGATATGTATGTGTATTATACTTATGTTGTTTAGAACACCTACAAGTATGTCACTCAGGTATGTCAATCCCCAGAGACCCCCCTTCACTGATGCTGACTACCAAGTCATAGTCGATGGGTTTCAGCAAAATGGTGCTTTCTCCTGGAAAGGGGATGGGTATATATGGCCCATAGGATATGAATATGGCAGCAGATTGTTTGTGATGTCAATGCCATGGATGTCCATGGCAGAACATGTGTCCCATAGAGCCACTGACATGATAACATCTGCAAGGAGGCCAGCAGTTGCAGTGAGCCGTGACCAAATTATTACCAGGGGAGGACCTGCTAAGCAACCACCACGAATCCCTAATGAACAGTTCCTGGCCAATCTGAGAGATCCAGACAACACCCAAGAGAGTGCAGTATAGCATCTCCTGGATGTGAGCGCAACACCTTCCGAGACAGTAAGCATCTCCCAGGAGGAGTATCCGGGTAAGTTTTAATATTTCAACAACTGAATATTGTTGTATAGCAAAACAACTGAAATTAATAAGTTAATTCTGTATCACATGTCTTTTTTTTTGGGGGGGTTGACTATTGCTACAGTTATAAGTTTAGTTTGGAGTTGTCAGCCATGTTCTTGTTCAAAGTATCGTACATGCACATATACAGGGGTAAATGTATTACCCCCTGTGTTACGGTTAGCTGTGATGAAGTTGCCATTATCTCTTGCTTAACTTCTTCCAAGACTGTCTGGAGTACAGTGCACTACATCTTCTGCAGATAGTAAGCCAAATATTTTTATGTCAGTATTGCTGAGCAATTTAAGGAAATGTTGTAGTTTGTGGTATTGATCTTAGGCCTGTTGTGTATATTGCTGTGCTGTCTGCAATAGTGGCAGCACTGTTAGTTTGTTAGCATATATGGCACTATAGTAGTACAGGTACTAATGTATTCCTGTGTTTCTTGTTTTTTATCACATATGATCATGTGAGTGGGAGTGTCAGCCCTGTGCCATCTGATGTCAGAGTATCCCCAGACTCTGATGATGTTGGTGACCAAACCAAGGCACAGTTGAAAGGTGCAGAGGTTGAATCTGACAAAGAGGTTGACATACAGCCATCCCTTGCATTTCCATAGCGCACAGCCAGTAGGCGTATGCCTATCCGGTCCACAGGTCAGATGGATCCTCAGGACATTGATCAGGGAAGTGTGGCTTGTGTGGCTTCAGTGAGTCTGTCCATAACCCAAGTGTGAGTGAGCTGCCACACAGGGGGATTTATACGAGTGCTCAGAGGGGGCCTGCTGCCCCTCTTCCACCTGGTGCAGGTGTCACTTTCCATGCCACTCAATGTATGTTTAAGGTTGTCATGGAGACACAGGCATGTTTCCATTGATGGTCCAGACAAATGCTCAAGGTTGCAGATTTGGCACAGTCTGACATGCATGACTGCCTCCACCATGTTACCGATTCACTAGATTGGATGAATAACACATTAGAAAGAGGGGTGTTTGTGATGAACTGAGGGGTGTCTGTCATGGAACGAGCAGTATATGTGATAGAGCGTCTGCTGGGAGGAGAATGGCATCCTCGTAGGAATAGGTCAGCCGCATCAACTGCTGTCAGCCAATGTGGCTGTGACCGATGACACTTCCATAGTGGCAGTAGTTCCACTGCTCCATCAGTGAGTCTGCTGTCCGCACACAGACTTGGCAGACCATGGGGTCATGGTCCTGGGCACCACCGTGAAGGGAGCTCATCCAGCAGACATCAGTCATGTTCAGGTAGCAGAACTGCACCTGACCATGGGTATGGACATGCCAGTGCAATTCCTGACATAGCCAGTTCTCGTGGTCAGGGATGACAATGATGAACTGCCACATCTGCCACCTCTGCCATGCATGGCTCACACCTGTCCAACAGGCCAAGATGTAGAGCTACCACAAAGCTTGACTGTGTTCATGCAGACAGTCACACACCAATTTCACCTGGAAGACCCCTACAGCACACACATTCAACACTTACTTAGTTTGTTTCATTAGCCATTTGTTGTTTTACCTCAATGTCTGCCTTCTTCTCCTACCTACTCCACACATTCACCAACCTTCTGTGTCAACCTAGGCTTCTAGCCCCCCCCCCCCATGCAATACCCTGTGCAAGTGATGATAACTGTGCCAAATCCCTGTTTTCTATCTTTTGGATTTAGGGATACAAAAGCTGTGTCTGATGCTCAGGGTGCATAGCTAACTTAGTGCTTAGTATATCTGCATTTGTGTTGTTGGACTGGTAATTGTACCTTTGACTTATATTGGCTTTGGAAAGTTAGAAAGTTGATATCATCAATATTTTACAACGTTATAGTGAATTGTCTTGTAAGGGTGTTGAGGTCAGAAACTGCAATATGTATCATTACTTTCTAACTTCTCTCTTTAATGATCTTCCAGGACAAATGCATGGTGCACATCATAAGTCATGCCTTTCAAATTCAGTCTTAGGATTCTATGACAGCACTTTAGTCATTCCTCATCACAACAGTAATACAGTATAATACTGTGTCTTGCATGCACCTCTACAGACACAGGCAACAGCTGGAGACCCTATTGCTTTCTCAGGAAGATAACACAGGGCCTACAAACCATGTCATGGTGTATGTGGATAGACTAAAAGCTATGTCACTGTCATCTGTCTGGTACAGGATGAGGTGACATCTGCCTGGCCTCTAGGCCAGTGTCTGTCCATGTCCTGATGGGATGACTGCATATCCAAACATCTGATATAGCTGATAACATCAGCAGTGTCTGTTGAGAATATGGTAATAGCAGTGCCCCACATGCTGCGGGAAAAGGATCTCTGTAATGTCAAGAAAGACACACCCACATACACACACAGTTGACTGCAGGGAAAACAGAACCACTACCAATCTAATTTCACAGCTACAGAACACAGTACATAATGCATGTGCCATGGCACAGGTCTGACTGTTGCAAGACTGCAGCTGAACGTATAGTACTTGACATCAGCGGTCCATGTGCGAGACAAGATGTTGGCAGGCCTGCATAGGTTCATAACATCATAGGTTCATACAAGGCTACTACTATACTGGCCCTAGGTTCATAGGATCATCGAATGTTACTAGCCTAATGGGCTGATGGCCTTGTCAAGCCTATCCAGGTTGTACTATTGTTCCCTTATATACCAAGATATGTAGTCCATATTTATAAATCTATGATCAGCACTGGCTGACTCTAAGACTAACATGAGTGAAACCTCTGGGGTAAATCTACAATTTCCCATCCAATTATCCAAGTTATGCTTAAATAGCATCATTGAGCAGCTCAGTTTCACATGAATTTGGAGTTTGTTCTATAGGAGTTGCAATCTCTGGAAGACATATCTGTCTCTCCAGCATGTCCTGTTGATGTCACAGGCTAGGTTAAGATCCCTAGAGCATGTGAGTCTTGCCCCATGTGGTTTGTGGAGATGCATCATTTCCATTAAGGCAGGTTTCAAGACTGTTCTATAGACCAGCCACCAGTCGCCTCTCAGCAGACTATGTGATACAGAGTACAGTGACAGGGCCTTCAGACTGTCCATGTAGGTAATGTGTTGGACGTCCCTGGATTTTCCTAGTGAGAAACCTCTGAGGTCTCGCCAGCTGCTGCAGATTTCTGGTAAGGTACATGCAAAAGTGAGCACTGTACTCTATTACTGGTCTGATGAGGGAGGAGTACAGTGGAGTTATAACATCCATAGTATTGGATGCTAAGGCCTCTCTTATGTGGTGTGCAATGTAAAGGGCCTTCATTACCACTGTGGACTCATGATGATCAAAGGTGAGGTTGGCATCACCCTGCATTCCCAAATCTCTCACCAATGGGTTAGAACATAGGGGGGTATTGTTAATAGTTTAATTTGCAGGGACTTCTTTACTGAAAGGGATAATAGCGTATTATTTTGGGTTAAATTTAAGTCTGTGGCTTTGGCAACAATCATTTATGTATGTAAGCATATTTTGTAGTATGTTGACATTGTTTAGGGATTCAGTGATAGCATCCAGTTTGCAGTTGTCAGAGAGCTTGTTGAGCCACAGGTCATCTGTTTTCACCTGATTTTCTGAGAAATACATTCCGAACAGTAGCAGGCCTGGCACAGACCCTTGTGGGACACCACTGGCAACAGGTCTGCTAGTAGAGCTAGAATCCTCACTTATGACTGTATGCGTTCTGTTGGTGAGCAGGTTGGCTACCCATCTAATGACATATGGGCTAATCCCCAGGTGGGTGATTTCCACAATGATGCTTCAGTAGAGAATTGTGTCCAGGCCCTTGGCCAAGTTGAGACAGACAGTATGTACTGATTTGCCTTTATCCAGGGCTTCGATGACACTCTTGAAGAATTCCATTAAGCGTAATAGGCATGATTTGTCCTTAACAAAGCCAAATTGGTTTGAGCAAGAAGTTTGAAGGTCAACAATGTCCTTGTTGATAAGATCCAAAATAATGCTATGCATAGCCTTACTGACAAGGCTGGTCAGGCTTATGGGTATATAGCATACCTCTCAACTGTCTAGATTTTCACAGAAAGTCCAGATTTTTGGTTGATATTTTGGGTCTGTTCCTCATAAAATTTGTGTTTTTCTGGCAAATCATGGGGATGATCACTAAATAATGACATACGTTTGAGTTTCAGACTTCAAATCCTTCAGAAAATGTATGTTAAGACAAACCTTGTTACTCTACCAACTTTCTAAGTTTATAAGCAATATTTAAAATATGTCCCTATTTTGGGGTCTTTTTCCCCCAGGTGCACTTGGTGATCTTAAAAGGGCAAGATTTTAAAACTATTTACTACCACAACATAGGTTCACTTGGAGGACATTTTACGTTTAGCCAATTTCCCTTTGGGTGCTTGAATTAAAATTTCCTAATTGGTCTTACCTATCCCATGGCTGATAATTGCAAATTAGCCCTAGTGAGAATAACTGTGATCATAACATAGATAATTTTATGCAGCATTTAGGAACTGCCTCTATCCATTAGTGGCACTAAGGGCAATCCTGCAGTACATTTTCTATTAGCGATCTAAGTTGCATTTGAATATTGATGGGGATGAGCTTTGTTTTACTTGAATGGATAGTCTGTTCTGCAATAGTGGTAGCCTCTATGATATATATCCATCTCTCCACAACATTCAGTTTAGATACCTGCACTGAGTGTTTCTGATGCCATTTGACTTGCTGATGTTCAGTAGGTCCATCAGTACGATGTCAGAGGATGTCTTGTATGCCAGACACAGGTCACCTCTAAGCACTCTGTAGGATACTGAGTATAGTGATAAATCTTTGAGGTGGTCCACACAAGACCTATTGTTTAGGACTCGTATACTTGGTCTGGACAGATACATGCCAAAGTGGGCATTATACAAAATGATTGACCTAATGAGGGCTTTGTTAAGGGGGACAATAACATCTCTAGATCTAGTCACAATCAATTTGTTTATAAGCTGTGCAATAAAGAAAAATTATTACTCTGGGCACACGTCGGTCAAAAGTTAGGTCACTGTGCACACAAGTTCTCAAATGCCAAACAAATGGGTCAATTCGCATGGGGTATTGTCAATTTGTCAGTTAACTGAAGTAGATGACTTCACAAAGGATACGATAATGTATTTTTTGAGTTTAGTTTCAATTCATGATTTCGGCACCAGTTATTGTTTAGGTAAAGGCAGGGTAATAGATTGGGCCCCCCCCCCCAAGCCACTCCTTCTGCAGCAATCTCCTAGTGCTCCAGCAGCAGCCCCCTCCCCAGTCAATCCAGTGTTCCATTACTTGGTTATTTCTTCTCAGTTACCATAAACACTGTTCAAACCACCAATGGAGATCATTCATAGGACTGCAGCATCCACTCCCTTTAAAGTACAACATCAGCAATCCATCTGCATACTGTGGGAGTAGAACCCACATCCTTCTGCATCAAAAGCAAGTATACTACCTATTGTGCCACTAACAATGCAAACAGACTTGGCATAATCAGCACTAAACTTCTCTTCCCTTGAGACTCTCAGCTCCTTGTAAAATCCACTTGACACTCAACTAAATTTCTCAACTCTGAAATCTGAAAAAGCCAGAATTTTTTTTGGGTGAACAAAGACCCAAAACCAGGGACACATTTTAAACATTGCTTGTATAATCCTAGAAAGTTGCTAGAATAAAGTGTGACTACACTACCAAAAAAGGACCTTCAAGGATGCACCAATGATTACTTAGAGAAAAAGGAACTTGAATGGCATATTTGCCTGGAAGCATGCAGCCCCTAGAACTAAACAAAAGTACCTCAATTAACTCTATCCTGAACCTAAGGAAACTGTACCTCCACTCACATTATTACACATCTGGACTACCAAAGGACACTACAGTCACCTCCTTGCAACAAAAATGGACTTAGCCACCCAACAGGTAACATAACAGTGACCTGGACCACAATGGACTAAGATCTATCTCAGTGGTATGAATTTAACAGTCCCTATGAAGCTTACCATGATTCATTCTTAATCTACTTTTTGCGTTGTGCTTGATCTTTTTTATCTTGAGATGGTGGTTTCTTGACTTTTTTATTTTTTTGCTCATTTACCCTTATTTACACATTCATAATTTATTTTTCCATCTGTTCTGGCATTTTGCATGATTAATCCAGTTTTACTTGTATTAGTTTTATATTTTATTTTTATTATTATTTTTATTCATATTCTTGTGGTTTTAGCCCTTTATGCATCAATCCTCTAAACTGGCTTCCCTGATCCATGAGTCTGTCCATCACCATTTTATTTCCTAGTCCCTGATATCTCTTTGACACTAATAGATAACTCTTCAAAATGGTCTTGAGACACCCCACCCCATCAAAATTACAGGGCTTGGACTTAATAGCTTACCCAAAACCATGCAAGTGACCACCAGACAAGTCTCAAGACATCCAGACCTTTATCCACTCCCTCCCAGGCAGCTTTTCACCCTCTTGTTTCTTCTCCCTCAGCTCGCATTAATGACCCACTCTCCTTTTCACAGCTACAATATATACACTGGTAAACCAATCGGCTTTCCCACCAGACCTAATCATCTCCACGGCACTTTTCTTTTTCATTCTCCACACTTAGATCACCATCCAGGCATCCAGATCCACTCTTTTATTAACTCTAATAAGCCAATTTTAAGTTTAGAAAGCAAGACTACAGACTGAAACATTTAAGCCATTTTTACTCTTCCTCTGTTTAGAGCGAGACAGGAGCTTGGTTCATCTATGCCAGTTACAATCTATTATAAAACAGTACATGAGCTTGGCACTTCTAAGCTAGTCTAACTTTATATTATTTTATTTTAAAACAAGACACAAGCTTGGTCCAGATTTTTATACTCATCATCCAGCATAAATCAGTGTGAGCTATAGATCTAAAACATGCAGGTGCTGTGGAAATTATAGGAAGTAAAGTGGCAACACAGGAGTAAATTACCAGGTGAAAATAATAAAGTCCAACCACCTGAATAGACAATATGTATAATGCAAAACTAACAGCATGAACATAAACAAGGAAGTGAAGGTAACACTCCTTCTCTTCAGCTTATTGGTAAAAGACAAATCCACCTTTAAGTGTAATTAATTGCACACCAATGTTATTTTTTCTCCCTTACATATCCATTAGCTGTAGCCTAGATTTGGAAAAGCTTTAGCATCTTCTGATTTCACTATTTTCATTGTGTTCCTGTTTCAGATCATGAAGGTTCACCATCATAATGTGTTAAAAAGGAAGTTGTCTTACCTTGCATGATACAACAGAGATCAGAATCTGTTGTTTTCAATGTCTCCCACCGTTCACAATTTAATTTCTTAGAATATACTTTTCAGAGATCAATAAAATGCCATAAAACACACAAAAGAGCTAAAGCTAAACTATTTTCTAAAGTTATGTTTTGGAGAAATTTTTATACAAGCAAAGAAGAATTATGCATCAACACTGTATATAATCAAATTAGTAAGTACTCTCAATTTTGCCCAGAGAGCCATTTCTGTTATCCATGTAACAAATGTAGAAAATTAAGAACATTAAGAGACACAATAAATTGCTTGAACTTGCTTTATCAGCTTCATAAAATGTCAGTTATCAGCTGCAGGTAACTGAGCAGAGCTGGCATTTCTAACATCTAATTAAGACAGTGCTCTGGATGGTATGCAAATGTGCTAAAAGTGCAACTATGAATAATTAACAAACACCTATAGATCATCTGGTTTGTCTGGATCTGGAATAAGGTTTACAGTTATTAGAAATCAAAGCAATTTGTTGAAATACAAACAGATATATCTTTCCCTCCCCCTCGCTCTATGGTTCCGGCACCCTTAACCCCTGGGCTTTGCCTGCCGAAAGTGAATCACACATATTTCTTTTGCTCCTTTTGGGTATCGTGTACTGATCTTTTTCTCATACCACGGAATGTGGATCTCCATGGTTTCCATGATGGTGTCACTGCAGAAAGTAAATTTACTATTTTGCTGTCCCCTAACTGAAGGGTACAGTTGTAGCTGTGTCTAGCCAGGAAAAGTGCTCACATCAACAGGTAGCATTGACGAGGAGGGGGCATTCCGTTGGGGCTTCTCCATCCAGTGCTTTGCAGCAGAAAGCTTGGTGATTCTGGGCATGTTCTTGGGAATTGACAAATGTTTATCTGATTCCGGCTTATAATAAAGATAAAGCAAATGCCTCTTTCTGTCCTTAAGTTCTGCATCCTCTGTATTTGGTGTGTTAAAGCACTTTGATTGTGCTTTAAGAAACATATTAGCAAGCTGGTGTTTGTTGCATTTACTGTAATTTGTACATGATGCTGAAACCAAGCAGATCCAAGAAAAACTACCACAAGGGAGCCCTGCATGGCTTTGTTGGGACAGACAGGAACCTGTGTAGCTGCAAATAGCGTTCTTCTGCCAACATGTCAGCAGTGCTACCAAAAGCTACCCCTTGGAAAGTCTCTTTTAGGGTTGGCTTGATGATAAACTGTAATGAAAGGCAGAATAATAAGAGTCAAAGTCAAGCTGTAGTCTTATCTTCTTGCATAGCTCAGTAGATAAAAAGCTTCTACTGATGCTTATAGTTGTTCATACACCAATATGCAGTTTATTCCTGTTTGCTTAACAAATGTGCTTCAACTTTTCCAAGTATTGCATGTCTTGCCAGTTTTCAGAAACTTTTGTTTCAGTCAACCCAGTCCAAAAAATATATTCACTGCTACAATGGAATAGGAGCTGTGCACACAATCATAATCTTAAGATAAATTGTTTTGCAACACAAGTGTGTAACAGGGACAACCTTCGACACTGAGGAGGTAGTTTTGTCTTGAATGTGCTAAATAATTATAGAGATGGTGGCACAGGCATTTGCCAGGATAACGGTGGGCCTTTTTTTGCACAAATCAGAGGTAGCTCCCAGCCAAATGAGCCACCTGGAAGCCAGGAGCATCAGCAGGGAGCATCCAGTGCTGTGCGGCATCTGAGGGAGTTCACACTGAAGTCTCAGCTGCAAGCCTAGAGAGGTCAGAAAGAGATGGGTTCCCATGGTGATTATAGTCACAAAACCCAAATCTGTCACTGCAAATCCATCAAAGACCACTCCTTTTAAACTAACCCGGCTGGCCTTCTCAGACACTGAAATAAATAAATAGCCAGCAGCAGGAATCTGCCTATCTGCTTACATGTCATTAACTAGACTCACTATGATTACAAAACAAACAGGCTAAAAATAAGTACAGGGCATTTTTCTCACATTACAGCAATTCCTGTTTACTAGTTTACATGAAGTACATGCATTGTAATCCACTATATTTTCCTTTCATGGGCATACACTACTCACAAATAAAAACATGACATGCACTTCTAATCCTACCTGCAGGATGTTAGTAATAAAGAGTCACCATTGGCTTATAGGACACATTTTACATGCATCAAGCTACAGAAATCAGTATTGTTGTTGCATCTGGCAGCAAAGAATCAGGCAGTCATACACACTTTGGAATGTAGTTTAACTTCTGCATGCCCTTGTGTTCCACATTAGTGTCCGATGCATGCGTGAGTCTACCGTTGGGTCCTCCTTAAAGAAAAACTCCACTATGGAGTTTTTACCTATGTCGCTACAGGTCTTGCAGCTGTAAAAGTTTGTGGGGGGGTGGGCACTCCCTCCCCCTCCCTCCCCCTCCCTCCCCCTCCGCCTTTGGTTCTGGTGCCCTTGTTGTCCACCCATTTTGTCAGGCTTTGTACAGATTTCTTGCACTAAGAAGTTGAGAGGTATGGTGTATAGTTCCCTGGGTCAGTTGAGGGACCTGCTCTGAGCAAGGGTATTGTGGTTGCTGTTTTCCCCCTATGTCGGGACAAACCCAGTACTTAGACTGTGGTTGAAGAGAGTAACCAGTGGTTCTGGTAACTACTGCTTTAGACTATTTAGTAAGCAGCCTGAGATGTTATCTGGTGCCATAGAGGCTGTGTTTTTGGTGTTGACGAGTGTGGTTATGACCTGCTGTTTGGAAATAATAGGTAGATAACTGTTGACAGGTATGCTGTGGGGTACAACCGGTTGAGACAGGGATATGAAACTGTTGTCAAACCTGCCTGCTAACAGGCTTGCTATGTCCTCAGGCTAAGTATGAGTGGTACTGTCCACTCTGAATTTGGTGCAAAACCAGGTCTGTCTAATTTGCTTGTTCAAACTGTGGAGGGTGTTCTTCTTGTGAGACTCTTCCCTCTTATTCCTGGACATCAGCTTTTTCTCTTCTTGTATAATCTATTCATGCCAGATGTCCACCAGGGCAGCTTGTTTTTCTGTGGGCTAGTTTTGATCCATTCTAGTATAACTAGGTATATAGACTTGTAAAGATGTTTATAAAGGGCATTTGTATACACCTCCATATAGGTTTCTTTACTGTCAGTGGAGGCAGTAGGTTTGAAACTATATATGCCATCCCTTAAGAGACTATAGTTTGCTTTAAAGAGATTTTTCCACTTTTTGCGTCCTGAGAGGTGTCAGGTAAGATTATTACATTGAGCGTGAATGATTTATGGTCAGATCATAAAAAGAAAAAGCCAGCACCCAAGGTTCACGAGTGCTTTCCAGTAAAAAAGCTTTATTTCTTGACCAGTGAGGTCATACCGGTTTCGGCAAAAGCCTTCCTCAGCAACCACACATCATAAATGAGTATATATACGTACTGCTCATTCACAAGCTCTTATATGCAATGTGGTAGCGTCCTCTAGTAAATAAAAATAATAAAATGCAAATTGAATTGCAAATGTACCAAAATATTTCAAAATATTTCAAAATCACAAAATATTTGCATATATAGGAATACACAATAAATGAAAATTAATAATCCATTACAAAATATTAAATATTCAAAATTGGTTATTCAACCCCGGTGAAAATAAGGCTCCCAATTTAATTATCCACATTTTTTCTTTGTTCGTTAATAGTTCATGTAATACATGAGCCTCATTATTTCTGAACCTAATACGGTCAATGACCATGAAACTAAAAATCCCTGTTGAGTGTTTAAGTGTGTGTTTGTACAAAGAGCTCAAACCTTTCTTATTTCTAACGTCACTTAGATGTTCACCGACCCTTATTTTAAAGGGTCAGGAAGTTTGACCGACATAAAATGCCCGACAGCTGCATTGGGCTAAATAAATAACCCAACTAGTACTGCAATTGGCAAAAAATGAAACATTATAAACATGTGGAGAATTGTGAGCAGTGAAACTGTCTGACTTTAACAACCTCGGGCAATATGAACAGTGACCACATGGATAGCAACCCAATACATATTGTCCAGTTATTGTCGTTTGGATGGTAGTGCTAGGAAGATGGTTATATACCCTTTTGTAATGACTGAATAAGGATCCCAGTGACCGCCCCTTCCAAAAGGAATATGAACAATATGATCCTTGATGTAATAGTTTAGTGTGTCATCTACCTTTAATAAATGCCAATGTCTTGAAATTATGTTCATAAAACTTCTAGTGTTTCTACCATAAGTAGTGACCAGTCTAGGCTCCTGAGATTTATCTTTATCCTTAGTGTGATATTGCAACAACTGTAACCTATCTTGTTGATTCGCAAACCGACTGGCCTTGGTGATGTCACCCACTTGATATCCCCTGTTCTTGAATCTTGAAGTAAGTTCCTGTCGATGATAGGCGTACATGGAGGAATCAGAACAAATTATCTTAATATGGAGAAATTCTGATTTAGGGATATTCCTGATGATATGTTCTGGGTGGAACTTGTAGCATGAAGCAGGTTGTTGAATTGAGGAAACTTTCTAAAAACCTCACTCTCCGATGTGTCCAATTCCGTTCTCCTAATGGACACATCCAGAAAAGTAATCTCCATCTTTCTGTAAGTTAACTTAAATTCAACACCCCACTTTTTGCAATTCAAATACTCCAGGAATTCAAGCAAGAATTCCTCATCAGCTCTCCACACCAACCCCACTTTTTGCAATTCAAATACTCCAGGAATTCAAGCAAGAATTCCCCATCAGCTCTCCACACCAACCAGCAGTCATCAAGATATTTTCTCGAAATATCTAATTCATCCATATAGATGTTATGGTTGATATCATAAATCAATTGTTCCTCCATGTACGCCATAAACAGGTCCACATAAATAGGGGCAAAAGGAGCCCCATAGCAGTACCTTGAATCTGCAAAAAACACTTATCTTTAAAGTGAAGGACATTGTGCGTAAGAACCAGTTCTGCCATGCAAACCAAAAGAGTGTTAAAACCTGGTTTGTACATATCCACCAGATCCAGCCAATATTGCAAAGCAATAAGTCCTACCCAATGGGGGATACTGGTGTACAGGGAGGTGACATCCAAAGTGCATAGGAGCCAGTTCGGTTCCAGTTGTATATCTGATATAATAGCAAGAAACTGGGTCATATCTTGTATACTTGCGCATATCATTGATAGCAAAGGTTTCAGGTATTGTGTAAGGAATTCCGAAAAGGGCTCAGTCAAGGAGTCTCTGCCAGAAACAATTGGTCAGCCGGGCAGTCTCTTGGGATCCTTATGGATCTTAGGCAAGAAATAAATATATTGTTTTTTGGGGTGATCAACCTTAAGATGATAACAGGTGTCCTGAGTAATGATACCCTCCTCTTTTGCTAGATCCAAAAACTTATCAATCTCTTGTTTGAACTTACTGGTTGGATCAATAGATGTTTCCTTATAATGAGATTTGTTAAATAATTGTCGCTCTGCCTCTGTTTCATAATCTACTAAATTTTGAACCACCACTGCCCCACCCTTATCTGCCGACAAAATGGTAATCTCACAATTCTTAATAAGATATTCCACACATGATTTATCTTGTTTATTAAGATTAGTCTTCATCATATTATACTTGCTCAAATGAAAATGTAAATCTTTGAGAACCTCATTTTGAAAAGACTGTACAATGGGTGACACTGGTGGCTTAAATTGTGAATATCTGAAACGGAAAGGTACAAGGCCATATGTAGCCCACTTTTCTCCTTCCAAATTATGAAAGAACAGTTTTAAATTAAAAATACCACAAAAATTGACAACATCCTGTGCAAAATTATGCTCTTGAACACAAAAATCTGGCACAAAACCCAGACCTTTATTTAAAACTTGAAGTTGTTGCTCATCAAGTGTAATAGAAGATATATTGTGCACATTATTCCCTCAGTATTCAAATTTTAGTCATATTCTGAAAAATCACCCCAAGATCCAAGATGTTTTTTGTGTTTCCTACCCCCTCGTCTCTGAGATCTGTGCCTAAAGGGATCACCCCTGTGAGATTATGCTCCAAATTGTTCCTCTTCGGAACTGGGGAGACTCTGGTATGGCCATCCTCCCGATCTGTATTTGATGATGATTCATCACCAGATGTAGCAGACTCCCTGTCTCTTTTTTTCAGAATAGACTTAGGTCAAGAGACCCTAGGTTTCTTGGGAGTTTGGACAGGTGTAATGAATTTAACCCTTGGACGCACCTCAAAAGGCTTCCCTCTCTCATAGTCCCCCACATCACGTGCGAACTTCTTAATTTTTCTTTACTTTAACCCAGAATCCAATTCCAACAAGTCATTACCAAGTTTGTCAATACAAGTATTATAACACGGGAGTGATAAAAACTCCTCAAATCCTTTACTGGCACTTAAAATCTGAGTAGTTTGTTCCACCACCTTCCTCTCATAATGATTAGTTGATATGTTCACAAACGTCATGGAGGCCTGTTGTTGTGCCTCAGACCATTGGGCCAAAAGATACTCATCTGGTTCAGCAACCATAGGTTGCAACCTTATTTTTAGTCCCCTAGGGGCAATTGGTATGCCCTGAACAACCTAAGGTGCCAGGCATTCTTCTTGAGTGCAGTGATATTTTTGGTCAGCTTAACAAAAGCTGATCTACAATCCTGAGGGGGTCCTGATCCCCAGAGCTGTTGTTAACATTGTCTGACCCCAGACCAAAAATCCCCAAATCCCCAAAGTCAGATGAAAGACCCTTGATAAGAGTTGCCAAATCCATCACTGACCGAAAAAATCAATATAACTAATAAAAAAACGCTGTCTACAATAGTCAAATTTGAGTTTGTTCTACTATACTTTCATATAATGCAGATGCCCTAAGTATTCCAAACTCCATATATGATCAATATCTAATTCACTTCTCTTATGTATGGTACCAAATAATGGCCTGGGTACAATAACAGCCAATATATATCATCCCCAAAACAGGGTGCCTGGTTCCTCAGTGTCAACAATAGTTCAAACAATATTTTGTTGATACACCAATCCGAAAACCAATCAAAAAATGATTGCAATATAATATTTACTTAACATTTCAATAAATCCACTTGAACAACCCGTACCTGCTACTTAACCCAAAAGGCCAAAACACAAACCCCAAATGGCCAACCTGGGTACAATAATAGCCAATATATATCATCCCCAAAACAGGGTACCTGGTTGCTCAGTGTCAACAGTAGTTCAAACAATGTTTTGTTGATAAACCAATCAGAAAACCAATCAAAAAATGATTGTAATATAGTACTTGCTTAACACTTCAATGGATCCACTTGAAAAACCAGTGCCTGCTACATAACGCAAAAGGATAAAACACAAACTCCAAATATTGACTGTAGCAGTGGATAAACCAAATACATTTTTTCAATCTGGTCAGTGATGTTATAACAATCCAGTTTAAAAATACTTATACCGTGTCACTATAAACTTGGATCTGAGGTCCAGCACTCCACTCAGAAATAAACAGTGGTCAAAAAATATATAATTTTTAGGACAAAATCACCTAATCCTCCCACTGGGTCTAGGACTCTATAATCTAGAGAGTCCATCCAGATTTAGTAAATCTAATGTGTACATATACCAAATCACCAAAATTGTGTGACCTGTTCGGATCACTTATGAGGAGAAAAATCTCCTTATCTCCCCAAAATAGATCCCACTATTTCGTAGCCCACAGGCTTTTTGTGACCCTCATCAATGGTCATTGAGGAGATTGAGGATGCTAGTATAACATCATACTGTCGCTGGAGAGCATGCCCTAACCCATCACCTCATGGCAGGTTTGCTTGATCCGCTACTGCTACCTTCAGGAGGTGAATTCTTTTTTCTCTGCATGCACAATCTCCTGACCAAGAAACACAATCTCCTGACCAAGCAGCACAATCTCTTGACCAGGCAGCACACCACTTACAGAGTGAATCTCATCTGGCTGTTTATGCTGCTATTACAGTGAGACAGACTGGCTCTCTCATGAAGGATGTTGATCTGGCATCGTCCACTCACTCTCATCTTGTCTCACCCAGTCATTCCAGCACCAGGGCTACTAATCTAACACAGGTCAATTGGAGAATGAGATCAGGGCCATAAAAACAGTCTTTGAAAATGCTTAATTAAATATATTCTAAAACTATACATAACAATGATCTGGTCTTTCCAACATGAACATTATGATACTGATCTGAGTACCCAGTCTTGTTATTAAGGATATTATCATTATTGAATTATTTTTTTAATAGCTACAGTCTGGCTCCTTTCCAAAAAATAATATATGGATTTTGCTAACAGTAAGTAGGGATTATATGTTTTAATGGCTCCATTACCAAACTCAAGAAATTAAAACTTGAGGAGATAAAATGCTGAAAACAAATGTCCAAACCATAGAACAATGAAAAATGAAATATGTTTTTTTTTGGGGGGGGGGCTCTCTGTCTCTCTCAGTGTGTGTGGGGTAAGTCAACTCATAACTCCAAACTTGTATACACCAGTTCCATGGTATTGCAACATTGATGATGTGAGAAACTGTCAAAACTAAAAAATCTCTGCTGGTGCACCGTGCACACAATGAAATTGAATTGGCAGTTATTTCTAATGGAGAGCAGTCATACTTGTTTTGATCCAGGACATTAGTAACTCTGGTAGCTGATTCTTGGGGTATAAGAACTCAGCAACCCATACAGAAACCATTTTAAAACATCTTGCACTACATGTTTGACATTCAACATTGAACTAAAAATAAGACAGAACTATCTTTGAGGTATGCATTTTAGTAACTGCATCCTTAAACTTTATTTCTGATATCTTTTGTAAATGACATTGAATAGTGTGCCCAATAAAGATCTGCATACAGTACACAGGCTGATATCTGAGTCTTAATAATTAAATTGTTTTATGAAATCCTGCAGGATATAAAGAGGGGAATAATTTGATTCTCATGCCTAAAGATTGGTAAAATGCATAGTGACATTAAAGGCGATCAATTCATATGCTGTACCTACATCACAATATAACATGCAAATGGGCAATTTCTAATTAATAATGAATAATCAGACAAGATCTATGATTTTTTTTTGCCAGAAAAGCTAAGGTGTTATAATTATTTTTATATTCTTTTGCAGACTATGTTGTACGAATAAAGACTGCTTGGTAGAGGTTATATATTTCCATGAACAAAATTTGAAGTACAGCATCTAAAATTTCAATGGCCTTCTCTAAGCAAAAACTATGTTTTTTAAGTTGCACTGTTTTATTAATAAACATCTTACATTTCATATCTTCAGCTGCATTTTACATTACACAGGAAGTATTACATGTTGAAAAGTGCTTTGTTTCTTGGAAATATGCCATGCAGCACCTCCAGTGCAAAGTAAAAGTGAGAAAGACTGCTGTCAGATACTATCTTCTTAACAGACCATCAAATAATTTCCAGTGAAATGTTTGTAAGATAGGACTGCAAACCCTTTCTCAAAATCAAAAAGAAAAATAAACGGTGCTACTGCTTTTATGACTCTGTAGAGTTATTCGGAGTTTGACTAGCTGTTAGCTACCCGTCAATGACAGATCAACTGAAACTGTTGTAGAAGCTGAAACCATAAAGCAGAGTGTCATGAAACCAAGGCATACTGGAATGCAAAATAACTCAACATAATTGCTTTATGTTGCAATGCCACACATAACTGTGGTGCAGGTTGGAAGTTTATTTTTTTTTTAATATTTCATCTGCACTGTTGCATTAAGAACAAAATATACTGCAAATGTTTTTTTAGGACATTTATGCACAAGTGCAAATATTGCTGCCTCCTGCAGACATTCCAATCTGTCAGAATATGTTAGTAAAGGGGATTAAAATGCTAGAGAGTTAAGAAGTTCAAGGATGTAGTCATCCCTTTTTAAAACATTATTATGAATTATAAGATCACTAATAGTATTGTATTTTAATTGTGTCTAGCTGTTATCATATTTTATGCAGAAAAGTGGTTAAAAGAGACTTTGTATCTGTAATGTATGGGAACCAGCCCTTTTGTTGAATATTCAGAATATCAAAAGCTTGTAATACCGTGGTGGTGGTGCTGTGGTAGTGTTGTCGCCTCACAGTAAGACACTGTCCGGTTTGATTCTCAGCTAGAGTGTCTTTTGTGTGGAGACATGTGTGAATGGGTGTACCTTCATTGAAGGTTGTGCGTCTGGGCTGGTAACTCGGCACGTAAAAATCAACTACCAATCATTAGGGGACCGGAGTTCTGCCGTGGTGATCCCTAACCGAGAAAAGCTGAAAGACACAACATCAAAAGCTTGTAATACTAGTAGAAGTGATTGAATAATCACATGGTTTCAAAATGCAGGAATTACTTAGTGAGAAGTCCTGGAAAAATGGAGACTGGGAATTCGCCCTTTTCCCCACTGCAAAAATATAATTTTTATTTTTATTTTATTTTTCAGTCATTTCAGATGGATCATTTTAGGTCTGCACATTGGCATAGCATGTTAAGGCTTTGTGGGTGCATTGGTACAGGACTTGATTGCCTTAGCCCTCATTTGCCTCCTGTGTGATCTTGAGCAATTAACTTAACAAGACATTGTTCTTGGGTCATCTCTGAAAATGGGCTGTGTGTCCATTGGGGCTACCTGGTTAACAAATGGGTATTTGTTTATTTAGGTTTGATTCTGTGAATGTTCGACTAACGAGACTACACTCATAATATATCTATATCTATACATACACACACACGTGTATATGTATATGTATATGTATATCTGTATGTATATATATATATATATATATATATATATATATATATATATATATATATATATGTTTCCCCAATGTTTGATCAAAATGACAAAATGTTGAAACATCAAAATGTTGAAAATGCACATTTTGAAAAATGCAGGTGGGCTTCAAATCAGCCCATGCTAATTATAAATATATATATATATATATATATATATATATATATATATATATATATATACACACACACACACACACACACACACACACACACACACACACACACACACACACACACACACACACACACACACCCCAACAGTAGAATTTGGTCTTTCAACATCATGGCATTTCAGTCAAACAGTAGGTTGCCTTATATTTATCTACTTGTCATTCTAGCTATCTAGCTAACTGCACTTACACAAACACACACAAACACACACACACACACACACACACACACACACACACACACACACACACACACACACACACACACATGCACACACATTCAAAATTCTCCACTTTGGGCCCACATCCAGAACAATAAATTATTATTCCTTTCTTTCTTAACAGTGTGTATTTCAGAGCTCATATTTTGAAAATGACAGAATATACATCCAGGAATTCACAATATGAAGTCTGCAATATAAATGTCAGCAAAAGGAAAGCAATCCTCAGAATGATGAAGAAGAGAGCATATCAGGATTAAACATATGATAATAATGCAGTACATTGATGGTGGTAAACAATCCCCCGGATTTAAAACGCTCTTTATAGCATGCAGGATTAGTCTAAGAGCTATTTTCAGCCATATGGCCGACGTGCGATCCAAGAACGAGCTCCCAGGACGTGCACGTGAGCTCTTACGCTAATCCTGCACGGACTGAGCTCCTGTAGGTAAATTACCCTCATTTGCAGGTGAAAGCCATGCAAATGAGGGTAATTTGTGATCCAGGAAGCTGTCAGCTGTCAGTGCAGGACGAGTGCAGTCTGCAGAAATGTACTCGGTTAGTAACCGAGTACATTTCTGCAAACTACAAATCGGAGCTCAACATAAAGGCTGCATATAATTGAGGAAGCATGCCAATGGCCAAGTAGAAGGCCATTGGCATTGCAAACTGTTTAAAAAATAAAATAAACAACTTTTATTTTTTTTTCACCGATCTCGCCTGTTTATGCATAGGGCAGTGGCGCGCAAACTGGATTGGCGGGAAAATCATAAAATAAACCTAAAATAAGCATTCTAACTAAAACCAGTATTCTGCCATGCAAGTCAATGATAGGCAGAAGACAGCCTGGCCATTGAGTAATGGATGCTAAGGGAGGGGAGGCTCAGTGTGGGTCATGTAACTATTCATTAGCAGGCAATCCTATGCAAATGAGGAAAAGGTTAGTGAATCCCAGATATTCCCAGGGTGGGAGGCAGGTCCCAAGAGTGTAAGAGTATAAATAGCTGGGTGCAAGACTACGATATAGGTGACATCATGGGTGTGTTTGTCAGGCATACTGCAAGCGGATTGGAGACCTGTGGCTCAGGATTGCTCCTAGCTTAGCACAGCTAAGCTAGGGGTGTCTCTAAACCTGCCTAGCACTCTTTACAAAGTATAAGCGGGTGTGCGCGCGCCACACATCGGGTTTTACAGGAAGAAAAAGGAAGTTAAACCAGGAAAAAGCAGTTCTGTGCACATTTGAGCACTCCATTTTTGTGGAGCACACACAGGCTTAAACAGGGAGGAAATGGGAAGGGAAAATAGCAGTAGGAAGGTAATCAAGGAGAACTACCTTAGCTGACAGGTGAAATGTATCAGAATCAGCCAATTACACAGGCAGCAGACCAGCCCAGCACACCACTATAAACTATGCAAACACCTTTCATCCTTATTTTTCCCAAAAACTCTGCACCACCGGTGTATACCGATGGGGAAATTTTACAAAATGAAAGAAAGATAAAAATATGTTAGGGGCTGCTTTTGCTATCATAAACCAGCATGTTCAAGAGGCTGAGCATGGTGAGGATGTGAATGCTGCTGAGCAACCCACAGAGAGGAGACGGAGAAGAGTGTACAGACCCAGGGTAACCTACCAAGGGCTACATGAGCTAGAGATAGTGGAGCACTATAGGGTGGACAGGGACCTCCTACAGCAAACTGTTGAACTGTGCCAGCCACACCTGACACATAGAACTAACAGAGGGAAACCCATCCCAGTGGATACCAAGGTATGTGTAGGCCTAAGAATACTAGCTACAGGTACCTTCCAAAGGCCAACTGGGGATATGATGGAGATTTCACAGGCATCAGCATCCAGGGTACTCCACCAGTTCCTGGATGCCATGTCAGCACATGTCAGTGAGCACATATATTTCCCCATCACCCGTGAGGCATTGGACAGAAATATGTGTCTCTTCCACCAAATAGCAGAATACCCTGAGCTAGTGGGTGCAATAGACTGCATGCACATACACATGAAAGCACCACCAGGTGAGCAGGGTAGGGTCTACATCAACTGCAAGGGCTTACCCTCCATCAAATGCCAGGTTGTGTGTGATGCCCAGGGCATAATAATGAATGTGTATGCTGGCTGCACTTGAAGCTACCACGATTCCCACATCTGGCATCTGACGCAGCTGTACCAGACATTTGCCAATGGTGACATCCCACACAGTCACCTAGTGGAGGATGCTGGATATGCACTGGAACCATGGCTGATGACACCCATTAGAAATGCACACACACCTGAACAAAAACTCCATAATGAGGCACATGCACAAACACGAATCATAATAGAGCGTGTGTTTGGGATGCTCAAGTCACGATTCCAGTGCCTGGACACATCTGGGGGAGCCTTACAGTACTCAGCAATTACTTGTACCCAAATCGTCCTTGTATATGACATGCTACACAATATGATCCTGCGGAAACAGCTGCAGCAGGAACAGCATGGGGCAGGGCCACACAGCCCCCCCCCCCACAAGTGCCAAGGCCTGCACAGGTGCAGAGTGACTTGGAGGAGGAACAACCTGAGCCTGCCCCAGTAGGCAGAAGGAGGCGTGCCCAGTATGCCCTGGCTTTGGCAAAGAGGCCATGCATAGTACATGCACTGACACAGTAGGGACCCAGGGAATGACACCTCTCTCCAACTTGCACATACAGTAAAAGGGATGCCAAACATGAAACTACCTGTGCTCAATCATATATAAGGAGTGTACTATGTGCATTCAACATATGCAGCCCTGCAGCACCACCCTCAATACTGGGACACCCACAAGGTAAGTGACTCACGCATGCCAGTTGGGGGGGGGGGCACATACACAACAACAGTCACAGCCAGTAGAATAGGTGTAGACAAACACAAATAAATGCTGTACTATGGCATCTGAATGAGCCCTATGGGAAACCCCTCCCCCATGCCTACACAGACAGACTACAGCAGGCCAGCTAGTTGGATGTAAGTTGTGAAGGCTAGGAAGTCAGAAACTAATATGTAGGTAGTTAAAGCTAAGATCTTTAGTGCACTGGTATGCCTCTAGCCAGCATGACAGGTAAGACTACAGACCGAAATGGTGTACCCGACATATCAGTACAGTCCTAGCAAATGTGTAAAAGTGTAAGGTGTGCCCTACCATCCTATGTACACTTATAGTAACAGTCAGATGTGACACCCCAACCCTGTGTAGAAATGTAGAAATGGTCAGGTGCCCCCCCCCGCTATGCAGAAATGTATCAATAGTCAATGCCGAATGACCGATGTATACCCTGCAGACACAGCATGCTACCTGTTGGTGTACAACACAAAGGTCAGCACCACAGTACAAACCACCTGGACTTGATCCACACATGCTATATAGATGGCCATACTGGGCATGCTCACACACTTAGAGGAATGAAGGCAGTCAGTCAACAACATACTGAAAGGTCATACTGGGCATGCTCACACACTTAAACACATGAAGGCTATGTCAGCAAATACCAGTGGACCAGGCATATCTGGCAGTTGCAGTTCTTAGTGTAGACACCTGTGTGTTGAGAGACAGCCTTACAAGACTATCTGCAAATATATAGAGCTGAGTATATTTTTCTGTATTATTCTGTATTATAGAGCTAAATTGTTGCTTAGATATCTGTTGTCTTAGTGTTCTGCAAATGTACAGAGATCAGTATATATTTTTTTGGTTTTATAATTTGCACTCTGATTCCTCACATCTGTGTTGAAACTTTCCCCATTCCCCCTCCCTGTTCTTGGTTGTAGTTTAAATTTGGTGGCTTTTGCAGTGCCCGCCCCACTGTAGATTTGATCTAGGACACTCCCCTAGTCCCATCTCTTTACCGCATTCTACCTAATAAACCCTTTCTGCACTTGCTTTTAGTCCTTTTTAATTTAATTACATTTTTTCAAACTGTGTGTGGACTAATATTGTTACATACTCAAGTGTGCCAGCTTGCACTGCATGTGAATTGTTTTTACTACTGTTTTTGCTACTTTTCTGAAAAAAAAAAAAAAAATTGTAAGCCTGTTTCGTACCTTTCCTGTAATTAAACTTAGTAACACACTTCGAAGATAGATCCAATTGAGCTAAATAAAGTATGGAACACCAATCTTAGCACTTTCATTCACTTTATTTGACGGAACTTCATCAGAAACAACTCACCCAGACACTGAAGCACTTTATATAGTAAAATAATGATCACATGTTCTATGATGTAGATAATTAATTCCATTAATATATTATATACCCTTGTAAATTAATATTCTCTTTTAAATACATATTGTAAAAAATGCAAGAAATGTATGTACAATATATAATATATAAAAAAATAAAAAATATTAATACAAATCACTTCATTTGTAAAAAAACATTTTATGTTAACTAGCTCACTAAGTCCTGGAGCTTGATCTGCTCCTAGATATACCTGCCAAATAGATTCTCTGCATTCTAACTCAAGTTTATTGTCTCCACTAAATATACTATTGTTAACACTGTCCAAAACAGAAAAAATAAACTTTTTAAAATTATTACACATGATAGAATGCTTGCCCAGTGCATTTGTCATGTCCTTTTTCTTAAGGGCTAAAATATGTTCACTTATTCTTTTTTTAAAACATCTTGTAGTCATCCCTACGTAATAGCTTGGACATGACTGGCACTGGGCAACATATATTACCATGTCACTATGACAAGTGTAATACTTTTTAGACCAATGTGCGATGTTTAAATGTGAAAAATAAACTGAAGAAGAATTGCTGATATATCTACATTGTTTACAATGGTGGCACGCATATGTACCCCTAGTATTAATAACGACACCACTGTTCGTATCCAATGTGTCTACTCTTTTCTCTAATAAACTTTTAAGGTTTACTACTTTCTTAAAAGTAAAGGTTCGTGGTCTGCACTCTTGTGGGAGGAGAGGCTGGACTCTGTCCTTCTGAGCTGGGAATTTCTGGTTAAAGGCTTATAGTGCCTGCATATTTGAACTGTTTCTTACTGAAATTGGTACACCTTGTTTGCTGTAGCATAGACTAGATCCAGGCCTGCTGAATCTAGCTTTTGTTTGTATAACTTGAGCACTAATCCAGGCATTCTTTAAAGTATTCAATTGTATTTATTACTGCTTGGTAGTAACTTGATTAAAGTGTAGCTATCATTCTAAGTCTTTTGGATTAAGCACTTGGGCTTCAGACCAGTAGTTTTACATTAGGAAGGTTTGTGGCCTGCACTGTGGTGGCAGGACAGGTAGCTTACATCCTTCTAAGTTGTGAACTGCTGAATGAGGGCTCAGTATCTGTTATTCTAAAAGTGTATTAGTTCTGGTTTAAGCACTTGGGCTTCAGGCCAGTTATTTTACATTAAGAAGGTTCGTGGTCTGCACTCTTGTGGGAGGAGAGGCTGGACTCTGCCCTTCTGAGCTGGGAATTTCTGGTTAAAGGCTTATACTGCCTGCATATTTGAACTGTTTCTTACTGAAATTGGTACACCTTGTTTGCTGTAGCATAGACTAGATCCAGGCCTGCTGAATCCAGCTTTATTTGTATGCTTGTTGTTTGTTTGCTTGTTATTTCCCTGAAATGCTAATTCCACCTAAAACACAGCTTTTCAGTGCTTCTTTGGATCCCTAGTGATATCTGCATTGCTTGCTGTACTTATTTCCTTGTTTCACTTGAAAGAAAGTTACTGTTTGTCGTTTTTGCATTTAAGTTACCTGTAACACATTGCATTTAAGTTACCTGGCACTTGCTCACTAAAGCAATTATATAAGTCAGCACTAAAATATTAAAAGCACTACACCCTCACCAACTCCCCTTGAGTACCTTGTTCCCCATTGGCCCTTTTTTTTCAATTATAAAGGAATTCCCAATACTATTCTAGCATGTCCTAAGGTCAGTTGTCAATCTCCTCTCTGGTCCAGCTATTGAATCTGGGAATCTTGAGGCAATGTTACAACTGCCTCATGTACACAGACAACCCTCTCCTCCTCCCAACAAATTCCAACACATGTGAGAGATGCAACCATATAGCCATCCATACTGGAGGCCAAGCTCTCTCAACTCAGTACTGGCGAAACCAGTCAGGAGGAGAAGGAAACCACACTCACTACAATTCCAGTCTCACATAGACCTACCACGACAGCAAACCAAACACATAAACACACAAAAACATACTCGGAGGCTCTAAATAAAAATCTGCCTAAGCAGCAGAGACCTCCAAAGCAGACACCCAAGCAACCGCTACCCCAAAACAAAACATGTGAAACACATAGCTCACAAAGCCAGTGTGCCGAACAGTCACAGCCCTTAAGGCTAAACAACACACCTGATACACTTGTAATAGGTGACTCTATCGTCAGGCACACTGACGTCCCGCTCACCAGGCTGAACAAGGAGAAGGTCACGGTGAGCTGCCTGTCGGGCGCTAGGATCCGCCACATAACACAAGCACTCAGGTCACTCCAAGGCAAGTACAAATATGACTCAGTCATTGTCCATGCTGGTGTGAATGACCTGAGATGTACCTCCCTGGACTACATGAAAAGAGACATAGAGGAGCTCTCTGAGCAAGTAGCCCAGGCCAGTATGACCCTGGCCTTGAGTAGCATCTTACCCTCACCAAGAATGATGCCACAATATGAAGACAAGATGATCAATTTCAACAATTTGCTTAAGTATTGGTGTCATTCAAAGGGGATCCAATGCCTGTCAGCCTGGGATGACATGCTCAACAAGCCACAATGCTTTGCTAGGGACGGCTTGCACCTGTCACCCCTGGGCTTTCGGATATTGGCAAAGGCTCTTGCTACCCCCGTAGTGCCTTTTTTAGGCAAGGCTCAAAAGACAAACCCACCTCCATAGGTATCACAAGGGATAAGAAACTAAGAGTAATGCTACTCAACGCCAGAAGTCTAAACCTCAAGATGCACGCACTCAAAACTCTCCTTAGCATGGAGAATATCGATACGGACTTTGTATCTAACTATACACCCTTCAATTTGGAAGCTCTATAGTCCACAGCCATATTCCAGCTCTGTTTATCTTCCATAAAAGAAGAGTAAACCCATTCCTGGCTTACTCTCTTAACCGCCACCACCTCCACGTGGTCCAGACGAACTATTACAGAGCGGCTTTGCGCCCTCATTGAACCTATGTTCATTAGCTTCATCTGTCCCTATCGGCCAATCAGAACTTATACTTCCCCTTAAGAAATATTTCCAGCTGCGCATTTTAACCCTAACTTTTCCTCACTTGCTTTTGTACTGCTTTAGCGAGGTGCTAAGCGTATGTACGTTCCACTAGAAGATACTAAACTAGGAATGAGTAGTCCTAGTCACAACTGACTGATTTTATCCCAGGAAATATATTCCATGCCTTGGTTGCTTGCCGCTTTTCCCTCCCAACTTAAAAGAGAAAAACAACTCATAGAGAATCACTAATATTTTAACTTGTACCCCCCCCCCCTTCTAACATACAACAGTAAATAGTTCTCTGCCATGGATACTTCTATAAAATGTGCTTACTAACACGTATAAATACCCATTTCTGAACTTGAAATTGGTGTCTGCTTCAGTACATGTCTTTTGGCCAAGGCAAGGTGTGATTTGATGGACATGCTTATGTAATGCTGGGTCATTTGATTTTAACTTATGTTATTGAATCAAGAATTAGCGACACTGTGAGTGTGTAAAGTGTAAAGCCTTACTGTCTGTGGGTTAAGCGCACCTTCTTGAAACTGCTTATATTTCGCAGGAATTATATTGTTTCTATTTTTCCTAATACTGAATCTAGTTTAAGCTGCTCTGTGCCTTAGTTAAGTTATTGCTACAAATTGGATGTTTTTTTTCCTTCTAAACTGTTCTGCAGGGACCTATATACTTGTTTAGTAAAGAACTTGATCATGATGTATTGATGCTTGTTTATATATGTTCACTGCTGGCAATCTGCACTTCTCATATTCTGTAAGTAAATCATTATCCTTAACTTCTCAATTTTACAAACGCCTTCCTCTCTATTTTTCCCCAGCTTTCCAACTCTCTTCTCCTAACTCACTTTGCCTCCTGGCCCAGCCTTTCTGGAGATCCAAGGCCAACACTGGGATACAAATCTTACCCTGTTCACCTGACTCCCTACAGGGACTGTGTCCTTCTCCCAGAAGAGAGAGTTAAAGGATCCAAGAATGTATGTAACATGCTACTATCCTTACTGCAAATTTTGCTGGTGACATTGTTATCACTTGCCTGGTGCTAGTAAGGGATCCCAGCCAGAAAAGCCTGCAGCCACACGCTTCTCACTGTGAATCTCCCTTTAAACCTGCCTCATCCCAGGCTCCCTTTTCAGAGCTACCTCCCTTCCATCTCCTATCTACCTGCTTTAGTGGTCCCTCTCTTTACATAACCAGGTTCTGTCCACTAGGTGGCAGTGTCTACCCATCTTAACCCCTTTTCCTTTAATCATTCTCTTCACCATAATGCTATAGATCAATAGGCTTCTCTCCCTTATTGCTAAGTAATAGTTTTACCCTTCTCCACTTCTGGTCTCTGTCTTCTCCATCCCCTTGTACCTGCACCCCTAAATTCCCAATTACTACCTTGCTTTCCTCCTTCAGTACTTACCTTCACCAAACTGATTGTTCTCACACTGCTCCTGCTGCCTGCCTTCCTTGGGTGTATCCCGCTCCGTTCGCCCTGCGGGCTCACTCCGCTCACCTACCCTGCCCCCAATTCTCTCCCGCCCCCAGCACATCTACACATATACCTAACAAACTCCACCTACCTAACCTACTACCCAATCACAGTCCTCTCCCACTTACCCCTCCCCCTATTCTCTAATCAAGAAAAACCCCACCTCATTTTCCACTCCCACTGCTAATCCTCCCCCCTACTCTCTTCCTATCCTTACACACTTTTTTCCTTTTATCCTTTCCTTCTATATCTAACTCTCTCCATTCACTTCTGACCTTTCCCTTCTCAACTAACATACATTACTATTCTTCTCCTGTCTGTATTTTACCCTACCTTATCCTAACATGCCCTACAAACTCCCATTAACTATTCAACTCCCCTGCTCCCTTCTCATCTTACTAATAACTCTTTATCATGCTACTTCATACTCCCATAAAGCTCCTCCTCTCCTATGTCCTACTCAAACTACCCCTAACCCCCAACTACTACCTTTTGAACTTTCTCACTTTCACTCCATATGCTCCTCCCTTATTCCACCCAACCTGTTACACCTTTTTCATCCCAAACTATTCTCTACCTCAACTAAAACCCTCTCTCTGAAACCTCTGCTAAACCCTAACAAATACCTACTATACAAACTTTGCAGTCCAAAACTGATCACCTGCAATGTCCTAGCCTTATCTGGAGACATTCATCCTAACCCTGGCCCTTGTCCCAGTACAAACTACTCCCTCCCTCCATCCTCCTCCTCACTTACAACAAATAACACTCCCCACCCTTCCTGTCCCCCTCCCACTTCCCCCCTTAATACTCTGAAAATCTTCACTATCAATGCCCAGAGCCTTAACAACAAATGTCACCATCTACAAGCCTGGATTAATCACAATAAACCCGACATCCTAGCCATCTCTGAAACCTGGCTAAAACCCCATACCACTGACTCTGAAATATTACCTCCTGGTTACCACATCCTCAGAAGTGACCGTTTAAACAAAAAAGGTGGTGGCTCTGCCATAATTTACTCTAATCATCTCTCTCTAATACCCCTTCAAATTCCTACCCCTAATTTCACAAACTCTGAAATCACAGTTAGCCTTCTCCAATTAAATAAACACAAGAATATCTGCTTCATATCTTTATATATCTCCCCTGGCAACAATATCTCCACCCTTGAAGATATTCTATACTGGTCCTCAACTCAAATAAAATATGAAACATATATTCTAGGCGATGTCAATATCGACTGGAATAAAATCAACTCACCATCACCCTCACTTTCCATTAACCTTCTAAACTTCACCCAAGTAATCTCCTTAACTACTCGCCCTAACAAAAACCACCCCCCAGGGTCCATCTTAGAATGGATTCTAGTCTCCCATCCAAACAAAATCACTCTCAGTGGCACTATCCCTGACACCTTCAGTGACCATCTCCCTGCCTTCATCCATCGATCAAACAGCTCCAACCAAAACCAACACCTCTACATTCAAACTCATACCCTCAGTAACTTTAACCCCTTAATTTTCTCTAACATCTTCAAACAAATCAACTGGCAACCTCTAAATATCCTCCCACTTGACAATGCTGTTGAACACTTCAATTCCATCTTCCTAGAAACTCTCAACTCCCTAGCCCCTCTAAGAAATAAGCGAATCAAAACTAACTCTGCACCATGGTTGACCAAAGAAACTAAACAAATCATGCATCATAGAGACAAGTCCTGGAAGCTCTACCAGAAAAATAAACTATCCTCTACCTTACTTCTATACACCCAACTCCGCAACCAAGTAAAGAAACTCATTACCAAAGACAAAAAAAAACTACTATATTAAACTTCAGTCCAATAACAATAAAAACCCTAGACAATTTTGGAAATCAGTCAATTACCTTCTTCATCCCGGATCTCAATGCAACCCCTGCCCCAACCCTAATCTATCTGACAATGAACTTAGCTCCCACTTCAATACCTTCTTCACTGAAAACTCCTTGGCATCACCATAGACGAACACCTCAAATTTGATCTTCATATACAACATAACATAAAGAAAACCCACCAAAAGCTAGGTATGCTATATAGGAACAATCACTTCGTTTCAAACTCCACTAGGCATACCCTGGCAACATCCTTCCTCCTACCTTCCCTTCTATACGGAGCCCCTCTCCTAACCGACTTGTCTGCTACCAACACCTCTAAGCTCGAAGCTTGCTATAATAAGATCTCTAAATTTGCCACCAAATCCAAAACATCAAGTCACCACTGCCACAGCCTTCGTTCACTGAAGTGGCTAGAACTCCCTAATCACCTAGACTATCTACAACTAACCACCGCTCACAAACTAATATTCTACCCTAATAAATATCCAGCCTTAAAGGACATCTTTCCTCCATACATCCCTAACAGATCACTGAGATCCGAAAACCAAAACCTAATCTCCATTAGTAAACCGAAACGATCAGCTGGCCAGCTTTTACTTTCCTTCTCACTAGGTAAAAAATGGAACTCTCTGCCTACTTCACTTAGGACTATACCCAACACTGAATCCTTCATAACTCAACTTTTTCTTCACCTATCCTCCAAATGGAAATGCTCCTGCTTTCACCCCACTTAAATTCCATAGCGACCCCTAACTAAGCACTCCTACTCCTACTCCACTATACTCTCATACTTATTCTAATTTCTCAAAATAACTACAACTAACAGACTTTAAGTGACTGTAAGCATAAAAATATTGATTCAAAAAAAAAAAAAAAAAAATCTGCCATCAAGTTCTCTGCAACTCTCAAATGTATTAACCCTACTTCTTTTTACAAACTATATTGTATGTATTTTTTCTTTGTAATCTTTATTTGCATTCTGTAACCTATATTATTTTATACTGTTCTTGGAGCTTTATTCTGTAACCTATATTGTATTATACTGTTCTTGGAGCTTTTCTCCCCGGGCCTCCACTGAAAATGGGCACTTCATGGCCCAGTGGACTTTCCCGGTAATCAAACTGAAATAAAATAAATAAAAATATATCTGTGCAGTAACAGAAACCTGGTTCAAGGCTCCAGAGAGCACCCCAGCACTACCAGGTTATACCTCATACCATGCTTTTCGGCCCCAAAACTTGGACCGAACCACAAAAGGAGGGGGAGTATCAATATTCGTCAAAGATACCCGCACCTCCAGGTTGGTGGCATAGCACGAAGCATCAGAGACTATCCATGTGCAACTAACAGTGGGTAAAACTGCCTTCCAGTTTATAGCCTGCTACAGACCACCATCCCAAACCCAGAAACCCCACTCAGTCTTCTTGAGAACACTGGAAAATATGAAGGTCTCTACAAACACCATTATATTTGGCGACTTCAACTACCCAAACATAGACTGGGAGCATTACTCTAGCTCCAACACCCTAGCCCAAAGGTTCCTAGAATTTATAAACTCAAATGCTATGGAACAACTTGTTACCACTCCCACAAGATGGGGAAACATACTGGACCTGATCATCACCAACATGGGGACTCTATGCTCCAGACCAGAAGGGTATCCCTCACTGGTAAGATCAGGCCATAAACTAATCTCAATGGATATTCACATCCCGACTCCACCCCCTGCCCTAAAAACCACAGTGAAAAACTTCTCTAAAGCAAATTTCACACTCCTCAAAACTGAGGTGGAATCCTTCAAAGCCCCCAGGCCTGTGGAAAATACGGCCCAGACAGCAGAATCCTTTATAAACGCATTCTATGAACACCCTCAGGAATGCATGGATCATGCAATCCCAAATAAAACCAAGACCCAATCCTCCAAAGGCAGACGTCCTGTCTGGTGGACACCAGCCATAAACAAACTATACAATAGAAGGAGGAAGCTACTACATGATAGAGCAAAATCCCAAAAAGGGAAGGCATCTCTGATCAGTATTAGCAAAAAACTATGGGCACTCATAAAATCGTCTAAGGCCAGCTTTGAGAGAAAAATTGCACAGGACACTAAGGATAATCACAAGGCTTTCTTTAGTTATGTTAGGAACCTGGGTGGGAATTCCCAGATATGCTCAGAATTAGTCCAAAATGACAAAAAATGCACTGAACCCACAGACATTGCCAACATCCTAGCTGACAGGTTCAGTGCAAAGTCTCCCCCCCCACCAAAAGGGCAAATATCTATCCCAGCAGAGTGCTGCCCCCCTGACATCTCAGATGCTCAGGTAAGAGCTGCCCTCTCCAAAGCAAAAAACACAGCATCAATGGGACCAGACTGTGTCCTGGGCTGCATCCTACATGAACTCCAAGAAGAGCTAAACCCAAACATAAAACTACTGTTCAATCTTAGCCTTACTACAGGATATGTACCCAAAGAGTGGCGTACAGCAACAGTGGTCCCTCTCCACAAAGGTGGTGCCTCAACGGATCCTGGAAACTATCGCCCCATAAGCCTGGCTAGCTTGGTTTGCAAAGCTATGAAAAGGATCATCATGGACCTCATAAATAAAGATATTGGGGACCTACAGACACTGGATCCTACCCAGTTCAGCTTTGTTAAGGGCAGATCCTGCCTCTTAAACCTGGTTGATTTCTTTGAAACAGTCACCAAGGCCATTGACGAGGGGAAGGTGGTCCACACAGCTTACCTGGACCTCGCAAAAGCCTTCGATACAATACCCCACTCGGGCATTATAGATAAGCTCACCAGCTTAAATATAAACCTCTATATCACTAGATGGGTTGCAAACTGGCTCAAGGACAGAACCCACATGGTTAGAATTGCTGGAGCCATGTCAGACTCCAAACCAGTTACAAGTGGCGTCCCACAAGGCTCAGTCCTGGGACCTCTCTTGTTCAGTATATATTTCTCGGAGGTACAGGCCAACATGGAAGGACTGTGGCTGACCAAGTTCGCAGATGACTGCAAACTGGGCAGCATAATTGACTTTCCAGCTGACACAAGCATCCTCCAAAAGGGCCTCATAGAAACAGACAACTGGTGCCAGAGCCATGTCTTCAAGCTAAACGCCAAAAAGTGTATAGTCATCCCCTTTGGCAAAAACAAAGTGCCCACAAATTACCACATAGGTGGTAATCCATTAAGTACAGAAGAAGTAATTAGGGACCTAGGGACCCAAGTTGATAGCAATCTCTCATTTGACAACCACGTGGCCAAAGTGGTTAGAAAAACATTTTATATAGCCCACCTAATCATGAAGGGATTCACATCTAGATCAGGGGAGGTCATCGTGCCTCTTCACTCATCCCTCATCAGGTCTATAATTGAGTACAATGCCCCTTTTGGGATGTACCTTACCAGACACCTGCAGCAACTGGAAAGACCCCAAAAGTACCTCACCAAGAGGATCAAAGGGCTCAAACAGATGCCATATGCTGCCTGGTTAAAGAAACTCCAGCTCTACTCAGTGGCATACCACCTGCTCAGAGGCAATCTGTGCCTGACGTATAAAGCCATGTCCAACCCGGAATTAATGGACATGCTGCACCTCAGAAAATCCAAATCCCATCGAGCTACGTGCTCGAGAGACTTGAACCTCAGCACTGAAATAAATAGGACATGCTGGAGGGACAGATTCATAACCCAGAGGCTCCCTTCACTCTGGAATAAAATCCCAGTCCAGGTTAGGCAGAGTCCCTCATTGACTCTCCAAGAGGAATCTTGATGAGTGGATGGGAGATCGTAGGTTTACCCCGGGTATCACTTCTGTGTCACCCTTAGACAGAGGCACAGTATACTAACCTCAAAAAAGGGCATAGCAAAATTAATTTAAAATGGGTGGCGAAAGCCAAACACACTCTGGCTAGGCTTATAAATGCCCTAGGGCAGATAGCCTAGTATGAACCTATGAACATGTCAGTATGCACAACTCCTGCCTTGAACACACAGTGGATAGGAATACAGACATATATGTAAGGACAACACACTATAATAAGCCAAAGGTAGATGGACATAGATGTGTGGAAGAGGGTGAGAGTGACAAGCAGTCATGTGTGCCTGTCCCACCCAGCACACAGCCAAAGGGCCCCAAACACATGAGGGACAGGTGTCACTCACTGCAGATACTAGCCACCAGTATCTATCAGCATGACGGTGTGTTGCATGTCCCAGCTGTGCAACATGACTGTACAAGTAGTCACCTAGTAGCTGTATACATGTACCTGTGGTATATGACCCCTTTTGTGCCCGTATGTGGCATGTCAACCCCTACATGAATGGGATACGGCCCATGCACACACTGTCCTCCCCATAGCAGTATCATGACAAGCCTGCTGAGGTCATCCAATATGAAATACACCTTTGGAAGAGCTGTAACTCAGTAATCCCCATGGTGCGTCCCATAACTGCTTACTGCTGTAGTGACAAACTAGTTAGGTAGTAGTCCTAACCCCAGACTTGGCAAATGTGTGAGTGTGTATTTGTGTGTGTGTCTCTCTGTCTCTGACTGTGAAGAGAGAAATGCTTTTTATGCTACTCACACTCCGTACAGTTCATATACACAACTTTGGCAAGGCTGCTGATGTCATTCACCTAGAAATACACCTCCGGGGAAATCATAGCCCAGTAGTCTCTGTAGTGCAACCATTAACTGCATACTGCTGTAGTATGATAAAGTAGTTAGTTAGGTGTTCTAACCCCAGACCTGCAATTGTGTGATAATCTGTGTGTGTGTCTGACTGAGTAGAGAGCAATGCTTTTTAGGCTACTCACAGCCCGTAGAATACATATAATCAACTTTGGCAAGGCTGCTGATGTCACTCTCCTACAAATATACCTCTGGGAAAATCATAGCCCAGTAATGTCTGTAGTGCGTCCTGTAACTGTGTACTGCTGTACTGTGATTTAGAACTGTGGTAGGGTTCCATCACCACCCATGGCAGTTTTGGATGTTTTGCGTGTGTTTCAATGTCTGTGTATGGAGCAATGCATCATAGGCTACTCACTCACAGTACATTTCAAATGCCCTACTTTGCCAATTCTGCTGATGTCATTCATTGTGAAATACAACTTTGGGGAGAAAGTTCCCTGTAATCCCTGTGGTGAGACCTATAACTGCTCCATGTTGTGGTGTGATATAGGCCTTGGTTAGGGGTTCTATACCCATGCATGATAGTTGTGGATGTTTTGTACATGTCTCACTGCCTGTGTAGGGAGCAATGCATTTTAGGCTAGTCACTCGCAATACAGGTGAAATGCCCCACTCTGGTAATCCCGCTGATGCCAGCCACTGTGAAATACACCTTTGGGAAAGAAATATTCAAGGAATGTCCATGGCATGTACTATAACTATGTAGTGCTATAGTGTAATAAACTAGTTAGGTAAGGGTTCAACTTCCAAACATGACAGGTGTGTGTGTGTGTGTGTGTGTGTGTGTGTGTGTGTGTGTGTGTGTGTGTGTGTGTGTGTGTGTGTGTGTGTGTGTGTGTGTGTGTGTGTGTGTGTGTGTGTGTGTGTGTGCATACACATATCCTGTGTAGAGGTCAGTGTGTGACACCTGTGGCCAATGTGGAAGGGGTTTTGCTGATTACGTGTATAGTGGCCCTACTATATATCACAATGTCAACCATACAGGGATAACAGATGTAAATGGGCTGGGAGGCTGGGGTGCAAAGCCATACCCATACATGTGACATCAAGGCCAGGCAATCGACATTAGCAACCCCACTATTACCCAGAGCATAAACTCAACCCATGTGTCATATGCACACACATGCCAATGCAACAGCCAATATTGGCCACTGATAGTAACTATGCAGTGATAGCATTGGGTTACAGAGGGCATGTCACCCTGCCCATCTGTCCAATATGCACGTACATGCAGATAGTGCACCTCCACCATGTTCCCTGGTGGCGGCACCTGTGGTGCCATCATATGTGACTCACAACGGACATACCATGCCTGACAACATGCCCTGTATAGACAGATGACACAGACATCAGGGAATGCTGTTGGCATGCTATCAATGTAGGTGCAGGGTAAACCTGCTGCCATTACCAGTTCCTGTCACAGGTGGCCAAGACTGGCACATCTGATGATAAAATTTGTGTTCACAACATTGGCCAGACATCCCAGGTACAGTTTCACATGTCACTGTACATGCATGTGGGAGGTGTGCACATCTCAGATACCATCCATGTCATGGACTAAGAAACACATATGTGGCATGTGGTGTACAGCATTGGCCACACACAATAATCACCCAGCTGACTGGATGGGGGATGCAATGCCCACCTGTGTGGGCAAATTTAGTAACTGCGGGCCTGAGCCACAATGCAGACCATTGTCATGTGGCCTTATGCCAAGGTATACCCATTGCCTACCCCTGTACAGCCTGCTGGCACAGTTGACTACCACACACCCTTGTAGACATGCACTCATGCATGTCAGAAGTGGCACCCTGTGTGTGGGTGTGTGTGTGTGTTGTATGTTGCGTATGTCCACATCCACACTCACTACAACCCCCCAGGGCATACTGAAGCATGCTGCCTGATGTCTGACATCTCCTCATTCTCCTTGCCCATACGGCCTCTGTATGATCCATGTGGTGCATGTGTTACCTGCACATTGATGTGCTGTGGCAATCCCACGAGTGATGAGTTGCACTCCTGCCCCTGCTAAGTGTGTCAATGTATGTGCGTCCCTGTGTGAGTGCGCCTGTGTTGACATTGGCACATGCTCATGCAGACAGGCATGTGTACAACACCTACTGTATATCTACCGTATCCCTGTTGCAGATGTCACTCACCCTCACATATATGTACTGAGTGCTCCACATCAGGTAACCCATGTGGTGCTTCCAATAACTGCATTGAACTGTGATAGCACTACATAGTTGTTGGGGGTTTGATACCCTGTGCTAGTAGGTGTGTGACATAAACATGCTTCAGTTTTATTCTCCCACCCCTCCCTGACATGTATCTGCCTCTGTCTGCCTCTCCCACTCCCTCTCTAGTGAATGTGGAGACGCACACCTGCCTTGCTTAGGCAGCAACATGTGTATTTTACGTGATGCTCATGATCAGCTGATGGCCTCTGCATGAATTGCAGCCCTCCTCTAGTTGACTGCATGTGGAACAGCTGTGGTAACAATCCCTTAGCCAATTACATGGAAACACACTCCAATACCTAGGAATGTCATGGTGGTGTTGGGCCTTTACAGTCACTGTGAGCAGGAACTGGATCTGATATTTGGCAAACAGCATCCCAGATGGATTGGGGATTTACCTCTAACAACATACACTGTGGAAAGACGGCAACAAAAAGGAGGCGGATGTGCCTGACCTGACTACAGACTGTAAGTGCTGCTATGCTGCATTTGGAATAATGTTGGTTTAACAGTGTTTATCTGGATATGCCTATCGTACATGTCACAATACCTCCCATGTCAGTTCAATGTATATAAGGAAGCAACATGTCTATGCTGGACCTGTGTATGTGCTGTCAGCAACACCTCTGTCAACCTTTGTACATATGGTGTGCATAAAGTGGTGCATATGTGCTGTACACCATAAATACTGTCATCATATCTGGTAACAAGCCAGTGATACATCAGATTGTTACACATGTCATGTACAGTAGTGGTTATATTTCATGACATAAGCTGGATATTCTCTGGATGTTTGTACAGTACTGAGGTCTGTGTAGTGATGGTGAATGTTGGCAGTGTGTGCATTGTTAATATGTACTTCAGCCTGTGTACAGACTGTGGTAGATGTCATTGTTCTAACTCTCCTTCTATCAGATGTTACATGCTGCCCCACTGTATGGTACCGTTTTGCCATACATGTTTGTAGTGCCATACACACATGTCCCATACCACAGACAGCCATCAGACCAAACTGTGTAGCAGCCCAGTATATGTAGGGTCATTCTGTGAGTGGCACATATGAGGATGGTGTAGAACAGATAGTCCATATACTGTAATATTATGCTAGCTTACCATATGTGGCTGTGGTTGTGTTCACATTGGTTGTGGTTATGCACTGTCACACAGGTGTATCTTACCCTGTGCTGTGACATGGCTGTCGAGCCTGCTATATATGCAGGTACATGTGCATTCTCCCATACAAGATGTAGGCCAATGTTGAGCCAGTCTGCCTGTAGCCTGCAAAGTGCATTGTTACATGCCTAGCAGCTTAGTGTACTTAACCAGTGGGATGTTATGTGCAGATACTTGCCAGATGTACTACTGCTGGGCCTCCCTTAAGCAGCATGTATGTCAGACAGAGCAGTGGGATGCTATACAGATGTATGTCAATATCAAGTGTGTGGTATGTGTTCATGACACCCCTGTACCAGCAGTCATTATGTGTCAGGCTAGACAGGAGTGTGTGAATCCTACACCTATGGTGTTAAATGTAAACCAGTTGTTATGTGTTATACCCATTTACATGGCTGTCTACATCCATTTTGTCAGGTCTGGTACACATGTGGTGCACTAAGGGATTATGTGAATACCTCTGGACTGAACAGGGTGTGGCCAAAGTTCCACATATAGTGGCCAAAACTCTGCTGCACTCCACAGGGCCATTACATGCTAGCAGCAGTACCTTACAATGATTTCCTTAGGATGTTTGTCAGTAGCCAATGGCACACATGTTATAAGTAGATGTCAGCATCCACACACACCATGTCTTTGAAGACAATCCCAATGACAATAGCAACAGTCTAGTAATATACCTGCTATACATACCTGTCATCCCCATGCACTACGTCTTTGGGACTGTAGGAGCTGGTGTATGGCTGCACTCCATGTCCAAGACATATGGTGGAAATATATGTATATATACTTATCCAGATAGCTATATATATATATATATATATATATATATATATATATATATATATATATATATATATATATATATATATATATATATATCATTACACGTGTACTACATTGAATTACCACTGCCATTGCAACCACCCACTATAAATCCCTACAGCATGTGGGTGTGGTCCCTTTACATTCCCTGTGTGATGGACATCCTTCCTGTGTGTGAGCATCAGTGATACAGACAGCAAGTAGCAATACCTCTTACAGGAGAACCTACAAACTCAGAGTGGCCACATATTCATAGGGGGATCAGGAACTACAGACAAACTGTGGGTAGAGTCGTGTAATGCTTTGCATAGTGCTGGTGTTACAGGGTGTGTGTGTGTAAATACTAGTGTACCATGGAATGCAGTCTGTCTGTATAGCTCACTACTGTGGGCCTAACCTCTTGCTGGACAGAGGTATGCCTATCATGTGTTCTCCATCCACCACATAGGTCCTTTTTCAGATATTACACTGGCAGTGTGTGTGTTGCGTGCTATCAGTACATGGCTACATCCATGTCTATTTCTAAACTCAATCCCCTGACTAAGGGTATGGTGCAGACTATCCTGTAACACCAGCACTTTGCTTAGTGTATGACAACAGTGTTCCACATATGTGCCTGTGTTCCAGCCTCTGGCCCATCTACAAACCAAGCTTTGCACATATGTCATGCTGTTGGGGGTTGTTCTGTAGTGGGCTGTGAGTACATCACACTACCATTGCTGCCATTAGTCCACTGCTGTTGTATTCCCCACACATACAGTGGGGCTGGGGCCATATATGTGTGGGAGTCACCTACACAATATATGTGTGCCCTTATGCACTGCAGAGGCCAGTGTATGTAACAGTGTTATATGGGCCTGTATTATAGAGTCTAGGTGGGGAGCACCATAAATGACCTAGGCTGTTACAAATTGTGGGGGCATCAGGGGTGAGCTGCCACAAGGTATGTGGATGTACAGTACCATATACTCCACCTATATTGACATTACTAACATTACTTGGGGGTACTGCAAGCCTACTGTCTCCTACCATACAGACTGTTCTGTGCATTATGCCTTGTTATGTATCAGGTACAACGCATTTGATCACAAAATGTTGTTACCTCCTACAGAGTTTGTACAGAGTGTAGATAGAGGCGGCTGAACTACACACCTCCAGTACATACTGTTGATTATGTGGTACCCTGTGGCCCAGTCTGTCTGCACTATTGTACATTCTGAAGGGCTTGGCCTGGACAGCACCATTTGTGAACCTTTCCAGACTACTGTATTAGTGTAACTGTTTCACAGTTGCAGTACTCGGTTAATATGGTTGTCAGTATTTGAACAGCTATATGATATGGCATATAGAACTGTTATAGTACACAATTAAAGGACTCCCATTTCTGTAAACCTGTGTGTGGTGTCTTTCCTATGACCTTTTATGGGTATATGTTGCAGGCAACGATTAACATTAGTATGTGTCGGCCATACAGTGTCCAGTACATATGTATCTTACTGTACATATATCTGTGTGTGTATGTGAAGTCACATGAATATATATCTATACATATATATATATATATATATATATATATATATATATATATATATATATATATATATATATATATATATATATATATATATATATATATATATATATATATATATATATATGTATATCTGTATCTGCATATATGTGTCTGTGTATCTGTATGATGGGGATGTTGATGGCTTCCACATATTAAATGTCATATGGGAGGCAGACTGTACTTGGTAGTATATTGCAGGGCACATGTGTTTGCCTGTGGGGGGATGCCTATTTGTACAAGATGTATAGTGTGTGGGGCCTCTGAATCCCTTTAACGGTGCATGTGGTCATAGCAGTATTTGTTAATCTGCAAATGCTATCTACAGATGTATAGCCATATATATCTATATAGATATATTTATCTGCTAACAGATATATAACTATTTGTGCATAGATAGTGATATATATGTATATAGAGTTAGTAAAACCAACACATATATTATATATGCATATCTATACATATATGGATATGTTGTATCTGTTAAGGTTGCAATATAGTTACACGTGCAGACATCTAGATGTTGGCATGCATTCTCTGTACTGTTGCATGACAGGACTGGCTGATATGTTTCTGAAACATTGAATAGCTGTGTATCTGTCATGGCTTAGTGGTACATCAGTTTGTGTATGGTGTGCTGGGTCCTTGGGATGAGCCTTGCAAAAGCTGTTTATTTTGTTGCTGGGCAGAACACGGCTCTTTGGATACAGAGTGATTAAGGCACCTTAAAGCAGTTGTAAGCAGGTTTGCGCGGGTTTGCCTACACAGGTTAAGCAATTTAGATGCTGAGTGTATGAAAACATAACCGGAGGTTAGCAGTGCTTACCATCGTGCAAACCCACGCAAACCCGATTACAACTGCTTTACAGTGCCTTACTCACTCTGTATCCAATGGGCTGTGCTCTGCCCAGCAACAAACTAAAAAGCTCCTGCAAGAATTGAAACCAGGACCCTGCACACCATACACAAAGTGATTTACCACTAAGCCATGGTAACAATGGCAAATCATGATGTTTTCACATACATATCATCCAGCCCAGGTATACAACGCTACAGGGAATGTATTCTGCCATGTAGATGTATTTGTGTGTGTATATAGATTCACCTTTAATTGGCTATAACATATCTATATATGTAGATATAGGTGTAGAAATATATATATATATATATATATATATATATATATATATATATATATATATATATGCCAGTACATACATATATACATAGATACGCATACATCCATAGATATATATGTATACATCCACATGTCCATATATATACATATATATATATATATATATATATATATATATATACAGCACTAGGAATGCATATATGTCAGCATATATATATGGCTCACCTTTCAAAGGGAGAAATCCATGTGTCCGAAAGCTGTAAGGCCAGACGTATGTTCTCAATATTGCACAATCTTGCAATACATGCATTGAATGTGCAATGAGTGAATGTCACTATGCATTCGCTCACTGCAGATTAGGCAATTTGCTTGCGGATGGCACTATAGTGGGGGTGGGGAATATTTGCCTATCCACACTGTAGTGCAAACTAGGAGTTAGTATATCACAGTAAGGGGGTCTTGGGTGGCCCATTCCCCCCAGATGGGGGGTGCAAGGGTCATGCCCCCCTGCATTATGATATGTATTCCAACTTGCAGTTCGAGAGTCAGCGAAAGTGACTTTAGAACTGCTGTGTTTTGAACTGTGGTGCAGTAAGAAATGACAGATTTGTCCTTTCTGTCTGCAGACAGGGACATTCGAAGAAATTATTGTCTCCCTGGCAAAGGTGAACACATATATATCAATATAGGTATATATGGACATACATATATAAATGGACCTGGCCACAACATATATGTCCACATGCACCATTGATGGGTTTGAGAGACCCAAATGACATACATCTGTAATGGATAGGTACCCCCCCAGCCAAATACATCTGGCCTGCAATACAATACCAACGTTAGCAGATCCCATAAGCAGGACCCTACACGGCAAGGACAGTACATGTTAAAAGTACTCCATCCCACCTGTAGGATGTAAGGCTGGCATTACTAACATATCATGCAGTACAGTCGGGTGACATGTCATGCTTGGGGGAACCCCCTGGGCAGGTGCAGTAAGTAGCTGGGATCCCTCATACAATCCAATAGCCCTACACCTGACAATGGATTCGCCAATGTTGACAGGGACATCCACAAACCCAGCATGTCAGCTGGGAACTACCACCCAGTAGCCTGATGACCGTGGTCTGCAGGGACATGGAACATACCAAAAATGAACCCATGGCCAATGTCACTGGTTATCTCAACACATGGGACCCCGCCAATGTTGAACTTGTCAAAGGCAGATAATACAACCTGAACCCGGTATACCACATTAACCCAATCAGGACAGGTGTAGATGAGGGTTAGGAGGTGCACAATGCCTGTATAGATCATAGCAGGCTTTTGTACACCATCCCGCTTGTAGAAATGTGTGTAGTTGTCAAGGGATCTACCTCTTTTCACAGGATATGTTTCCATCAGGACTGCTTGGTATATGCCAACATACCACAGGTGCCATCCCATGGGCATACAGTCCTTCACAGGTCATAGATGTGTCAATGCCCTTCTCCACACTGTTGAGGTGTGCAGCACTACTGAGGTTGCTATAACTCACTGGGTGTGGCTGTTGTGGACACGACTGCCATTATTGCAGTTACTGTTGCATCTATCCCCCACATAGCTGGCTGTAATACTGTACAGTGTATGCAATCAGGTTGTTAGTTGTTGTTTGCACCATTCACAGTAGATGAGCGCCTCACACCCTCCTAAGGGTAGGGCTATGCCACCGGCATTGGCACACACATGTTACTTAGGTGAGGATCTCAGTAGAGTGGGGAGAGGGACATACACCCTGCTGTTAGCATGTTCAATGTCATCCACATTGCAGACTGCATATATAGCACTGTGTGGTCGTGTCTATCCTGTCTTGGTAGGATTACATGTGCAACAGATGTGTTACCTGCATGGGGACATACCTCCATGTGTACAGTCCTGTACCTGTACTGCATCCTAACCAAAGGCACTGTGTGTTGTACCCAGCCATGGCATATGCACCACCCACTACTCTTACTGGTGTCCACTGTAGAAGGCCTGCTGACACCACTACACCCATCAGCCATATGGCACATGGACAAACACAACAAAATCAGAACAGATACTAGTAATAACAATACAATATTGTTAATTAAAGCTATGATGCTTCATGGCTGCACAGCTGCACCTTCCAAGATATTAGTATTTCACTTTACTGCTGACAACACGTTATACATCATTCCATTGCTACACTATAGTTCAGTCACCCTGTGCATCAGAACCATGTTAGCCTGTCCCTGCATTGATGTTGTGGCACAGGTATCATCATATGCACAGTGTGTGCTGTTGGTTTGCCAGAGGCCTAGGCTAAGCCGTACAATTGACAACATATGTGTCTGGGTGAGAGGGTTGAGTATTGTTATGGGCCACTGGTGATGTTGTGTGTGCAGGTATGTGGTTGCCCTAGGTTTGTTGTTTATGTGTGTGTGTCTGCATGCGCATAGTTACTCCATATGGCTGCCCTATACAGGGAATTGTGGGACAGCTGCAGATTGTACCTGGCAGGGTTTGCAGTTCACCATCTCCAGCCACGGACACAAGACCTGTGCCTGGCAGGGGTGCTACAGGCAGTAACAGGTACAGATCCAGACCAAGTACTGTCCCCCGAGTTTGACAGATGTCCACTGGATTCAGGTCCCTCCTGGGACTGGCCAGGGCCATGTACACATAGTCTGCTATGACGGGTTGTGGACAGCCCCCCCCCCACAGTGCCGGGGCTGGTACTGCCACTACGGGAGCCACTGTGACTGTTTGGACATCCACGGCGCCCTCCAACTGCTGGTGTTGCTGGCATACTTCCACATGGCTGATGTAACCCTCCCACCCTGTCCTGACGCATGGACATGACATTGTGGATGAGTTCCAATGTCTCACCACACCGTCTATCCATGACCTTGGTGTAATTACGGATGGCACCTGCTAGGTCACAGATGCTGTCAGTTACAGAGGTGTGATGATCCCTCTGCTCCATTAGACCCTGCCTGGTGTACCGTTCCATTTGTGCCTGTGCCTCCATGACAGTCTGAAACATGCGTGTGGTTGAAATAGATGTGGCACGTCTGCCAGGGGCATGATGACCAGCAGTGCTCCTATGAGCACACCTGCACATCTGCCTATGTGATACTCTGCCAGACATCTGGCTATGGCTGCTGTGTCCTGACACATGTGTCATAGATACCACACTGTCCTGGCCCATGCCAACCGTAGGTTGTCCCTCAGCTAGGGCCAATGGTGATGAGGTGTGTAGAAGCAGTGTGACTGTGTGTGTTGATGTTGTAGATACATGTGGGTTGTCAATTGGTGGCCCAGCGGCAGCCCCTGATGACCCTTCCTGTACCTCAACATACCTATTTTCATGTTCACTGTCTGTATCAGTGACATCAGATAACCTGGAGGGGGGACCCAGCCCCACCTCGCCACCTGCAAGGGGGAAAACAGGGAACAGACTGTAAGACCTGTACAACACCACTAAACAGTAATACACACACACATACACACACACACACACACACACACACACACACACACACACACACACAGACACACACACACACACACACACACACACTCACGTGTGTGCAGACTTGGCCACACACACAGACATATACATATGCAGTCGACATACATGGCAACCAATACAATCCACCAGACAGCAACTACAGACAGCTCCTGCAACCCCATAACACTCACAATAGCAGGCGATGGTGCAGTAAAGTATCACACACATACCTGTAATTACACACATGTCAGCATGCAGGACATGTGGGGCTCAACAGCATGCAGTGCAACTGTAGTCAATCCCCGTTACCAACATTATACATGGCTGTGATGCATGGCTTCATTTTGTAAGTGATGGCCCTCCCCCTGGAATCCACTGCACCCATGTCCACAGTATTGCTGTGCATCTGTTCAGCACCCTGGCATGTAGTGCGCACCATACCTCACAGGTGTACACATCATTGCAAGATGTGTCTCTGTGTGTCAGGTGTGTTTCCGCTGCTCCTCACAGCCTCTGTGTATTTCTGGATTACATGTGGACACATGGGTTTAGTAAATGCTTGATGTGTATTCACATATGTCATCATCAGTGGGGCATGTATGAGTGGTAGACTACCATTAGACTAACCACAGAGACAATGTACTGTACCTATGGTGAGTGTAGAGACCATTATTGACCATGATTGGACCCTGGCTGATGTTGCCTCTGGTACACATAGGTTCATAGGTGAGTACTGGTCTATTGGTCCTGGGCCCTACATAAGCCTAGCCACAGGGGTTCCCTGCCATGCACCACCCACTACTGTTATTCCCCTGTGCCCCTGTCAGGCTGTGGCACAGACATGCTAACCAGGGTGTATTCCCCATTACCCATCCAATTGCCAAGTGTTTCTGTCAAGAGGGCGAATGAGTAGCATTGCCTGACATGTATGGGTAGTCCATTCCAGAATGTGGGGATTCCCCAGGACAGGTCTCTTTCCCTCCAATATATTCTGTGTAATGTGTTGATTATGTTTAGGATCCCGGAGAGTGTGTTAGCAGAGGGAGTGGGATGTCATTATATATAGCATGTTCAACTGCTCTGTGTATGACATAGCTGTGTATGTTGGGCAGAAGTCAGCTGTGCCTGGGCAATGTGCATTGGAGTGTAGCCACAGCTGTCTGAGATGGACTGTGTATTGCATGTGTTTGAGGCTGGTAATCCCATTAGTGAGGTATCAGTTGTTTCAGTGCACATGTACAGCATTCATTATGGGTAGGTGTGTTAGATGTGTACATGGCCTACACCTTAGCTATGACACGCACAGTGAATTGCCAAGCATAAGCTTAAACCATACTCACCCGCATCTGGCCACTGCCTTGCTGGTATCCAAGAAGTACCTACATTGACATGGGCTAGAGTTGATGTGAGTGGCCACAGCTGTGGCATTGCTACAGGGTGGCTGCAATATTACAGTACAACAACAGCTGAAGTCCACAGCACTACAGTTTATGCATTACTGCTTATCGGTACTACACAGCAACATACCCCACATCTCACATATGCATGGTCTACCTGTACAGATGCATACACTACAGTAGTCTACTGATATGCTCTGGAACCTTACCTGCATGCTCAATGTGTGGTGTGTGAGTAGCACCCACCTCCATGACTGTATAGGTCTGGAGCTCTTGTGGGCAGGCAGGTGCTACCAGGCTGATGAGCAGCTCCTCCACTCTAGTGAGGGGGGGTGGATGTTATGGCCTCCCCCTGTTGCAAGGTGGTCACCCCACATGGAAGCGGCATGATGACATACTTGCTGGAGCAGGTCACTACAATTGTGGCAGATCTGCTCATAAGTATGGCTGTGCATCCCTACCACATTCACCCTGTGGACCACATCAGTCCACATGGCTGTTCTCTCCTGCTGGTCCATGCTTGTCCATAAGAACAACAGCTGATAGTTGTGGATGATGCTGATGATGATAATCTCCTCCTCAGTGGCACTGTAGGCAGGGTTCCTCAGGTGTGCCATACTCCCTGAAAGACATAATGATGGAAATATGTTTGAGCAACTCATATGTCAAGTTTACCATAATACAATACACATATCAGCCTCTTGCCACCATATCAGCTCCAACATAATGTTCACACTACTCTAGTGGCATGTGTCTGGTATGTGTACCATTGGGCCATATATTGTATTGTACAACACTTTCTGCTATGTGGTTATCGACATGCTCCCTGTGGGGACACTAGAGTTGCAGAGCTGTTACAGGATATTTCACCTGCATGCTATTGTCACTGCCGCTATGTTTCCACATATGCATGTGGTAGGCTTGCTATGTGATTGCTACACATCTGCCATTCTTTAGTAATGGGGATATCTATGCATGCTGTTGGACATGTTCTGGGATTGTGTGGACTAGTCTGCATTTAAATTGGAACCTGTGCACTGAGAGAGAGCCTCACAAGACCATCTGCAAATATATAGAGATGAGTATATTTTTCTGTATTATTCTGTATTATAGAGCTAAATTGTTGCTTAGATTTCTGTTGTCTTACTGTTCTGCAAATATACAGAGATCAGTATATATTTTTCTGGTTTTATAATTTGTACTGTGATTCCTCACATCTCTGTTGAAACTGTCTTCTCCACTGCCCCTCCACCCCACCATCCCTGTTCTTGGTTGTAGTTTAAATTAGGTAGCTTTTGCAGTGCCCGCCCCACTGTAGACTTGATCTAGGATACTCCCCCAGTCCCATCTTTTTACCGCATTCTACCTAATAAACCCTTTCTGCACTTGCTTTTAGTCCTTTTTAATTTAATTGCATTTTTTCAAACTGTGTGTGGACTAATATTGCTACATACTCAAGTGTGCCAGCTTGCACTGCATGTGAATTGTTTTTACTACTGTTTTTGCTACTTTTCTGGAAAAAAAAATTGTAAGCCTGTTTCCTACCTTTCCTGTAATTAGCCTATTTCCTACCTTTCCTGTAATTAGTGTTCCAGATACAGATTTGCTGTATCCAGGACTGTTTGTAAGCTTCTGAGCCCCCCAAGCCCTTCTGTGTTGGAGGGAAGCCTTCTAGCTTATCAGTGGGAGTGGTAAGCATTAGGTAACCTGTCTACCACATAAGGAGTGGTTCTGGCCCAGAATTTGTAGTTATTGGCCATTTGGGCAGTCTTCCATCTCTCTGAACTTTCTGATTTGAAGGCCTGCATTTGCATTTGTTTCTGTCCTGTAACTCCTGGGCCCATCTCATTTGCTCACTCAAAAAAAAAATGTTATCTGCTTTTACTGTATTTGTGTTTCTTCCTACTTTATTTTGCTTTTGCGTCATCTTAATAGTACTCAATTGTATTTATTACTGCTTGGTGCAACTCATTCTAAGCCTTTTAGTTTAAGCACTTGGGCTTCAAACCAGTTGTTTTACATTAAGAAGGTTTGTGGTCTGCACTGTAGTGGCAGAACAGGTAGCTTACATCCTTCTAAGTTGGGAACTGCTGATTGAGTGCTCAGTGTCTGTTATTCTAAAAGTGTATTAATTCTGGTTTAAGCACTTGGGCTTCAGGCCAGTTATTTTACATTAAGAGGGTTCATGGTCTGCACTCTTGTGGCAGGAGAGGCTGGAGTCTGCCCTTCTGAGCTGGGAATTTCTGGTTAAAGGCTTATAGTGCCTGCATATTTGAACTGCTTCTTACTGAAATTGGTACACCTTGTTTGCTGTAGCATAGACTAGATCCAGGCCTGCTGAATCTAGCTTTGTTTGTATAACTTGAGCACTAATCCAGGCATTCTTTAAAATATTCAATTGTATTTATTACTGCTTGGTAGTAACTTGATTAAAGTGTAGCTATCATTCTAAGTCTTTTGGATTAAGCACTTGGGCTTCAGACCAGTTGTTTTACATTAGGAAGGTTTGTGGCCTGCACTGTGGTGGCAGGACAGGTAGCTTACATCCTTCTAAGTTGTGAACTGCTGATTGAGGGCTCAGTGTCTGTTATTCTAAAAGTGTATTAGTTCTGGTTTAAGCACTTGGGCTTCAGGCCAGTTATTTTACATTAAGAAGGTTTGTGGTCTGCACTCTTGTGGGAGGAGAGACTGGACTCTGCCCTTCTGAGCTGGGAATTTCTGGTTAAAGGCTTATAGTGCCTGCATATTTGAACTGTTTCTTACTGAAATTGGTACACCTTGTTTGCTGTAGCATAGACTAGATCCAGGCCTGCTGAATCTAGCTTTGTTTGTATGCTTGTTGTTTGTTTGCTTGTTATTTCCTGAAACGCTAATTCCACCTAAAACACGGCTTTTCAGCGCTTCTGTGGATCCCTAGTGATATCTGCATTGCTTACTGTACTTATTTCCTTGTTTCACTTGAAAGAAAGTTACTGTTTGTCGTTTTTGCATTTAAGTTACCTGTAACACATTGCATTTGAGTTACCTGGCACTTGCTCACTAAAGCAATTATATAAGTCAGCACTAAAAAATTAAAAGCAGTACACCCTCACAAACTCCCCTTGAGTACCTTGTTCCCCATTGGCCCTTTTTTTCAATTATAAAGGAATTCCCAATACTATTCTGGCATGTCCAAAGGTCAGTTGTCAATCTCCTCTCTGGTCCAGCTGGTGAATCTGGGAATCTGGAGGCAATGTTACAACTGCCTCATGTACACAGACAACCCTCTTTTCCTCCCAACAAATTCCAACACATGTGAGAGATGCAACCATATAGCCAAACTGGAGGCTAAGCTCTCTCAACTTAGTACTGGCGTAACCAGTCAGGAGGAGAAGGAAACCACACTCACTACAATTCCAGTCTCACATAGACCTACCACGACAGTAAACCAAACACATAAACACACAAAAACATACTCGGAGGCTCTAAATAAAAATCTGCCTAAGCAGCAGAGACCTTCAAAGCAGGCACCCAAGCAACCACTACCCCAAAACAAAACACGTGCAACACATATCTCACAAAGCCAGTGTGCCGAACAGTCACAGCCATTAAGGCTAAACAACACACCTGATACACTTGTAATAGGTGGTTCTATCGTCAGGCACACTGACGTCCCGCTCACCAGGCTGAACAAGGAGAAGGTCACGGTGAGCTGCCTGTCGGGCACTAGAATCAGCCATATAACACAAGCACTCAGGTCACTCCAAGGCAAATAGAAATATGACTCGGTCATTGTCCATGCTGGTGTGAATGAGGTCACAGGTATTGGGCATAGGGAGCTCCACAGAGACATGGGGTATGTGCCTCATCACCTGGAGGCATGCAGTACACTTACACAAGGTTCAACAGGCATGTCCCTCCTGCCCAGCACACAGCCCAGGCACCTTTATGTCCATGTAGATGCTGTTGTAACTGTCCATGGGTGGGCACCATGTTCCCTTTGTTCCCATGTGTGGGCTCAATGGCCTCCCTATTTCAAATGTAACTACCCATCCACAAAGTTTAACCACCACATGTGTCATATACTAGCCCTGTATGCTGTCTTGTTTGTCACCCAACCAGACCTACATACCAATATGTGCCTAATACCATTCACCAACATATATATGCCACCATCTCATGCAATTACAAGGTGTTCCCAACATGGGCTACACACCTCACTCTACACTCCATTTTGCAGCCATGTACTGGTGTGTTGGTATGTTGTGTATTGATGTGTGATGTTCTCTCACACATGTCATGGCAGGGGAAATTTATTGACTTGTATATATATATATTTCTATATATATATATATATATATATATATATATCTGTCTATATATATCTGTCTGTATACAGACACACACACACACACACACACACACACACACCCACAGATATATATATATATATATATATATATATATATATATATATATATATATATATATATATATATATATATATATATATATATATATATAGATATATATATATATGTATATATATATAGATATATATATATATATATATATAAATATATATATATACACACACACACACACACACACACACACACACACACACACACACACACACACACATATATATATATATATATATATATATATATATATATATATATATATATATATATACATATGTGCATATATGTGTATATATCATTTTGTGTTGTTTATATACCTATATAAATGTATAACTGTCCAAGGTTCTGTACAGATACACAGCTGTGAATATATATCACACATATATGTATCAGTATGTGGGGTGCATACGAACATCTGGACCGCACTCATGTACCCTCTTTACTTCACAGCTGAACTGTTCTGCCTTGCTCTAACACAGACAGGTGTCACATGTGTACACAGACTAATATTAGGGGGGTATATATGGTGACAGACTTTAGATAAGCATATTATACTGCTATGGCAGTTGGGCATGCTATGGTACACTTTAACATGTCTGTCCGGCAGGTGGTGTGGTCTCTCACCCATGTGCCTATCATAACAGTATTAATACCACCACCAGCCATTGGCCAAAGTAATTTACAGAACACAGATATCATGGGTCACATCTTTGCCATTCACTGCTGGTCTGCACATTTGACAGGTATCTCCCACTGCCCACAGGGACTGATACTATTGTCCAGTGCAGTTGTTGAGCACAACATCATTACAGGAACAAGTACTGATGGCACATATACATCCTTTCACAGAATACATCTTATTATTCTATGCCATATACTACATGCCAGTAAATGCATATCTGTTTCACATATCTGTTATGTTGTTTCTGCCATAACACAACCCTGAGCTTTGTGAACTTTCTTGAAGGTTATTTTTTCCCTCTCTCTCTCTCTGTCTCTCTCTGTCTCTCTCTCTCTCTCTCTCTCTCTTTCACTCTCTCTCTCTCTCTCTCTCTCTCAGTCTCTCCAGTAGAGTGATTGAACTGGTTTGAATAGATTGCAGCATGTTTTTGTTAGTATTGCACATGATCAAGTGGTGGCCTCTGCACCAGTCAGTGCCCACCAGTTGCTAATTGCATGCAGCCTGCTGTGTAGTGCTTCAGATAACCACTGTAATGGCAACCCTGTACTATAAATTGCTGCCTTATGTGGGCTTTGTCCCTTCACCTTTACAGTATGGATGACATCCTTCCTGTGTGTGGACATCAGTGTTACAGACAGCAGGTAGCAATACCTCTTACAGCAGATCCTGCAGACACAGGCCAAATCCACATTTGGGTAAGGTTCTAGACCTACAGACAGCGTGAGTAGTGTTGTTGTGTGCAATGTATCTTGCTGTTCTTACAGGGTTTCTGTGTACGTGGTACTTTTTCATGGAATGTTGTCTGTTTACATAGCTCTCAACTGTGGGCCTATCCATATGATACCAGGGGGATTGGCTGTTAGGTTTTGTCTGTGCCCCACACAGGTATTGTCCCAGATATATCTGTGGCATTCTGTCTGTTGAGTGCTATCAGTACATGGCTACGTCCATTTATATTTCAATGTTGTATCCCTGCATAAGGGTATGCTGTAATGAATCCTGTAACACCAGCAATTTCCAGGGTGTGTAACAGCAATAATGCAAATATGACCCCATGTTCCTGCCTCTGACTTCCACATATATGCCAGTCTTTGTCCTGCTGTGATACAGGAAGGGTTGTTAGGTAATGGCCTATCATTATTTACTGATAGCATTACTGCTATCATCCCAGTCGTGCCATGGACTCCCACAACAACCATTGGGCCAAATCCATATATATGGGGACAACAGCTGGAGAACACATATGTGCCCTTGTACATTCCAGAGGTAAGTGTGTGGTACACAGTGTTCCTTGCCCTTGTACAGCCTTTTATGGGGGGGGGGGTCTATGTCATTAACCTAGGCTATGGCACATTTTCAGTGATATAACTGTTAAGAAGAGGGTCATTCAGTGTGGTACTGAGATGTTAGGTTAAGCAATGTTATGTACAAGATACTGTGACATTAACACAAGTGCTACTTTCCCCCCTAGGGCTTGATTACAGGGTTTAATTGGAGGCTGCTGAACTACATCTGTAATTTCTGATTGTTACGTATCCTGAAGGCAAGTCTTGTTTCTACTGTTGTACTAATTGAAGGCCTTGGCCTGGACAGCATAGTATGGTATATCTACACATTGCTTGCATCTACTGTTTTGTGTGGGCCTTGCATTCATGTCTGATTACATATTTCAAACATTATGTGGTGTTAGTACTGGCATACATTATTGTATAGTACAGGAATAAAGGTTATCTATGTTTGCATACCTGTATGTGGTGTCATGTCCTTTGAATTGTGGGAGGATATATGTTTAATGTCAGTATTCTCATTTGTGGGAATGGTTGCCACACTACATATTTCACAGGTGCCAGTTGAAGGCTTGTGGCTGAGGGATATACTTTGCACCCAGTACTTCCACACCACTTCTACATATGTATGGCTATTGATACCTTTTGTGTGTGTATATGTGTATGTGTATATATATATATATATATATATATATATATATATATATATATATATATATATATATCATATGGCTATATCTATATATATATGTATCTATAGATATATACATCTGTATATATATATATATATATATATATATATATATATATACACACATACATATGAACATATGTATGTATCTATATACAATTGCTGTTATATGATTATTTGTGAGTCATACATTAATATATATCTACATATAGCCGTCTATCTGTCTACATTTACAGATATATATCTGTCCATATGTCCATGCATATTCCACTCATATTTTGGCCTTTTCCTCATTCACTTGGCGATTGTTATGGATGATCACAGCATTGAAGTCAGTAACTAGTGGCAACACTTTTGTGTTTCAGACTTCATCTCCTTCTACATATGAGTTCCAATACATATAACTGTTTAACTAGCAACATTTTAAGTGTGTCAGAGCTTTAGTTGACATATATCCCTATTTGTACCCACAGTGTGGCATACTTTGTCCAACCTTCTTGCATTAACAGGTTATGTGGTGTGATAATAATACATTCCCTGTACTGTTGACTGATTGTGCTGCATGATATGTTTGTGAAAACCTCAGGTTATGTATATCTGCCATGGTTTTGTGATAAATCATTTTGTGTATGGAGTGCAGGGTCCTGGATTCAAGCCTTGGAGAGACAGTTATTTTTGTTGCTGAGCAGAACAAGGGACATTGGCTACAGAGTGATTAAGGCACTTTTAAGCAGCTGTAAGTGAGTTTGCGTGAGTTTGCGCACCAGTAAGCTCTGCCAACCTCCACTTATGTTATCTTACAGTCAATTATCTTAGAATTTCTCAACCTGTGTAGGCATAGCTTACCCCCTGGCACACCCGCGCAAACCCACTTATCGCTGCTTAACAGTGCTTACTGGCACTGACCCCTGTGCTAATACCTTTAAAAGAAAAGAAAAAGGGGTTGACAGGACAGTGGTGAAAAACAGGGCACAAAGAGGGAAAGACAGTAAGGAAAATAGCTAGGCATGTGCAGGAAGGGTATAGGTAAGGTCCATAGCTGCCCATTTCTTCTACAGCAACAACTGTGCATATACACTATATTTGCAGGTACATTTGGACCCTCAACCCCCTGGGAGAGGGTTGAGCACAACATATATTCATTGTGATTCCAATTAGACCAGATTACATGTGTCCAGTGGACACGTGTGAAATGGACAGCTATGCACGGGGCGAGATTTTTTTTTGTGGGAACAGATTGCCCTTTTTTATTTCAGGTGAGAGTGGGATGTTGAGGAGGGGTAGTAGTTATATTTGGAGAGGTAGGTTGGGTAGGTCAACAGACAAGACACACAGGACGCATACAGGGCTGGTATATGGCACACGTGGCGTGTAAACAGCTTGGACGGGGAGGGGTGTTTGGAAGTTGCAAGCCCATGAGCCCCTAACTGGAAAGAGTGGGACTGAGGTCCCCACCCATGGGTAGTCACCACTGCACCTTCATGGCCTGGAAGGTGGCTGTGCTGGAGGCTGTGTAGGAGGGGCTGGCTCACCATCTAATAGCACCACTTGGCCCTCAAGCTGGCATAGCTGCTCTCGATACTCCAGATTGAGTTCCTTACGCACCATGGCCCAGACCTGTTGATGGGTGACAAGTTCCCCTCCGTGCCTGCTCCAAAGGTGTGAGTCCCATCCCCTGCAGCAGTTCCACTAGAAGGTGGCGCAGGCCCCATGGAGGAAGAGGTCTCAGGCTGGGCCCCAGATGTGCTGGTGCCCAGTGCCATGGCCGGCTGAGGTGGGACAGGTGGGTCCACTGGGACCGGCCTTCCCATACGAGCTGTGTTGTCACAGGTTTATGACAGATAAGGGTTAGTAACAGTCAACAGCATTCAGGATTAGTTACAACAGCATGCATAAGTGCTCCCATTAAATCAACATACCAGATTTAACACAGTTGCAGAGCAAGCAGAACACATGCATATATGGAACAACAGTGGCCATTGCAGGAGCATACAGGTTTCATTGATGGCAACAGTTCACCAATATGGGCGTATTTTCACATGGCACATGTATAGAAACAAATGTGAATATTTATAAACCATTAGGACATATGTCCCAACAAAAGTTTGGAGTGTACACATACCAGTTGAGGAGTATCATTGGGTTATTATGCACATATGGTAGGAGTGAGAGAGAGAGAGAGTTCACTTAGCAACTAATATATCCTTGTAGTTTTCACAGCATTCTTAGTCACTGCATTGGTCTTTCCCTTACATGTATTATTACACTATACAATGACCTTATATTGTACACTGGTATGTTTATAAATTATTATATACGTGACATGTGTCTTACAAACAGGTGTGACAGGCTGCAGGTGTTAATGCAACATATGTTGAGAGTTGCTGTCATACACTTTGGGTTTGGTGCTAGAATGACAACTTTGTTTCCATATACATTCTCTGACTATATACACTTCTGAATATCAGTTATATGTCATTGACAGCTGCCTACAATTCTTGGAACATCACACTGTATTTTCAGGGGAACAGGTTATCAAGTTGGTGATATGGGCCATTTATCTGGACATGCTGGACAGATTAGAATAGTTGTGGGGTACAATTATGCATACAACTTACATTTGAACATTTTAGCAAATTCTGTACTGTTATGTGTAAGTATGCATAAATCTTTCTATTTGAACATTTTATCAAAATCTGTACAGTTGTGTGGTATGATTATGCATAACACTTAGTAGCACTCCCAGGATTCAAACCCCTGCTGTGTATGATAAAATATTACAGCTAACATCACAGTATACTGTGCTATCAGGGAATTGATGTAAAGCTTTCAACTGTTTTCTATCTAAGTCTCCCTAACTTTTACAATATAAGTGACCTCTTGGCACTTCCAACATTGTTATGCAGGACTTCATGCCCATTTTATCTGCATACCATGGTGTGGGTGACACTGCTTAATATACAACATTACTATTTATTGTATGGAACAGATGGCCAACATATGAGAGAAAAGTAAACAGAAGCACTCCAGGGGTTAAACCTTTATTCACAGACTATTACACATTTATTTCTACTGGTACAACACTTTCTAAGGCTCTTATATTTATTTGTTATGACAGTACATGCAGACTGACTACTAACCTACCTCGTGACACAGCCTTTGCAGCCTAGCATCATGAGCTTGCTGGTTCACAGCCCGCTCATCTGCAGCTGTCAGAGAAATGCAGTGATATTTAGCCATACCTATCCATAGCATACATAAGCTAGGCAGTTATTTACTACTTAGTAGAATGAGTACTTACTCAGTTCTGGGGCACTGGGCATTTGCCGAGACTCCTGGATCCACTGTTCCAGTACATCCCCCCTGAGCCATTTCAGGTCAGCATGGTGGTGCCTGACTTGCTCACCAGTCCGGGGATACCTGTGGCACTGGTGAGGTCACGGGCAAGACTGTCTCAGGCCTCCGTTTTATACTGCGAGCCCTGATACTGGCCCTGCAGTAGTCTCTGATCATGGTGTTTTACCAGGAGCCATACAACCAGTTATGAGCAGTATTCCTGCCAGTGGGGTGTAAATACTGCCATTTCCCCCACACTTCCCAGTGACTGACCAGTTCTGAATAGGCTAAGCTATGGGCACACCTGCTTACATAAGGTTGGCACTCCTTAAAGAGGTATACCACTAGGCAGATTGAAATGGCTCCCCTACACATTGCTTACACTTGCTAACTTAAGCTGTGCTGCGGTTAGCATTGCTTAATAGTTAATTAGCAATATATTTGCCATTTGGCAATGAGTTATTCTTCATTACAGGTTATATATGTTTCTGGTATCTGTGATTCATGTGTACATACACTGTATGGGGACCTGGGAGCTTCTACACTTTAATACAATAACACCTCAAATCTATGCTTACTGCAGTACTCCAGTTCACATATTTATGTTCTGGGGCAGGTTATCCAACATCACACTGTACACAGATTCAGTTCACATGTTCTGTTTGACTATCCTGTGGTGAGGATTAGTTTGCTGATACCCCATTCATATCTACAGCTATGATGGCTTGGTGGTTAACTACTGTGTTTATAGTGTACAGGATCCTGAGTTTGAGCCTTGCAGAGGCAGTTTATTTTTTTACTAGGCAGAACAAGGGCTGTTGGATACAGTATGATTAAGGTACTTTTGAGCAGTTGTAAGTGAGTTTGCATGAGGGTAAGCACTGCCTTCACAGGTTAAGCAATTTAGAGGCTTACTGGGTGTAGGACACTGTAACCGGAAATTAGCAGTGCTTACCTTCACGCAAACCCATGCACATGGTGCACACAACCTTATATTTGCTTACTAGTGCTAACATATGCTTACTACTGCTTCTTGCTGCGTAACCCGACTACTGCTTTATGCATAATGATACTGATACCTCACATGTGCATATATATATATATATATATATATATATATATATATATATATATATATATATATATATATATGTGTGTGTTCTTTCATGGCAGCTGTACTCCAGCTTATATATATATAAATATATATATATATATATATATATATATATATATATATATATATATATATATATATCTTATTCCATGGGTTATGCAACATACATATTACTCATACCGTGCTTTGCCATGGGAAATGGTATGTCTCCATTACCATCCTGTCCCCCCCCTCTTTTCTCACTTACATCCATGGGGTGGTCCCATTAGAATGGATCCGTCCAACCCTGGCACTCCTCGGCCCATAGTGTCTTACCCATCATTCCCTTCACCCCCTCCCTCCTCCACATCAATCATCCTTCCTACAGATTCCATGCGAATCTCATCACACCACTACGCATTGCCTACTCACCACTTCTCGGGACCCATCATGTATGTTGTTTCACCCCATGGATCTTCAGGGTTCCCACACATTCAGTCTACGAACATGCATATCCTTCTTTGCTTACCTGTAACGCATGGTATGTTACCCTGAGGACTCTTTTGAGCAGAATTTTTGGGGTCGTTCCGTTAGGGACTAATGTGCGTTTGTTTAAGATTAGACTTTGCAGGTTGACTGCTTCTCCTACTGGTAGTATCCTGCCAGTAGTCTGGGTAGCAGTGCTGTGCAATGCTTAACAGTGCTTAATATTCGATTTGCATGATATTTGCCTTTTGTCATTGATGTCTTCTTCATTACATGTTATATATGTGTCTTGTATCCTTGATTCATGTGTATGTACGTTTTATGGGGTCCTGGGAATTTCAACACTTTATTGCAATAACACCTCACATCTGGCCTTACTGCAATACTCCAGTTCACATATTTATGTTATGTACCACTTCACACTGTACATAGATTCAGTTTGCAAGTTTGCATGTTTGGTTTGATTGTCCTATGGTGAGAATTTGTTTGCTGATACCTCATGCATATTTATTGTTATGATGGCTTAGTGGTTAACTACTGTGACTATAGTGTACAGGGTCCTGAGTTTGTGCCTTGCAGAGGCAGTTTATTTTTTTGCTGGGCAGAACATGGGCCATTGGATCCAGAGTGATTAAGGCACTTTAAAGCAGTTGTAAGTGGGTTTGCACAGGTTTGCATGACGGTAAGCACTGCTAATTTCCGGTTACAGTTTCTTATACTCAGCTTCTACTTTGCTTAATCTGTGTAGGCAATGCTTACCCCTGTGCAAATGCACTTAAACACACTTACTAGTGCTTTTATATGCTTACTACTGCTTATTTGTGCTTAAATCTGCTTACTAGTGCCTTATTCATTATGACACTTCACATGTGCATTTAATGCAGTACTCCAGTTCACATTTAAATGTTATTTAGTAGGCTATACGACAAAAAGATGTAAAAATATGTTCATATACAGATTTCACATGGAAAATGGTATGTGCTGCAGTGGGACTTGAATCAGGAATGCCTGTTCATTAGGCGGATGCTCTAACCACTACACTATTGCTGTGCTGCTTCATTTGCAAATATATTCCTTGTTATCCTCTTCAGCCTTTTATGCTGCTTTAACCATAGCTAAGTGATGGGCAAACCTGTGCACCTATGGTTAGCTGTACTCGGGTTTTAAAAAAAAATAGAGGGGTTCTTCTTTTTTTTATGTCCTGTTGCTGTTGTAGACATGGGTGACTGTTGGTGGGGATATGCGGACACCTATCAGCTGTCTTGCTCATTTATTTACACTTTCTGCTGTTGTAATTTGCAGGGGCATGTTTAATCTGAGAGCTCTGCTCTCAGACATTCCCCCTGCACTAGTCCATGCTCAGTGTAGGATTAGGAGGTCAGGCAGCTCACCTTCATTAATATGCATGGTGCCCTACTGTATTCCTCCTAAACTGCCGCTTCCCTGCAGGACTAGATTAGTCCTGCACAGAAGGTTTGTAAATCCGGGGGAATGTCTTTCTCCAGACTGTGGAAACAATGCCCCAGATTCTGCAAGGCCTGCACAGCATGCATAATTATTGCAGGAGCTCCAGCAGGCAAGATGTCTGCCGTGTGATCCAGGAATAACCTGTAGGGGCGTGCATGGGCGCTCCTGCACTATATTCATAGAATATATTCATAGAATATATTCATAGATTCTTACTAAGCTAACTGCCCTTGCGAGCCATTTTAAGCTTAGCCAATTATCCCTTGTGAGACTCAAACCCTGCACCTTGTGTTTGTAAGGCAAACTCTTTAACCATTAGGCCTGTACGTACTCAGCCCCTGTATGCAAATTACCCCATTTGCAGAAGAAGTCCATGCAAATGAGGTGAATTTATGATCCAGGAAGCTGGAAACCACCTGTGCAGGACTAGTGTAATCTGCAGAAATGTACTCTGCCAGTAACAGAGTAATCTTTCTACAAATTCCAAAATGGAGCCATAACAGCTCCAAATAAAGGGTGCATATCATTTAGAAAACATTTCAATGGCCAAGTATAAGGCCATTGACATAGAAACCAGTTGGAAAAGAAATCAATTTTTATTTTTTTTAGCCGATCTCGGCTGTTAAAGCATAGGGCAATGCCGTGCAAACAGGATCAGGGAGGAAAAAGAAAATAAACCAAAAATAAGCATTCTGACTAAAACCACTATTCTGCCATTATAGTTAATGGCAGGCAGAAGACAACATGGCCAGTAAATAGTGGTTGCTAAGGGGGAGGCTCAATGCGAGACATGTAACTATGCATTAGTAGTCAATCCTATGCAAATGAGAGGAATGATATTGAATCCCAGATTTCTCCTGCATGCTAGTCAGCTCCCAACAGTGTAAGAGCAGGAATAGCTTGGTGCAAACCTATGAGTTAGCTGACATCATAGGGGTGAGTGTCAGGCATACTGTAAGTGGATTGGAGCCCTGTGGCTCAGGTTTGCACCTAGCTTAGCACAGCTAGGCAAGGGTGTGTGTCTGAGGCTGCCTAGCACTCTTTACATTGCCTAAGCGGGTGTACGTGTTGCACACCGGGTTTTAAAAAAGAAAAAAAGTAAACCAGGAAATAGCAGCTCTGTGCAAAGTTGAGCACTGTGTTTGCATGGGCCGCCCTCGGGCTTAAACAGGAAGGCAATGGGAAGAGAAAACAGCGGTAGGAAGGTAATCTAGGAGAAATAACATAGCTGGCAGGTGAACTGTATCAGAATCAGACAATTACACAGGCAGCAGACCAGCCCAGCCCAGAACATTATATAAACTATGCAAACACCTTCCCCTCTTGTTTTTCCCATACTCTACACCACTGGTGTATACAAGCAGGGAACTTTTATCAAACAAAACAAGAAAATGATAGGGGCTGCAGCAGGCATCATACAACAACATGTGGAAGAGGCTGAGGGTGGTGAGGATGTGAATGCTGTCGACCAACCCACAGTGAGGAGACGGAGTAGAGTGTACAGACCCAGGGTAACCTACCAGGGGCTGCATGAGCTGGAGATAGTGGAGCGCAATAGGGTGGACAGGGACCTCCTACAGCAAATTGTTGAGCTGTGCCAAACACACCGAACTGACAGAGGGGAACCCATCCCACTGGATACCAAGGTATGTTTAGGCCTAGGAATACTAGCCACAGGTAATTCCAAAGATCAACTGAGGATATCATGGGGATCTCATGGGCATCAGCATCCAGAGTATTCCACCAGTTCCTGGATGCCATGTTAGGATATGCCAGTGAGCATGTATATTTCCTCAATACCCATGAGCTATCCACCAAATAGCAGAATACCCTGAGGTAGTGGATGCTATAGACTGCATGCACATATGCATCAAAACACTACCCAGTGATCAGGATAGGGTCTACATCAACCGCAAGGGCCTCCCCTCCATCAACTGTCAGGTCGTGTTTGATGCCCAGGGAAATATAATGAATGTGTGTGCTGGCTGCCCTGGAAGCTATCATGATTCCCACATCTGGCATGTGTCATTACCTGTATCTATGGTATGGCTGTACCAGAGATTTGCCATTGAGGACATCCCTTATGGTCACCTAGTGGGAGATGCTGGTTACACACTGTAGCAGTGGCTGATGACACCCATCAGAAATGCACACACAACTGAACAAGAACACCATAATGAGGCACACACATGGACCAGACTTATAATAGAGCATGTGTCTGGAATGCTCAAGTCATGGGTCCAGTGCATGGACACATCCGGTGGAGGCTTGCAGTACTCACCAGCTACATGTACTCAAATTGTTATAGTATGTGCATGCTACACAATATGATCCTGCAAAAATAGCTGCAGCAGGAACAGCACGGGGCAGGGCCACACAGCCCATCACCAATGCCAAGGCCTGCACAGGCACAGAGTGACTCAGAGGAGCAACAACCTGTGCCCGCCCCAATAGGCAGATGGAGGCATGCCCAGTATGCCCTGGCCTTGGCAAAGAGGCAATGCATAGAACATACACTGACACAGTAGGACCCAGGGAATGACACCTCTCTTTGACTCGCACATACAGTAAAAGGGATGCCAAACATGACACTACCTGTGCTCAACCATGTATAGGGAGTGTACTATGTGCAGCTGCCATAGGCAGCCCTCCAGCACCATCCTCATTACTGGTACACCCACAAGGTAAGTCAATCAACCTACCAATTGCCGAATGGAGTAGAATGTGTTGTTACCTGTATCTATGGTATAGATGTGAGCATGCAAGGGAATCGAGTGGTTGAATGGTATGCCAGCAGATAGTAGACACCCACAGTGGCACCATGACATCTGTAACAAATACTGGAGTCATCATAGCAGCCAGAACTACACAGGGCGACAAAACCCACTGCAGGAAATGTTTTGGGTGACTTGTATTTCCATATGACTCAAACATGCCAGTCAGGGAGGTTCACATACCCAACAGCAGTCTCATCCAGCCGGACATATGTAGACAAACACAAACAGAGCCTGTGCTATGACGTCTGAATGATGCCTATGGGTAAATCCCCCCCCCCAGGCCTACACAGACAGACTACAGCAGGTCAGGCAGTGAGATGTTAGTTCTGAAGGGTAGGAAGTCAGACACTGATATGTAGGTCAACCAAAGCTAAGACCTGTAGTACACTGATATGCCTCTAGTCAGCATGATAGGTTAGAATACAGAATGAAATGGAGTACCTGACATACCAGTACAGTCATAGAAAATGTGTACAAGTGCCAGGTGTGTCCCCCACATCCTATGTAGACATGTAGAAACAGTAAGGTGTGCCCCCCAATCCTGTGCAGAAATGTAGTAACATGTATGAGTAGGTATAATACGAGTGGAGCACAGATGCTCAGAGGCGGCCAAGGTAGCAAGATAGGTTGTAGCATTTGCACAATATGCACATATGTGTGTGTGTTAGGATGGTGTGTGTTTCATATTGTGTGAGAGTGGTCAGTATGTATGCATGTTGAGCTAAGACCTGGTGGCCATTGCCCACTACTGCTGATGACAGGGACAAGCCCTCACAACTGCAGTGCCAAAGACAATCCCCACCAGTATAACACATGCTAGCAGCAAGCCATTGTAAATGTATGGTGGTAATATGTGTCACCACCTGAAAGACTAACATGGCATGCATGTTGGGCTAGATATACAAGCAGTACACAGGGGAAAATACCCCAGAAATACAGTATATATTGTGTCACTCTGAAATGGAGACACCCTTGGAATTGCACATACAGGTATGCATCACAGTAAATGGTCCTGTAGTAGGGGATACCGGTGATGTCTGCCTGAACATTTGCAGACCACAAAGGAGGTAGGACTGATGTATTGGGAAACAGCTGATGTACCTGTACATGCCAACATAACTGAAATGCCCCATGCATATCTGTGTATCAGATGCAGGTAGTGTCCATAGCACACATGCACCCAGCTGATGCAAACACCACCCACAGATACCTCTCTGGTCACATCCCTGCTGTGGGGAATGGGTACCGTATGACCACACCTGTATATGGCAATAGCCGAAGAATGTAGCATGCAGTGCAGGTGCCCCATGCAGGTGTGTCCCTAGCTGTGGGTAGCACCCTGCCAGCATCCACACCACCTGATCAAGACTGATAGAAGGTTTTGGCATGAGCACCTATCACACCTACCCTGTAAACCCAGGGGAATATACTGTATGGTGGTCTAAAACTGTAGGACTGACAGAATGCAACGGCCTGCCACATCTGGCATGCAGCAACACCTAATGCCCCACAGGCATCTGCCAAAGGCCTGTGTCTCACACGTACTGCCAATGCATGTTATGTCATAGACAGTCAAATAACAACATAACACACCCCACATAAGCCATATGCAAGACCATGTGAACAAACCACAGTAACATGTCCACCATGTCCCACTGCATGAACTGTGAAACAACACTAACACACACCTGTGATGGGGTGATACCCTTAGGGAAATTAACAGAGAATGTATGCATAATGTATGGAAGAGGTTAGAATAACGGGGGGTGGGAGCATGGGCAGCATGGAATGTGCAGAGTCTGACACCAAGCTGTGTGCACACACTATCCCTGGCTGCAAACACATAAATGGGTGGCTACACACCTGCCCGTACACCACAATAGGGGTAATGTCCTGACTCATGGCCCTTGCCTCTGGGTAATCTGTGTGAATCTGTACAGCTGTGAGGCATTGCCACAGCAAGATAACTCTATACTGTCATGTCGATGGGTGTACAAATATGGGATTCTCTGCCAGCACTGTACCAAGGTGCTGCACTGGATATACAGATCCAGCAGGAAGTGTCTGCAGCTCCCCCTCCAGGATGACATAGCTTACCATGAATACGTAAGCATCTGCCCACAATACTGGAGACAGCTGCAGTCACCCTTGTCCCCCATGACATTACTGTGAGCAAGAATGTCCACCTGACAGTACAGAAAACATCACTGTGTATAACAGTACACATGGCTGAATATCTCTGCTAACAGCAGTACCATGCAACTGAAGCAGCACAGACACAATCATCTTCAGTACACACTATCCCCTGCACAGTTTGTCCCCATATTAACAAATGATCAACGGATACCCTGCAGAAACAGTTTGCTACCTGTAGGTGTACCGCACAAAGGTCTGCACTGGAGTACAAACTACCTGGAATTGATCAATACATTCAATACAGAAGGGCATACTGGGCATGCTCACACACTTAAACAAAAGAAGCCCATGTCTGCAAACAACAGTGGACCAGACATATCTGCCAGTTGCAGATGTTAGTGCAGACACTCCTCAGTATGCACCACTCAAGCTTTGCACATGCAGTGGATAGGAATACAGGCAAATATCCAAGGACAACACACTATAATAAGCCAAAAATAGATGGTCATAGATGTGTGGAAGAGAGTGACTGTGGCAAGGAGCCATCCATTATGAGGCCTGTTCCACCCAGCACACAGCCAAATGGCTACAACCACATGAGCTTCAGATGTCACTCACTGTGGACATTAGCCACCGGTATCTGTCAGCATTACAAAGTATGTGGTGCAAGTTCTAGCTGTACAACATGACTGTACAAGGAAGTAGTCATCTAGCAGCTGTATACACATAGCTGTGGAATATAACCCTGCATATACCCGCATGTGGCGTGTCAACCTCTAGATGAATGGGTTATGGCCCATGCACACACACCACCCTCCCCATAGCCCTACTATGACAAGCCTGCTGAGGTCATCCACTTTGAAATACACCCTTGGGAAAGGTATAGGCCAATAATCTCTGTTGTGCATTCCATGACTGCATACTGCTATAGTGTGATAAACTAGTTAGGTAGGAGTTATAATCCCAGACATGGCAAGTGTCTGTGTGTCTCTGTCGGTGTAGAGAGCAATGCATTTTAGGCTAGTCACACACTCTATATTTCAAATGCCCTCCTTTGGCAAGGCTGCTGTCATACACTGTGAATACACCTTTCGGACAGTTGTAGCCTCGTGATCTCCATGGCGCATCTTATAACTGTGTACTACTGTAGTCTGATAAACTAGTTAGGTAAGAATTCTAATTGCAGACATGGCAGCTGTGTGTGTGTGTGTGTGTGTGTGTGTGTGTGTGTGTGTGTGTGTGTGTGTGTGTGTGTGTGTCTGTCTGTACAGAAAGCAATGCTTTTTAGGCTAGTCACACTCAGTACAACTCAAATGCCCTACTTTGCCAATGCTGCTGATGTCATACACTGTGAAATACACCTTTCAGAAAACTGTAGCCCAGTGATCTCCATGGCATGTCCTATAACTGCGTACTGCTATAGTGTGATAAACTACTTAGGTAGGAATTATAATCCCAGACAAGGCAACTGTGTGTGTTTCTGTCTTTGTAGGGAGCAATGAATTTTATGCTAGTTTCACTCAATACAATTCAATTGCCCTACCTTGGCAATCCTGCTGATGTCATTCACTGTGAAATACACCTTTGGGGGAAAAGTACTCCAACACTCCTGGTGGTGTGTCCTATAGCAGCTTCATGCTGTAGTGTGATGTAGGACTCCATTAGGGGTTCTATTCCCACACATGGCAGTTGTGGATGTTTTTGTGTGTTACTATGTCTGTGTAGGGAGCAATGCATTTTATGCTAGTTACACTCATTACAATTCAAATGCCCTACTTTGGCAATCCTGCTGATGTCATTCACTGTGAAATACACCTTTGGGGAAAGAGTACTCCAGTACTCCCCTGTGGTGCTTCCTATAACAGCTTTATGCTGTAGTGTGATATAGAACTCTGGTAGGGGTTTTATTCCCACACATGGCAGTTGTGTATGTTTTTATGTGTGTCTATGTCTGTGTAGGGAGCAATGCATTTTAGGCTAGTCACACTCACTACAAGTCAAATGCCCTACTTTGACAATCCTGGTGATGTCATTCACTGTGAAATACACCTTTGGGAAAAGGAGCATTCCAGTAATCCCTGTGGTGCATCCTATAACAGCCTCATGCTGTCGTGTGATATCAAACTCTGTTAGTGGTTCTATTCCCAAACATGGCAGTTGTGAATGACTATGTCTGTATAGGAAGCAATGCATTTTAGGCTAGTCACACTCACTACAAGTCTAATGCCCTACTTTGGCAATCCTGCTGACATCATTCACTGTGAAATACACATTTGGGGAAAAGGTACTCCAATAATGCTCATGGCACGGCCTGTAACAGCCGCATACTGCAGTGTAATATAGAACTCTAGTAGAGGTTCTATTCACACACATGAAAGTTGTGGATGTTTTTGTCTGTGTAGGGAGCAATGCATTTTAGGCTTTTCACACTCACTACAAGTCTAATGTCCTACTTTGGCAATCCTGCTGACGTCATTCACTGTGAAATACACCTTCGGGAAGGCATACTCAAGTAATCTCTGCAGCATGTTCTGTAACTGTGTAGTGCTGTAGTGTAGTAAGCTAGCTAGGTAGGAGTTCTAATCTGAGACATGACGTGTGTGAGTGTGTGCATCTGTGTTTGTCATTCGTATCGCCTGTGGAGGTGGATGTGAGTGTGTAACAACTGGACTCAATGTGGAGTGGGTTTTGCAAATTTCTTATGTGTTGGCCCTAGTATGCATCACAGTGTCCACCGTACAGGGATAATAGATGTGAAATAGCCGAGAGGCTGAGGTGCAAATCCATACCCCTACATGTGACATCAAGGCCAGGCAAACAAAGTTAGCAACACTTGTATTACCCAGAGAACACTCTCAACCCATGTCTCATGCACACACACATACAGACACACACACACACACACACACACACACACACACACACACACACACCCCTCCATAATACCTACCTGTCCATGGCTTTACAGACCATCCCATGTATATGCCCACATGGTACCCCATACTGCATCAGACTTAACATACACACATTGATACCACTCAGCAACATAACAGTTCTCTAGATGCCTACACAAGTGGTCACAACACAAGGCCTGTTGCTACTTTACCTGCCTGACCTGTGTGTAGTAGTTTTACATGGCCTCACTGCTGTCATTTGTTATGCTCCCTCTGTATGTCTGTATGTCTGGACATCATGAGCATGGCCCCTATATGTGTGGGCTACTACGTTCTATACATAATATCACCCACTGGTGTGTCATGTGTATGTAATGCTCAGTACATGCCAGACATGCTGCTCCTTCAGCCTATCATGTGACAAGTTTAATATTTGGATACACTCTCTGGTGTTGACTAGTACTTCCGTAATGCATCTGTAGTGCTACATATGTGGGTTGTAGGTGAGCTCTCTGCTGAATGTGATATTAAGGGTGTACCTGGTGTCTACCTTCCCTCTGGATGCCTGTTCCATGCTACAGACCATATTATAATATCAGCTGTCTTGTAATTACACACATGACAGGTATTCCTGGAGTGCAATGTGGCAGTCCATGCACATGTACTGCATGATCCCAGAGGGAGGTACTGCTGTATTAACACCCCACAATCACACATGTGCATACATGGCCAGCCACACAAACACACACACACATGCACACAAGCATCCTACATGCATCAACCTCCCTCCACTTCACCAGAGTGACCCTACAGACAAACTGACTACCCATCAGGACACAAACATACAGGTGAGGTTGCACAATGAAAGTACACACAGTCCTCATATTACCCCTCAGTCAACATGCATAATATATGGTACCCAACAGCATGCAGTGCAGCTATAGTCAATCTATGCTGGCAACAGTATACGTGTGTGATGCATGTGCTGTGGCACTAAGTGAAGCCCCTTCCCCTGGATACCACTGCGCCCATGAACACCGTATGTCTGTGCACCTGTTCTGCATCCTGCCATGTACTGTGCACCACACCTCTCAGGTGTACAGCCCATTGCTGAATGTGAACTACTGTGTCGGTTATGTCAGCTTTAATGCTCACAGCCCCAATGCTTTCCAGCAACACATACCTGGTATGATATGTGGACAGATGTCATTTGTGAATGCCTGATGTCTGATGCACAGCTCTCAACATCAGCGGACCATGTATGACCAATCCAATACTCTTACACTGACAACCATCAGAGCATACAGTGGCTATGGGGGGTGTACACACCTTTATTGATTTGATGCACCCATCCTTGATCTGCCATAGGACCACATCACCGCATATCTTAGCAGTACATGAGCCTGATATGTGACATATGTCCTGTACTTTCACATGTAGTGTGTACAGATTGTGTTAGGTGTGTGGCTGCTGACTGCGATGCATACACACCATGTGGGCATATGCGTTCACACCCTTATCATGATGGTTTATCGCACCTCTTGTTGTGTGTACTACAGCAGTCACTACTCCTAGCAGGGATATACCAGCGTGGGCCATCTGCATTTGCCAGTGTATGTTCAGTCTGCCCTGCACATGTCCCCCTATTCTGCATGATTGCAAGGTCTACTCATATGCATATCACATGGTGTTCACACACTGCCCTCACTATTGCTGTGGGCATAGGGTTATGGCTGCCACAGGTCCTGAACTTGACTATGTGCAGATAGAGCCATTCCTAGCATCCTTAGGATCCTTGCTGCAGTGCACTGGTGTGTCATGCTGACAACCCCCCTCCTTCAGCCTTTTTACAGATACATGACAAGTAAGCCCTATACATGTGTCACTTTGCAGTGTCCCATACACTGAACACCACATGTTACAGCCTAGTCCCAGCTGATAATGTGGACTACTGTAATGCCTTATGCCATAGTGTATCTCTGCAACAGTTGCCATTGTCCTACAGGTATATACACTCGTGTTGCACTGTATATGATTGTTGTTCCGAACATGTTCCTACTGTAGGCCATGTCTCCCACCATTATGTTACTCCCTGTGGACACATTCCACAATGTCAGGATGTTAGTTATCATGCAGTTGTCTGACATACCCTTCCAATACCCCATCATGGTCACCCCTGTGATGCTGCGCATTTCACAGCAACAATGCATGCACATGTATAGCATGCATTCTGGGTAGGTGTGTTAGATGTGTGCATGGAATATACTATCACCATTACATGCCAGGTGTGTTGGCAAGCGTCTACATGGACCATACTCACCAGCTACAGGCTGCTGCATTGGAGGTATCTCGGTGGGACCTACATAAGAGGGTGAGAGATGTAATGTCAGTGGCAACACCTGTGACATTGCTACAGGGTGAGTGCTGTATTACAATACATCAATGGTACATATCCACAATATTACCCCATCTGGACATCTGTTTACCACTACTATGCAGCAACACAATATATCTATAACATGTCAGATATGCATTATCTACCTGTATCAATGTGGATGTATAAGCAGCAGTGGTCTACTGATGTGCCCTGTGTTCTTACCTGCATGCTCCTCGGCCGGTGTGTGGCTGGCACCCACCTCCACAAAGGTGTCTGGTGTTTGGTGGCTGGCCAAAAAGGCAGGTGCCACAAGGCTGGCCAGGTGCTCCTCCACACGTGTTAGGGGGATATGGATGCATGCCCCCCCCTCTGTGGTGAGGTGATCCCCTGGACTGCAGCAGCACACCGATGATGCCGGACCTGCTCATAACTGCATTTGTGTAGTCCATCACTGACCTTGAGGACTTGGTCATTCCACAGGGCGGTCTGCCCCTGCTGGTCATGGTGACCCGGCCAAACAGCACAGAGTAGTGCTGGATTAAATACGTGATCAGCACTTCATTTTCGGCTGTTGAATATGTTGGCAGACGTGCATGTGACATCTTGGCTGAAAGGCATAAAGATGGAAACAGGTCAGAGCAACTCATACAGCAAGTTTACCACAGTTCTTAATACACATCTCTGTCACCCCCCCCTCCATATCAGCTACAACAAACTGTACACACAACTCATTAGGTATGGCTACAGCTTACCTACCAGTGGGACAGATATTGTATTGTACCACAATTTCTGATATGTAATTGTAGCCATGTTCCCTGTGTGGACACTATCAATGCTGGCCTGTTACAGACTATTCACCTGCATTCCATAGTTGTGTCACATGGCCCTCGAGCTGGACTAGCAGATCTCTGACCTTCCTGTAGAGATCGCTATGCACCACGACCTGGACCTGGCGATGGGTGACAGGTTCCTGTCCGTGCCCACTCCCAGGGAGGGATGAGCCCCATCCTCTGAGGTGGTTCCACCCAAAGTTGGTGCAGGATGAACGGACGAGGAGGTCCCGGGTTTGGCCCCAGACATTCTGGTGCCCAGTGCCATGGCCAGCTGAGGTGGGACAGGTAGGTCCGCTGGGACCGGCCTTCCCAAATGTGCTATAGTGTTTATATTTTTTCATCATATGTGGGTTAGTAATAGTCAACACATTCCAGGGTTAGGTATAACGGCATGCATAGATATTCCCATTAACCCAGACACCAGATATGGAACAGTTGCATAGCAAATGGAGCACATGGATATATGGGACCACAATGGTAATAACAACAGCATGCAGGTACATTGATGGCACCATGCCACCAATATTGGAATAATTCAATATAGCACATGCATGGAAACAAATTTAAATATATATCAACCAATAGAATATAATCAGAAGAGTGGAGTCATTACATACCGGTTGAGGTGGGTATGTAGTTTATTGTTGGAGATATGGTGGGGGGCAGAGAAAGATGTCAATTAACAACTAGTATATTCCTATAGTCCGCATTACTTTCCTAGTCAGTGCTGTTTTCTGTACCTTACAAGTATTACTACACTACCCTATAGCCTTAGTTTGAAAGTGATATGACTGTCATCATTGTTATACATGAACTGGTTTTACCTGCAGTATACACCTCTTACCTGGTATACCTGTGGAGGGAATGTTTGTTAACACTAACTGTTTTTACACATACTCCCAAATTCTGGGTTGATGTTGTGCACATAGCTATCCAACTCTTTCTGCATAGACTCTGGCCATGTCTTGACTACATGCAGGTGTACCGGGACATATCTAGACTATTGCCCTCTTCAACCTTTAGTGACTTACTACTCACATATGCATGCTTTCCTACACAGTTATATTATGTAGCACAGTGTAGATGACATTGATCAGCGATACTTTATTATTCAGAGCAATTGCAATGCTCACATTTCCATACAATACTGGTGTAAACAGTACCAGTACAGGGTATCAAGGTTTTTATTTCTTGGCACAGTGTTCGTATCCGATGTACCTGTGGGAGCAATGTTTGTTAGCACTACCTGAATGTTACCACACAAAGTTCCAGGTTACACATTAGTATCATGCACATACATCTCACTCTGTTACTGTACACACTCTGGTCACAGCGTGACAACATGGGGGTGTAGATAGGACATACTTGGCTTATTACTCTCATAACAGTTATGGGAATTGCTAGAGTGATAGATTTGTTCTCATCGATGTGTGACAATCAGTTGTATTCCCTGTTTGCTGCCTAAACATCTGGGTTCATCTCACAGACTTCACAGTGGGACAGGGTGACAGGCAGCAGATATGGGCCCATATACTTGACATTCTGGTCTTATCTGTACAGTTGTGTGGTATGATTCTGTATGCAGCCTACTTCCACTCCCAGGATTCACACCATGGCTGTGTCTGCTACAACTTAAACACTGTTCATCAGAGTTGTGTGTGCTGTATAGATATTGCTGTAAATCTCCTATCTGCTTTCTGTCTTATAATTCTCCTGTGGTTTTGCATTCTGAACTTGTATTACAACACTCTTATGCAGGATTTCCTAGACAGTTACATTTTGTAGAACAGTGTGGGTGACAGTGATGAGTAATATCTTATTATTCAGAGCAACTGTGTCAGTCACAATGCCATACAATACCAAAGTAAATGGTACTAGTACAGGGTATCATTCTTGTATTTCTGGGCACAGTGTTGGTACCTGACAGACCTGTGGGAGAAATGTTTGTTAGCACTACCTGAATGTTGCCACACACAGTACCAGATTCCACATTACTATTATGCACATACATCTCACTCTGTTACTGTACACACTCTAGCCACAGCTTGGCAACATGGGGATGTAAATGGGACAAACATGGCTTCTTACTCTCCTAAGGTTTTGGGAAGTTGTTAGTATGCCAGTTTTGTTCTCATATATGTGTGTCAATCAGTTATATTTCCTCTTTGCTCCCTATACATCTGGGATCATCCCACTGATTTCGCAGGGGGACAGGTTGACAGGCAACAGATATGGGCCACTTTACTGGACATTCTGGACATATAAGTACAGTTGTGGAGTATGATTCTGTATGCAGACTACTACCACTGCCAGGATTCGAACCTTGGCTGCCTGTGCTAAAATTCTAACAGTTCATGTTTCAGTTGCTTGTGCCATTTGGGTTTTGTTGTCTGCCTTTTCCCTGTTTTCTGTCTATGCGTCTCTCAGTTGTACTAAATGGCCTCTGGGGATTACAGCAGTCATATACAGGCATTCCTACACATTCTATTTATGGTGCGCAGTGTGGGTAACAGTGCTTAATTCAACAGTACTATTATGTGATTGCAAATCTACATTACCATATGATACCAGAGTATATACATGCAGTCCAGCAGTTAGACCTTTATTGTCAGGCTATTACACTTTTATTTATATACAAACTATATGAGACTCTTCCTGTCATATTCTCTGGTGTATGCAGTACTTGCCTTAAACAATACAGGTTTTGTACAGGCAATTAATGTACTAATATGTTTAGATTTATTTCCTATGACAGTACATGCAAGAGTATTACTGACCTGCCTCACAGTGCAACCTCTCCAGGTGACTTTCGTGGGCCTCCTGGTTTGCGGTCTGCTCTCTTGCAGCTGTGGAGGACATAAGATGAATATTTATCCATACCTATCCATGATATACATGAGCTGGCAATTATTACACACATAGTGGAGTGACACTTACACACAGCTGGGACATCCCCTGCCATTCTAGCCTCTTGGATCCACTGCTCCAAGAGGTTCCCCCTTACGCTGCTTCAATTCAGCATAGTGATTCCTGACCTGCTCACCAGTTTGGGGTATGCCAGTGGCACTTGTGAGGTCACGGGCAAGACGGTCCCAGGCTTATGAGATGTATTCCTGCCTGTTGGGTTTAAGTAGGGCCAATTTCCAACACTTTACTATGATTGGGCGGTTTTAAAAAGGCTAGGCTATGGGCAAACCTGCTTACCTAAGGTTGGCATTGCTTAAACGGGTATTACACTGGGCACATTAAGATAAAAGCCCTCAAGCCAAGGAAAGCCAATGCTGCTTTAACGCTCTTTATTGAAGACAAACCGTTTTCGCCCCTGCTATGCAGTAAGCTTCATCAGAAACATAGATAGAAAAATAAAGCACATTTTTAAATAGTGCAGACATGATGTCATTTCCTTAGAAACAGTGTATCCAATAATACAAGAAGGGAAAGGTATTCATTTAAAGGAACAAGAATAAAAATTCTTGAAAATAAAATACATTACATCAAAAAGAACATTTGCATTAAAAATAGCACTATCTATAAAATGGCCGAAGTACAACAACTAACTTCACCTAACTTTTTGGTTAATGTTCCTTTTGAAAATCTGACTAAACCTGTCATCCTTCTAAATAGAAAAGGTGACTTTAAGGTTTATAACTTTTCAAGTGCCTGTATCGACCAAGAGTTGGTCGAATTACTGTCTAGGGGTGTTACTTTTGTACTGGACCAGAAGCCTTGTTTGGCTAGAATATTGATGGATCTCAAATGTTATGTGCGTAAATTGAATTTAAAATCTTTGTTTGATAGTAATACACACAGTGAATGTCCTATGTTTAAATTGCTTAGTACTTTCAACCCCCCACTTCACCCTAACTTAAGCATTTTTGAAAATGTTTGTGAATTAGATCTTAGACAATTGTTTGACAGTGCACATGGTCTTAGGCATCAAAGTAACATAACTTATGATCAAAAAATTGCACTTGATCACATTCGTCAATTGCCTGTTAGGGTAATGAAACCTGATAAAGGTGGGGGCTTGGTCATTTTTGATACCTGTGATTATAATAGGAGAATGCATTTGGTCTTAGACTCACCAGCATATGAATGCTCTTCACTTAATGAGATGGTGGGGGCACATAAAAAAATTAGTGGTTATTTCAGGGACCTGTTTATTGATGGTTTGATCGACCTTGACACCTTTAATTTCATCAACATCTCCTCTCCCAAGGTGCCTGTGATGTTTGGTATCCCCAAAATACATAAAGACCTGGTGGATCCACCTTTACGGGCTTTGGTTGATGGTAGATGTTCTGTCACACACCCTTCCTCTAGGGTTATTCATGGGATCCTCACTAAATATCTTAAAGGTATCCCTGAAATTTGTAAGGACTCTTGGTCCTTCTTAGAATCCATCAACAACATTGGTTTTGACCCATCTCTTAATTTTTTAACAATCGACGTAGTTGATTTATATACGTCTATTCCGCATTTGGAAGCAGTTGAATGGGTCGAACTTATGTTGGTGAGTCTCGGGGCAATGAAGGAAGAAATCTCCATTGTCACTCAATTATTGGAGATTACTCTCTCCTCTAATTTCTTTCTCTTTGACAACCAGTACTATCTGCAAAAACAGGGTATCGCCATGGGGTCCCCCTGTGGCGGTAGTGTTGCAAATATGGTTGTCGCTTATTGGGAGAAAGAGTTTTTTAGGGTAAATCCACATTTTAAAGCAAAGGTAAAATATTATACACGTTTTTTAGATGACGTGTTCATCCTTTTCGATGGTAATGAAAGTGATGCCATTGACTTTTTACAATTGATGAATTGCTCTTCTACATTTTTGAAATTTACTTCCCACTTTTCTTCAACTGAAATTGACTATTTAGATGTCAAATTGGGGAAGGATTTTTTCAATAATTGTTATTCATCTTGTATTTATAGGAAATTAACCTATTGTAATAGTTTTCTACACTATTCTAGCAACCACCCTCCTAAACAGAAAAGATCAATTGTCAAAGGACAATTGGTCAGAGCAGTGCGTATGTGTAGTACACTAGAGGCATTTGAGACCGAGTGTGCTTTTTTGAAAGATCTTTTTTTTAACAGGGGTTACCCGCCCCCTTTGATAGATGAACTCATTGAGGAGGTGGCTATTAAAAGATCCTTTGGCTTTTATAAACCACTGTTAATTACTCATACCCACGAGCTGATAACTACGGGCCACACATTAGTTGTGGGTACTTTAGAATGCCCTATATTTAATAACACCAATGTTACCACTACTCAATCATCAATTGACTTTAGTACTAGCTTTGTGGTAACTTTTTGTAAAGAAGTTGGTACTATATGGGCAATTATTAAAAAGAATTGGCACTTCATTCATAATAGTTCCTTATTACTTCAAAAGTTGGGTCCATCCCCCTCTGTTGTTTACAGAAGGGGGGAAAATTTAAAGGAACTACTTCAAAGGTCCAGTTACTCCATGCCAACTACTAGACAAGTGGGTAATGGCCTTTGTGGTTTTTGTAATAGATGTAAATTCTTGAGAACTGGTAGTTCGTTTACAATTAGGAATAGGAAATATAATATACACTCAAGAATTAATTGTAACACAAAATCAATTGTTTATGCGGCTTTTTGTGTTTGTTGCCCCTGTTTTTACATAGGGAAAACTGATCGTAAGTTTAGTGACTGGATTTATCAACACCTGTACGCAATAAAAAATAAAAAATTGGATAATGCTTTATCTAAACATATTGTCAATAATATAGGTCACAGTTTTGAATTTATGGGAATTGAACATGTTACTTTGGGCCCTAGAGGTGGACCTCAGTCATTATTTTTAGAGACCAGGGAATTAGAGTGGCAAATTGGGGTTGATGCCTACTCTTACCCTGGTCTAAATGAATCCTGTAACATCTCTTCCTTACCTATGTGAGTAAGGTTATATTTATATATTGTTTTAAATTCTTAATTTTTATATGTACATTATGTATATGTATCATATACACATATATTTTAATACTTTTTGGATATATTTCTTTCATGGTTACATGAATGTTACCCCATTTTATAGATAGTGCTATTTTTAATGCAAATGTTCTTTTTGATGTAATGTATTTTATTTTCAAGAATTTTTATTCTTGTTCCTTTAAATGAATACCTTTCCCTTCTTGTATTATTGGATACACTGTTTCTAAGGAAATGACATCATGTCTGCACTATTTAAAAATGTGCTTTATTTTTCTATCTATGTTTCTGATGAAGCTTACTGCATAGCAGGGGCGAAAACGTTTTGTCTTCAATAAAGAGCGTTAAAGCAGCATTGGCTTTCCTTGGCTTGAGGGCTTTTATCTTAGTTTGTTTTTCCTTTCCTACTTGTTTCTACACTGGGCACATTAAGTTAGCTGGCCTACACATTGCTTACACCTCCTAAGCTGGCCTGTGCAATGCATAGCATTGCTTGCATTAGACTTTGCATTATATTTTCTTTCTGGCATTGATTTATTATTCATTACATCTTATACATATGCTTGGTATCCATGATTCATGTGTACCTACACTGTATGGGGTCCTTGTGGTTTATTGGGGACTTCAACACTCTATTACAATTACACCCCACATCTTGGCTTACTGCTGTACTCCATTTCACATATTTATGTTATGTAGTGCGTTATAGAATATATGACTGCATACTGATTCCTTTCACAGGTTCAGTTTGATTTTACTATAGTGAGGACTTGTTTAGTGATACCTTGCTCTTCTGTGATGGCTTGGTGGTTAACTACTGTGACTATAGTGTATAGGGTCCTGGGTTCAAGACCTGCAACGCTGTTTATTTTGTTGCTGGGCAGAACAAGGGCCATTGGATACAGAGTGATTAAGGCACTTTTGAGCAGTTGTAAGCGGGTTTGCACAGATTTGCGGTGGGGTAAGCAATGCTAACCTCTGGTTACTTATGCTTACAGGGAGTTAGCTTCAAGATTGCTTAACCTGTGTGCGCATTGCTTACCCCTGCGCAAATGGGCTTAAAAATGCTTACTAGTGCTTAAATATGCTTACTACTGCTTATTGATACTTACACTTGCTTACTAGTGCTTACTCCCGCTTACAGCTGAATTGATTTAGACAGTAATATCTAATGGTTCTTGGGAAAGTGAGGGATTTTGAAGTTGTATGAAGTTGTCATTCATTACACATTTTACCTTCTATTTGTATCCATGATTCCTGTGTACATATACTGTATAGGGCACATGTGCTTATCTGGGGACTTTGCAACATTATGACACTTACACCTCACATGTGCATTTCATGCAGTACTTCAGTTCACAATTACATGTTATTTAGTAGGTTATACAGCAAAAAAAAATGTTCATAAACTGATTTCACATGGAAAATGGAATGTGCTGCAGTGGGACCCGAACCGGGAATGCCTGCTCGTAAGGCGAATGCTCTGCCCACTACATTATTGCTATACTGTTTCATTTGCATATATCTTCCTTGTTATCCTCTTCAGCCATTTAAGCTGCATTAACCATAGCTAAGCGATGGGCACACCCACGTACTTACAGTTAGCTTTAATCGGGTTCATAAAAAAGGGTTTGTTTATTTTATATGTATTTACTATTGCTGTTGTACATGTGGGGGAATGTTGCTGGGGATATCTGGACACCTATGAGTGGTCTCACTCATTCCTTTGGCCTTTCTTCTGTTCTTCATTTTGGGGGCATGTATATTCTGAGAGATCTGCTCTCAGACACCCCCCCTGCACTCATACATGTTCCATGTAAGACTAGAAGCTCAGGCAGCATGCCTTCATTAATATGCATGGTGCACTGCCGTCCTGCTCCTAAACAGCTGCTTCCATGCAGGACTAAGCTAGTCCTGCATGGAAGAATAGTAAATCCAGGGGAATGAGTTTCAATGCAAGGTTTATGTGTGGTGATATTTTAGATTTTGCACTTTATGCAAGCTGAATAATATCTGACATTCTTAGGTACGGTTTACCATAGAAGTATTTTAGGGAAATGCACCTTAGCATATATGTTTCATTTAATTTCTAGTGAACATATGTGTATTCATTTTAGCTGATGACATAAAGACTGAGTCGCCTGACTCACATCTTCATATAAGTCTTCAGTTTGTTAAGTTTTCAGTAAGAGCTCGATGCAGTGTCTACACTAACTCTATTGTTTTGTTCTTTTTCTGTTTGACAACAACAAATACTATAGTTAACATTCAGAATGCTGTATACAGCAGTGCAAAGAGTGTATTAAATAATCAATAAAATATACACACTGATGTCAAATAATAGAAGAAAAGATAACTTGAGGGATAATTTTTTTATGGACTTAAGAATAACTTCCTAACTAATTAACTACCAATCTAACTACTAATATTCCCAAGGATGGAATGGCAAATCTGAAAAGGAACATGTTTTACAAGTAACTTTGTAATAATAATAATTTTAATGTTTTTTGTTGTTTGGCAAAGCTTGTTATGCAGAGTTGTTTTCCTTCATGTTTTGGCTTCTTTCTCTCATGGTATATTGTTGGATTTAATAAAGTTTAACAACTGTTAAAAATAATATCATTAATGTTATAATTGGAATGGATAATCTGTCATTATATACTTTATGTACATATGTATGCATGTATATATGCATGCATGTATTTAACATTTATTAAATGGGTGAATGGACAGGTCTCATGACCTTTTTTTATGTATGATCCAGGCCACAGATAAGTAAAACAAAACTTACTATGTGAATGGTAGTGATCATAGGATAGGAACATAGGAGGTTACTTAGCTAATCGCCCTGGGGCCCTTACAAGCCAAGCCAAGAGTTTATCCCCAAAAGGAAACCTCAGTCAGCACTTGTTGCCTCTGTCAATGAGGGACACAGGTGGAACCCCTGGGACAAATTTGTGGTTTCCCATCCACTTATCAAGACTGCACTTAAAAGAGTGTCAGGGAGGTGTAGGATCATAGGAGGTTATTTGGCTACAGGTTAGAACTAGGCTAACTGTCTTTGTGGACCATTATAAGCCTAGCCAATTACCCCACATGAGAATCAACCCTGCACCTTGTGAATATAAGTTGAACACCTTAACCATTATGCCAACCTCCAGCTTTTTTTAGTCAGAAACAGCATTCAACCAAAATATAAAAAAATTAATAAGTATAACACAGGATACATACTTAACTGTAATGATATAAAATGTCTACAAAATACAGAAAGGATTAGAGAACAAATTATAAATTGGTTAATTAAAATTAGAGAAATTTCTAATATAAATTTTAATGTAGATCAAAATATTTTAAATAGCTGAGGCAACAATATGAATAAACAACTTTGGTAGTAAAGTTTATGGCTCTAAGAAGAAAAAATGGAGAGGTAGATGAATGCTAAGTAAGTTTGCTGGGGCAAGATACTAAACTGCTCACACTGAGTCCACTCAGAAGATATTCCAGATGGCATTCCTAAGGAGTGGGAAGGGGTGCTTTTAATTATGTGAAACACAAAAAATTATAAAGCTTGGGCAAGTTTAAAGAAAGGTCTTTAAAATGCAGACCATGCAAAAGGGAGAGCCACATAAGCCAGTGGTACTAAAGGACTGAGCTTTTAGTGGTCAGCTGTAAGAAGAGATTAATAGTTTATGTGAAAGTCAGGGGCAGAAATCTACAACTGTAATTGCTGTGACCAGAAAGGCAACTCTTCTTCTAATCTAGAATGTTTATAGGATGAAAATGGAATGGAGTAGAAGGTATATGTCACTGAGATTAATAAAGCAGAAAATTCTGTTAACCTTTTTAAGTTAAGTGGCATGTTATGATAACTACCTAATGTGAATAATGTGTGGCAGCATTCAGATGTAGGTAAAACCGTGTTTTTGTTAATGGAGTATCATGTTTTGGAATAAAGATGGTAGTGAACCTATATGCAAATTTGAGTTGATTTCAGACTCTAGCAGTGATGTTGTCAGCATATAACTAATAGTATAGGGTAGGTTGAAGAAATAAACTAAGGTATTTACACAAGTCAGACACACACACACACACACACACACACACACACACACACACACACACACACACACACACACACACAGGCACATGCTAACACCCCCCCCCCCACATCTTTGCAGAATTTACCTCCCCCATGACTGCTCTCATAGGAGTGAATTGGTGATTAACATATTTTTAATGGCATATTACTATTCTCATTCAACAGTGAAACAAGTACTTCACAATTAGCATGTAATCTATAGGACTTTGTTTTCCAACAGAGTCATTTTTTGCAACAATTAATTTTGTAAGCTGTTTTGAAGCTATGGAGCTTTTGAATTGCTATTGGCATTTTTTTCTTTAAATACAATTATATTTTTATTACCTTGTCTGATGAAGGGAGTAAGTCCTGAAAACACAAATTGTTTTACAAATGTTGTTTGATTAAAATTTGTTTTTATTCAGCCTGTTGTTCCGGCGTTGTTGTTTTTAATAACATGTTAGTTTGTTTTATGCCTGATCTTTGGTGCTAGTTTCCTTTATTTATTTCATGTTAATTCTGTAAGCTTGTTCACTTCTGTTGAGCATAATCTGTGGTTATGAGCTATTTTTTAGAACATTGTGGCACTTTTTTTTTTTTTTTTTTTTTTTGGAATTCCAGACTAAAAACACCAAATGAATGACTGCATTCTCCAAATGTTAACACTAGGAAAACCACTGAAAGAACACTGGGATTCAGGAAAGTTGTTAATTAGATGGTGCTTTTGCTCCTTTAATAAAGAAATTCTTCAGAATATATACAACACACCACAACAATTTAAATAATTTTCAAATAAGTAAAACAGATTGTGATTGCTTAATTTCTTAACCTATCAGCTTTAACTTACAAAACAAGTGACAAAGACACAATCATTCATTCCTAGTGAGAATCAGCACACAGGAGAACTTGCTAATATAACTATCTGCACATGAACCTGAACCTGTTCCGCAGATCATCCTCCCCCCTCCTGCAGACTTTTGTTATCCTTTACCAAAAGAAAAATACAAAGCCTTTAAAACCTTCACATTTCAGAGAAAAAGAGCATTAGTACTGTCCATATTTCTGATACATAAAATATGTTCATATCTTCTTTTTCATAAAATGATTGCTGTTTTATCATTGTAAAATCTTAAACTTAAAGTTATATGAATCATGCCACTAGTGTTGCAATTACATTTCTCTAGATATGGTAAAACTCTATAACAGCCAAATGCAGTAGCATTGGGTCCTACATGAATGTAATGACAATAAAGAGCATGTACCACACTTGGGCATGTAACCATTAATGGCACCACTGTCATTCATTCTCAAAAATTCTTTTCAACATGTACATGAATTTATAACTAAACTTGGGCATGGGTCTCAACTTTTGGATTCAAAATTAATGCTATAAAAAGTATCCAGTTTCCTCTGAATTACCTCAGCGGTATCTATAGATGGTGCAAAACTATTGTTTTATTAAAGTCTTTGCTTACCTTCTTTAAACTACCAACAATAGATTTTAAAAGAATTTGTGCATATCTCCTGCCCCTTCCTTCTATCACTGAGGATATTACTTCAGAAAGTAAGTCAAGGACATAATGTCTAGCCAGAAGCATTTGTTTCAAAATGTCTCAGTGTTGCAGGAAAGTTTGATCATTTAATACCAACCTGGACAGTCTATTGAACTGTTGTATGATGGCATGTTTATTCTCTCCCAGTGTGTGAGCATTATTGAAATACAAATAATTGCTAGAAATAGTGAATTTCCTAAAACATTAAAAATCAAAGCACCCACAAACAATGTTCTTATAAAAATTACATCTATACATCAGCAAAATGTATAGACTCAGAACTACTAGTGACCATGAATAAAAGAGTCAGTAGATGCCTCAATGTGCACATAAAAGTCATTTAACTTGTCTGTGTTGCTATGGCAGATGAAGAAAATATCAACCAGAAATCTTACAAAGGTTTTCAAGCATCCCTTTATAAACTCTTATTATATAAATGTTCCTATTGACACAATAAAATATTAAAAATGAGAGCACTTGATGCTCCCATTGCCACTCCTAAGAGCCGTATTCACCTTCTAGTGTAAAAAAAATACATCTCAACACTAATTCAATTAAAACACATAAAGTATTGAAACTAACATCACTCAACCCAGTGTGAGATATAATGCATTTGCTGAACCACTGAAGGCCCTGCTCTTGAGAAATGACTGTAAACAAATTCTTGATGTTACTCATCACTAGAATGTCATAATGTTTACACTTAAAACCCTGGAGTTTGTCCAAAAGTCCCAGAATTCTTCAAGATATTGGGGAAGTTGTCAGGAAAAAGCTTCAGCTTAGAGTCAATAAAATTAGCTAGGGGTTCATTCTTTGATTCCTCAGCAGCAATAACAGATCATAATTTAAGGCTGAGAATGATTTTGTGTATTTTAGGGACACCAAAGATTACAGAGATCTTAGGTTTGAAAACATGTAAAAACTTATAATCCTTGATGGAAATATCCCCATCCTTGAGGCATTCAAAACAAAGTTAATCACCCTGTATGCCTGGGGAATTTCATTGATGGGTACAACCTTATGTGCTGAATCATCCATGACTATGTTAGATAATTTACCTAAATAGTCCACAGTGTTCAAAATTATAACCCTCACTCTTATTAGGTTTCACAACCCTAACTTCTTTGTTGTGAAACTGTTCCCATAAAGCCTTGTACTCAGAATTTGTAAGGTTAAATCTCTTATACTTCCTGGGATCCTGGACTAATTTCTTAAGGTCCTCTATATAAAATTTCTCAAAGACAAGTAGTGATGCAAGGGGATCCTATATTATGTCCACGAAATCCCTTTTCAGTGAATGATTGTTTGCTGAATGATAACCAGCTAAATCTAATTCCCTTGAACAGCCATTCCAGCTAATTTATTCCTAGGGGAAAAAATGCTTGGCCAACCTAAAACCAGGCAAAATGTAAAACCCTTCAAAGTGGGGGCTTTGCACCCCACACCCCCAATGTAGGTGGCTGTACCTCCCACACCACCCTAACTAAATATACCAACTCTGAGATTGCACTAAAGTGGGGAAAAGGGCAAATTCCCGATGATGGCCAAGCATTTTTCCCCTAGGAAAAAATTAGCTGAAATGGACTTTCATGGGATTTAGATTTCGCTGGTTATCATTCGGTGAAGAGCCATTCACTGAAAGTGGTTTCTGCAGATGTAATATAGACCCATGCAAGGGTGGGTGGACATCTGTGCAGTCTGGTAGTTGGACATCTCCCCTATCCCCATTTTTAAGAGACATCAATAAGAAATTTGATTTCCTTGAAAAAATTTAATTCAACAATATCAACAAAATTCAAATGTCTACTAGTATAAAAGCAAAGTTTTTCTTAAAAAGACTAACTTGCACATCAGTGGTGTCAAGACTACTAAAATTGAAAACATGAAAATCTGAAAAAGTAAGTCTCTTCTTGGGTGACCAAGTCAAGTGTAAACATAAAAAGGGGAGAAGAAAAAGAAGAAGGAATCAATGCCATGGGTTCTTGTGGCCCCTGCATTTGTTGAGACTGTAGACAACAAATTTCCTTTCCCCAGCCTAAGTCTTTCTGCAGTTTGGGTCCACTCTGATTGTCTCAATGCTGGTTGTTCCAAAAAACTGTCTTCTTCACATGTGGCATCAAATCCACTATCTTTGTCCATTGTGGAGGATAAAACAGTGCCATTGATGCTGGGCCTCCCCAGTATAATAAACCTTCCCCTCTTGTTACTTGTTCTTGCCTCATAAAATGTTCTTTTCCTTCATAGTTCTACCTCCATGTTTCTTAAGTTTTCAAATAAAAGATCCTGTTTTATAAAAGCATCTAGTTCCTCCACCACTTTGATCAAGCCGTCAGAACTGTCTGATGGTATTTGATAAGAATGTCAAGATATTCCATGCTGCTTTTTACTGAAAGAAGAAATCAGTTGTCTGTATAGAGCTGAGTCCTGAACAATGCCATTGAGAGACTTTGTGGAATCTTAACCCCTTAGGCATTAACTCCTGCTGAATGCATACATGAAAGTAGTTATTGTCTATCTGTAAATGTTTTTAACATTAAAAAGTTTCTTACCAAACTCTTTAATTAGTTGGGATTAAGTCCCTTGTTGAGTGGATTTGTTACTAATACTGGAATCAGCAACCAAGGTTGAAGCATTATGCAAATAGAAAGGCTTCAGAGTAAGCAGCCAAAAATGTAAAACCTCTCTGCTGTTTAAGCGTTCGGTCAGATTTGAAGCCCAAGAAATGCTCTGTTCATTTTGGAAGACAATATTGTGGACATTGTCAACTGCAATATTGCCTGATGTAGCTATGTCACTGTGCATGGCTTTAGAGTTTTACCATGTCCAGGGAAATATAATGGTAGTGTCATTGGTATGATTTATATTGCACTGTGTTCAAAGTGTTCAGGATTTTACATTGGTAAAACAGTGTGGATTTGAAGAAAAAGAGTATATGAACGTCTTTTACATATCATAAAAATGGATAATGCTAAAGTGTTGTATAAACCTTCTCTGGAATGTGAAGGCTTTAAAATAGGGCCTGGTGATTGGGAGAGAAAATTGTTGTACAAAGAATTATTAGGTAGGTTCAATAAACCCTATATGGCCAGCTAATACTGTGTGTGCATCGCTGAGCAACCACACTACGAACCATGGCATACTAATTACAGCATAAGCAGCTGAATTATATGCTATTCAACAAGATATAAAGCAACCATGTAGACTCGGTGCAGGTTTTCCCTGTGAATTCCAAAATCTATTGGAATACAGCCACAAAAAGGAGTCTACACAGAAAGAATGTTAGGGGCTACTGTTGCTTTAATTCATGTGTATGTGCAGCAGGCTGAAGTCTATGCTGCTGCTAGTGCTGTTAACAGACCAAGGCCAAAAAGGAGAAGATTTTCAGACCCCAGTTAACTTATCACAATCACATGAGTTGGTAATTGTAGAGAGCTACAGGGTGGATAGAGATATACTACAGGAGCTCTCAACTCAGACCCAGGGCAAACTGAGGGGAACCCATACGAGAGGAGACAAAGGTATGTGTAGCACTTAAAATTTTAGCTACAGGAACCTTTCGGAGACCATCAGGGGACATGCTGGAGTGTCACAAGCATCAGCATCAAGGATCTCCCATCATTTCCTGAATGCTATGCTCCAACATGCCAGTGACCATATATATTCTCCCCATAATCCTGAGGACAGGGCCACAGATATGCAGGAGTTCTACCCTGCAACACACTAAACTGAAGTACTGGATGCCATAAATTGTACACATATAGAATTTAAGCTACCTCCTAGGGAAAAGGGAAAGCTCTACATAAATAGAAAGGGCTTATACTCTAATAACTGCCAAGTCATGTGTAATGTTAAGGGAATCATCTTGAATGTGTGTGCTGGCAACCCTGGCAGTTACCACAACTCACATATCGGGCACACCTCCCAACTGTATCAGATGTTCACTAGGGGTGATATCCCACAGGATCATTTACTGGGGGATGCCGGTTATGCATTGGAACCATGGTTGATGACGCCCATCAGAAATGCACACCCACCCACTGAAGAACCCCATAATGAGGCACACGCTCAAACCAGAAATATCATAGAGTGTGTATTTGGGCTGCTGCAGTTGTGGTTCCAGTGCCTAGATACTGCTAGAGGAGTATTACAATCCACATACGTGTACTGAAATATTCACCATCTGTGCCATGCTTCATAACATTATCCTGAAAAAGCAGCTTCAGCAGGATCAACAAGGGGAAGAGCCACACATCCCACCACCAATGGCAAGGTCACCACAGCCCCAAACAGGTGAAGAGTCAGACACAGAACCAGCAGCTGCTGTGGGTGTAGGCAGACATAGATGGAGCATCTGCTGGGAGGGAGGACAGCCCTCACATTAGTTAAGAGGTGATGCATAGCACATTCACTCACCACCTAAGGGGCTAAACCTTAGCTCTATGCACATATGAATAGCAACATTGATGCCAGGCAATGCTCAGAACATTTACCTACCCATCTAATGGCTGTGTATTCCTAGCATCAGACAGAGTCAGCCCTAAACTTAAACTGCTGCAACTGCTGGGTATACAAGGTAAGTATTGAACCTGGAGAGTATTGTGTAATAGTATGAATGAATGGCATATTCTTGCATGTTGCTACTTGGTAATGTAAGTAAGTAAAAGGTGGGTGATTTGTACAGCAATGAGTTTAACATGTGACAGCAGAGACATGTGAATACATGTGTCCTCTATCAAGTAGTAGGCCTAAGGCATCAAAGATTCCCACATCCATACCTCTCAAAAGTACTGATGTTCACTGAATGTCCTAAGTTTAGCATCATACTTTTATACTGAAATATCATTAAAGAGAGAAGTTAGAAAGTAATGAAATACATTTCAGTTTCAGACTTCAAAACCCTCAGAAGATTATTAAAAATACTGACACAAAAAATGTTTGATTCTATCAACTGTCTAACTTTCTAAGACCAAAATATGTCAAAAGTACAATTAGCAAAATGACATCACAAATATAGATATACTAAACACTAAGTCAGCTATGCACCCTGATCATCAGATACAATTGTAATGTATCTCTGAATCCAAAAGATCAAAAAACAAGGATATGGCACTGTTATCATCATTTGCACAGGGTATTGGGGTGGGAAACATGAAGACTAGGCTGACACAAAAGGTTGGTGAATGCATGTGAGTAAGAAAGAGAAGCAGGCAGACATTTGGAAAAAGTAACAAATGGCCAGTGAGACAAAACGAGCTTTAAGCTTCACAACTGAATCATGAACTTGTTGTATGCTTGTCTGCCTGGACCCTAGAGGTGAAATTGGTGTGTGAGTGTCTGCAGGAACACAACCAAGTTCTGTGCTAGCTCAACACCTTGGTTTGTAAGACAGGTATGATCTGTGCATGGTAGAGGGTGCACTTTATTATTGTCATACCTGACCAAGAGAACTGGCTCTGCTAGGAGTAGTGTAACTACTGCACTGGTACATCCACATCCATGGTCAGGTACACTGCCGCTATCTGAATATTAGATGTCTGCTGGATGAGGTCCCCTCATGAGGATGCATAGGACCATGACCCCATGGCCTGCCATGTCTAGATGTGGACACCTCAACCACTGACAGATCAGTGGAGCTAGTGCCACTTTGGGAGTGTGATCGTGCACTGCCACATCAGCTAACATCAGGTGATGCTGCTGACCTATGTCCACATGGATGCTGTCCACCTCCCAGCAGATGTTCCATCGCAGACAGTGCCTGTTCCACTGCGTCATTCATCTGATCAATTGAATTGGCAACATGGTGGAGGAAGTCACACATGTCAACCTGTGCCAAATCTACAACCCTAAGTATTTCTGTGGAGGACATATTGGAATGTGCCAGTGCCTCCATGATGGCCTTAAACATATGTCGAGTGGCACAGGAAAACACAATTGGATCAGGTGGAGGATGGACAGCAGGCCTCCTTTGAGCACCCTTAACACCCCTCATGTGTGGCACTGCACCTAAACTTTGGCTATGGCCAAAATCAACAGGCACTGAAGCCACAGTAACCACACTGCCACGATTGAGTGTCTCACCCTCCACTTGTCCAATATCAGAGAGCTCACTGGAATGAGTTGGCATAGGCATACTGGCTGTGTCTGATGGAACTACAGGTGATGGCTGAATGTCAGCCTCAGTGTCAGATTCAACCTTTGCACTCTCCAACTGTGCCTGTGTTTGGCCACCATCATCATCAGAGTCTGCTGATATTCTATGGTTGGAGTCCCAAACTTCCACTGTCTGGATCACCTGTCATAATGAGCAACAAACATAGAAAAAAATGAATTCCTACACTACTATGGTTCAGTACATGCGAACAAACTAGTAGTGTCATCTCTATTACAGACAGTACAGCAATACACACAACAGTTCTGACACCCACGTCACAAAATAATTATTTCTTTGAACTGCTCATTAGTACTGACATAAAAATGTTTGGCTTACCATGTGCAGATGTTTGTACGCTTATGCGGGATGGTCCTGGAAAAGTTAAGCAAAAGGTAAGGACACCATCATCAGAATAAACAGTAACACAGGAGGTTAAAACTTTTTGCCCTTTTTATGACATTAATGATGCTTTTAACAAGAATGTGGATGACACGTCTACCCCAGTCCATGTGTAATCAACCAGAATGTATTCTTAACTGTATCAATCTACAATTATTGGCCCAAACAAATTTAATGTTAAACACAACTTAAGTAATGCTTTTAATATTTTACTGTTCAAGAAGTATTTAACAACTGAGATAGGTAAGCCTACCTGGAAGCTCCTCCCGGGCATACTTGTCCTCCCTGAAACAACAGCACCAATGTCAATGACATACTGTTGTGCACTTTCTAGTGAGCTGTCTGTATCCCAGACAGTGGACAAGAACTCTTCATTTGGTGTCAGTGGTAGTTCTCTAGCAGGCCCCCTGGTAGCAATCCATTTATGGACCACTGCAGAAGCTCTTCGGGCCAATGAAATCATGTCAGTGTCCATGTGGAGCACCTGATCATATGTCCTGCTCTGGCCACCTAGTGCATACACATCAGCAACTATCTGCTGCCAAATGTGGATTCTGACAGACAGATCTCCATGTCTCCACTCAAGCAGAAAGGCACCATTATGCCAAAATGCTTCCTCAATGACCTCATTGTCAGGGTCACTGAAGTGTTTTTTTTCAGGGAATGGAATGTCTGGGTACCATATTCCTAGGTGAAATAAAACACAAAAGAAGGCTAATACAAATAAATATGACATAAATAAAAGTATTGCTTCAATGTAACACATAAGAGATATTATTTCAGTATTGCCCACTGGAGAAACATAAAACAGTCAAGATACATGTGGTTGTAACATATTACAATCACACAAAATAAGACTGGATCCAAATAAGGAGAGTAATAATAGCAAAATTGTGTTTTTGCTAAAACAGAAATGCAACTTTGCTCACCCACCCCCAAAACAGCAGGAAAATGACACATTTTGCTAACAAACCATTTAAATGCTAAATGTGCTATCTAATAAACTTTTCCTGAAACATGTATACAGATTTACCACAGAACATTTCATTTTAAGCAATTGCCAGTCATATCTACCTGTGGCCAGCACTCCCTTAGAGATGTATATGGTCCATCCCAAAAGGCTGACATCCCTGTGTCATTGACTGTATAGGACATTTACATTTCATGGAAATAACAATAGAAGAGTGTACAGAGAAACACAGTTATAACATTAGCACTTATGAGAGATAATAAGGCTGCGCATCTGAGAAAATAGAATGCCCTGACAAACATACCTATGCCATGAACACACTTCTAAGAAATGCATACAGCTAAAAGTAGCATTTACTAATGCACACACATATATCTATCTATATATATATATATCTATATATATATATATATATATATATATATATATATATATATATATATATATTTTTTTAGTGATATTTCAGCATATGCAGTATATAGAAGAAAAATGCAAGCATACCTTATCAAGATCAGTAATCTTCTGTGCAGATAAATCTCAAAGTAATATCTTCCTCTGTGTTATCTATATAAACAAGTCTCCTTACCTTCAGGTTTCATAGCTACATGGTTCCCTTTTTATAGTGTAGATTCAGGGCTGGGAGCATGATGAGTATGCAAACCAGGTGTGAGCTCATTAGAATTGCTGAATCCCAAACATTTAACTCTGTGTATCAGATATAAACATAGTGCAGGCACTCCCTATGTGTTTGTTCTATTGGATTGCAACTGTGAATGATTACTGGTGGGGAGAAGGAAAACACAACAGCAATTCAGTCTACCCTACCTCCACTGTGCATGCCAGCCAGGTGACACTTACAAAGTATTGAAGTAATCATATCAAGGTTTTAAATGTAAGTAAGCAGCACATATTTCACAGTTTCCATTGAGTAACATCCAACCTCCCTTTCATTTCTTTACAACTGTAAATTATTGCCATTTACTATCCTCACACATTTTAAGGACAATGATACAGAATGCCTTACCGATTGCATGTCACAGATTTCTGGTCAGCTAAGATACAAATGGGCAACAAACACTGAGAGATAAGACTAAAGTTGCATTTATGCAAGAAATAGTCAGAAAGGGTTGGTAATCAATCTGTTCACTACTTCTGAAACTAATACATGTACAAACAACTGTCTTATGTTTTGTTAGTACTGTGGATGATGTTGGAGCTGGTTGTATTCATAATGATTTTAGTTATCTGTTGTAAACATGTTTGTGTAGCAAAAAGATATAAGACACCCTTAATGTGTTTTGAAGGTCCATTGCAGTGATAGTTCAAATCCAGACCTATGTAAAAATATTTCATGTGTACCAACATTTATTTTTAGTGCTGTTTATTTAATAGATTTCATATTTTATTTCACCTAATTTTCCCTATTTTGTGTTTTTTTAATGCCAATGTTTGCATGGTGCATGGCTTAGCACAAACAGGGTAAATGGAGAAACACAATCAATGTCAGTTTTAGCTGTGCTTATCTTGTTTGCACGATGCTTAGCAGTGCACAAACCTGGACTAATGGCCCACACAGGAAGCAGACAGAACACCTGCAGACACGGTGTAGACAGAATAAAGTTCAAAAAGGATACATTGTTGCAGTTTTTGCTTTCCATTGCACAATGCTGCTAAGAGACATTGCACATAGCAAGCTTCCCCAACACCTGGAGCCATTGAACTTGAACATCTGCAGACAGGATGCAGACAGTCAACATTTTAAAATGGATACATTCTATTAATTCTGTTGGTCACCACACAAACATGCTAAGTGGCATTGCATAGTGGTTAACAGAAAAAACTAAAGAATGTCCGCAAAGTTAAATCACCTAAAAGTTACAACAGCCGACACCTCTCAAATGAATGTCAAGTGCCAAATTAATGTTCCAATTTCAGAAATTGCTTTTGTTCCTGATTAGCACTGCTGCTCTCCACTTAACATTGTGCAAATGTGGTTGGCATCTTTTCTTGGGTTTGCACAGTACCAGAAAATGTGGTAACAGGAATTAGTAGAAAATCCTCATTTGCAATTGCACTACGTTTGGGATTAGACATGTCTGGCATTAGAGGGAAAGGTGCTTAATTTCATAGACAGAGGTGGGGTGTTCAGGAGTCCAGAATATTTATTGGACTCCTAGTAAAGCAACATAGCCAAATTCTTCTGCTGGGAACTTTTTTGGTTCCCAGTACAAGTCTGAGCCTTGGAATAGTCTGGCCAAGGCTGTATCCAATGTGACTGGCATCCCACATATTGGAGAACAGTGTATACACCATTTCAGCAAGTTAAAAAAGGTGCAAGATGTATATGCTCAACCAGTGGTTGGATGAATTTCAAACTAGTGACATCCCACAGTTGTGTAACTATGCTAATAAAGAGAATTTATAATATATAGAAAGCTAAATATAGGCAAGACTGGATGCATAATGTCCCCTGTTGTTTTCTTTTTCTTTTCACAGCTAATCCTGAAACTAAGTTGAATTGGCTGGCTCATGCTGATCATTTGGAGAGACTGAGGGAAGTAAGTGGTATGTATGCAGCATGAAAGACATATTATTGCAGCTTTAAAAGTTAAAGCTATATTTTCTTGTTTTCTATAAAGTAGTAGCAAACTGAGCATGCATATCCTAACTGTAAAAACAAGTATACATGCATAAGTCTTTAGGAGTGTAAGACTTTAGTTAGAGGTTGTGGGTTCAAATACCATGAGCAATGACTATGCAATACTGCAATTCTTTAATAATATTACATAAATTAAACTCTATACAAGTGACATAAATGCCCTGCTATTAACTGTAATCTGTATAAGTAGACCGAGCATATGTGCAACATATGCACACTGCACGGATTACTTTCAGCAATCCATAATTATAGTTTGTAGTTGTTAGGATGTATACTTAAATATAATAATTCAGATAAAACAGTTGTATAACTGTGATAATGAACTGTATGCCACATATGACGGTACTAATTTTCTCTCTTTCTTCTGTCACCCCAACCCTTAACTCTTTTTTTTATTTTCTATTATGTGTTATCAAAATGTCTCCCACATATCCATGTGAACTTGCTTAACATTACAGAGAGCATTTTACACCAGCATGTGGGACACTGCTATTAACATTTTCTCCTCACCAGACACTTCTGATGTCATGAACTGTAAACTGTTGTCCAACATTCTCCAATTCTGACTTGAGTTGTGGTAATTACCTTAAATACAGAGTTCTCTAGTTGGTGTACTTAGATAGGTAGGGGTTCTGTTCTCACTGCAATCAATGGAGATGTGCATCCGTGTGTGTGTGTGTGTGTGTGTGTGTGTGTGTGTGTGTGTGTGTGTGTCTTTGTGTGTGTGTGTGTGTGTGTGTGTGTGTGTGTGTGTGTGTGTGTGTGTGTGTGTGTGTGTGCACTTGCTTGACATTACAGAAAAGATTTTACACCAGCATGTGGGACACTGCTATTAAGAGTTTCTCCTCACCAGGCACTGCTGATGTCATCACCTATAAACTGTTGTCTGACTATGTCCAAGTCATAATTGGGCTGTGGTGCTTGCATTAAATACAGATTTCTCTAGTTGGTGTACTGAGATAGGTAGGGGTTCAGTTCTCACTGCAGTCAACTAGGTGTGTGTGTGTGTGTGTGTGTGTGTGTGTGTGTGTGTGTGTGTGTGTGTGTGTGTGTGTGTATGTGTGTGTGTGTGTGTGTGTGTGTGTGTGTGTGCGTGTGTGTGTGTGTGTCTGTTTGTGCACTTGCTTGACATTGGAGAAAGCATTCTAATAATTTTCACTCTTTTTTTTCTGTCACCCCAACCCTTATCTCCTTTTTTTATTTTCTATTATGTGTTATCAAAATATCTCCATGTATCCATGTGAACTTATTTGACATTACAGAAAGCATTCTACACCAGCATGTGGGACACTGCTATTAGCATTTTCTCCTCATCAGACACTGCTGATGTTATCAGCTATATCTGATTTGCACATGTGCCGTATTCCCATCAGGACACGGTCAGAGTCTGGCCTGTAGGCCAGGCACAAGTCACATTATCTTATATGATACAGATTACAATGAAAGGGCTTTCAGTATATCCATGTACATCACAGTATGGATCGTAGGGCCTATATTTTGTTGGTGAGAAATCATGGACCGTTTCTATATGGATTCTAGTAATATCCTAGCTGTGAGCAACAGACATGTGTAAGTTGTTAATGCTATATCCATGTCTTTTACATCTGTTAGATGTCCTGAAATAGGTCATCTGAGGCCTGCAGGATGAGAATACTATCATCCTGTGGAACTTGACCAGACCAAGGCATTTGACACAAATCTACACTGAGGAATTCACTCAGTACTGTCAGATGTGGCCACAGACACCTATATCACAAAGTGGATAGATGACTGGATCATATATGTGGCATCTAAATATCTTGAAATGTGTGAAGTGATGTATATTTGTAGTCCAGTGACCAGGAACATACATCAGGGCTGTCTGCTAGGCCCTTTCCTATCCATTATTTAAGTCACAGAATGACATACCCATTCTGTGTCCAAATAACTGAATGGAGGACTACAGACTGGGCAATCATTGACTCCAACTGTGATATTAGTAAAATACAGACAGTATCAATACACAACAAAGATTGATGCCACAGCCATGACAGCACATGAGATGAAACAAAAATATGGGGGGGATTTGTTATGTTATGAAAACAAATACACAAACCCAGGATAATGCAGACATCACACCTTATAAGAAGACCAGTTCTTATGGAACCTGTGTCCTGGGGTAGATGGTATGTGGAGCATCCACCAGCATGTGGCCACAGTGATGAGTACTCTCTTGTATGAAGCAGAAATACTGAGTATGTCAGAACACCTTTGTCACAGTGAAATGTCACACATCTTATTAGCCATACCCAGGTATTCTTTTTGCTGCATAAACATTACTGCCTGATGATGCGTAACACCCATCAAGGTATTACACCAGATGCACATGTGATACCTGTTTCAGTGATGCACACATTTTATTTATAACAGTTTGACAACATTGATGGCATGGGTTACATTCATGACAGTGTGGATTGTTCCATATATATGCCATGCACACCAGTCAATTAGCTTGGATTTATCATAATCACATACAGATATATAGCAATGTCCCTCCTAACACCTCCAGCAGATGTTACAGTGTCAGGACTGTGTGCTGAATTATCCTCATAGATTGTTGATATGTCATAATAGTTGTACAAGTGTATTCATGCAGAACCATATTATGATCACTCTGGATCACATATGTTGTGTTAGAGACATGGGATTACTGGTGGCATTATTCTGACATTGTCCATGGTTGTGTGTGCTTCTTTTATTATTTTCTATGGGCCTGTAACTGTGTCCCACTAGTTGGAGACCTCTGCTGACATTACACTCATATTCAAGCAAATCAGTTTGCACAGCTTCACAGCATGCACCCAACATCAATTGTATATAAAGTGTATATAAACAAATGACTGGTACCAGAAATATGGCCTCAGGCTGAATACCAAAAACTGCATCATGCCCTTTGGGTAGGGTGATGACCCCATAAATTATCATATTAATAATGTCCTAAGCATGCAATCAGTTGTGAGGGATTTGGGCACCCAGGTTGATAGCAGCCTGACTTTTGACCACTATGTTGCTTCCATTATAAGGAAAGCTTTCTATATGCCCTACTTCATAAGTAAGAGTATCTCATCCAGGGAAAAGGAGGTCATAACATCCCTATATTCTTCCCTTATAAGGTCCATTATTGAGTACAATGCCTCATTCAGAATGTACCTCGCAAAAGACATACAGCAGCTGGAGATATCACAGAGGTTCCTCATCAGGAGAATCCAGGGCCTCAAAACTCTACCATACAGACATAGGATAAAAGCCCTATCCCTCTATTTAGTTTCATACAGACTTCTCAGAGGTGACCTCTGTCTGGCATACAAGGTGATCTTGGACCCTGCCTTGATGGAAATGCTGCATATCTGCAAGTCAAGCTTCACTCGAGTAACCTACACATGCAGCCTCAACCTGGAGTGTGACATCAATAGGACTTGCTGGTGTGACAGAATTGTGTCCCAGAGACTCCCCCATCTGTGGAATAGACTCCCTCTCCATGTCAAGCAGAGTACCTCTTTATCCCTTTTTAAGCGCAATCTTGATAACTGAATGGGAAACAGAAAATAAATCCCTGAGATTCCACCTGTGTCACTGCTGGAGAGGGGCATCAGGTGCTGACCTGTCTAAATATGGGCTAAACTCTTCGATGGGCTTATAAGGGCCTCAGAGCCAATAGCCTAGTAACTTTCTATGATCCTATGATCCTATACCATCCCTCCTATATGTCCTCTTCATTGTTCATATCAGGATGCTTGTCTCACAAAGACATATTCTCTATTGTTATGTCACCTAGTCTGACAGTCACATAATATACATTTTTACTGTGAGGTCCTTACTGTACCATATGAATGTTTGATTAGTGTTCCTGCTACAACTGTCTTCCATTTACATGCTTTAATCTGTTGTCCATTACAATGTTTCACCTGTTCTCTTTCTCTGTGTTCATTCCTACAATTCATTTGTGTGTGTCTGTATGTAATACGCACAATTCCCCTGACTGTTAATTTTAAATGCCCATGCACCAATCCTGACTTGTAACCCTCCTTTTACCTCATCTACCTCTCTACTCCCCTAGCCACCCTGCCTCACACCATCTAATCATTGCATTCCTTCCCCTGCAGGCTTTGGCTCACCCCTTACCCTGCACTTCCCTCTTCACTCAGTCTCTCAGACCTGTTATAACATGCTTAACTACCTCACTTCATCTCAACTCCAAACACATATCCAACTGACTTGCACCTAGCTTCCTGTCACTACCATGTATACTAATCCCTCAGTCTCCTCTCTTACTCCTCTATTTTCCCCTTCCATCCCATTAGCCCTCTAGCTTGTTCCACCTTTGTGTGGAGCTTCTGCTTTATATCTGCTTCAGTTTAGTGCAATATTTGTATATAAGATTTAGGTTTATGAGATTAGAACTGTATCCGTTTGAGCTTAATGCTATCTGTATATGCATCCTCCCTTTATTCCTAGCCTAGATAGCTAGATATTGGTACATCTGTTCATTACTATGTTTTATATTGAATGTATATCTAATGTTTGCTGCAGTATGCATTATTTGTCTATTGTATGTATATTCAGTTATTCTTCATGTACTCTGCTGCTCATTTATTGTTCTGTGGAGCTTTCTCCCCAGGCCTCCACTGAAAAAGGACCTCTTTCCAGTTAGAATTTCCCAGTAAACAAATGTAAATAAATAAATAAAAGGCAGTTCATGTACCCTTAGAGATCAATTACACAACTTTTCTACAGAATGACTGGAATGGGATTCCACAATAGTCTGCATTGTATACACTGTCCTGTACTGTGTTTGGACCAATACACATTACTATATAATAAACCCTGGTAATCATGGTGGCATTCCTCGCAATCTCACTAAACTAGATTGCTCTACTATAGACAGATTTGCTATCTGAGTTGTTTAATATGGTTTCCTGGCCAGCAACACTGTTAACAGCCATGAAACTGTGCTTGCTTATGTTTAAACACAGTGCACAGCATGAATATGTATTCACTGCTGCTGCTCACCCCACAAACAAGTGAACTCTGTGTAGGCTTCGTGCGAAGCCTACATGAAGTTTGTTCAATCCAACAGTATATTAGCATGTTCTCCTGAATGCTGATCGTTCTCCAGTACTGAATGATCATGTGCCTTTGTCACCTGATTAGAAATCTAAAGCTGATAAATTATGGAATTAACCAATCACAATGTCCTGAACTTATTTGTATTTAAATTGTTGGGGGGGGGGGTGTTGAATGTATTCTGATGCCGTTCATTAAATGGATGGAAGTGCTAAATAATTAAAAACTTTGTTCAAGTGTTCCTTCAGTTTTTTTCTTTTTGAGTTCTGGTTATACTCAGGTCAGTGTGGACCTGACATAATTCTGCTTTTCTACCATATTTTTTGTTTTTCAGTGGAAAGGTGACCTTGTTGTGGAATGGCCTGTTTCTTATTTGTGATGGCACTCGGCCTGAATTTGAGAATATCTTTTAGAGAATGAATCAAAAACATTTGGCATTTCCATCCGCTTTGTTAAAATGCTAATCATATTAACTTTTTGGACATCTGGTTTCAGTAATGGGTCATAGGTCCATTCCATCCCATCCTCACTGGAGTAGGTGTGACTTGCACATTGGTAGACTTGAACGATTTAGTGAGAAAGGATCAGTGTCCAGTCTTGTCAGCTTGGAGCTACAATGATTTGGCTTGTATGTATACTGTAGTGGGGAAAGTTTGGTGAGTAAAATAAAGTCTTTGCCTAAGTCATAATGCCTAAAGGTACTAAGTACCGACCTTATTGTCAGGCACGGCCTCTCTTTCTCAGTAGATGAGTATATTTGCTTAGCTTCATTGTGCCCCACCACACTTGTGCAAATGATGATGACTGTACCCTACCTGCTGTTTGGCCTGCTTGAGTAAGATAATGTTTGGTGTACTGTGTGGCCGTTCAATACACTGTAATGCGTAGACTAGGTGTGCTAATGCATGTGTTACTTTTAATCTGTGATGTCTGTATCATGGTCCATAATTGTGGAATACATCCTGCTTCATTAACAATACTGCAGCATATTGTACCTTTCTCTGCTTTGACTGAACACTACTGCAGCAAGTTCCTCTACTGATTCTATGACTGACTCCTCATGTGCTACAAACAGATTCCTTTTGCAATCTGTTAACCAAAACTCTATTTCTAAGTTTGTGCATACTTTATCTGAAATAGTGCCAGCTTTATGGAAAGGGTTTTTTTTTAAGTAAGTTGTAAGGTTGGGGTTTGCATCAGTGGCATGATTAACACCTCCTTTTCTGCACAGTGACAGTAACCTTGGCCCTACTTCTGCCCATAAGTCAGACACACTACTTGCTTTAGAAAAAAAAACTTTCTGTAAGAGTACCACTGAACAAGATTTCCAGATAGACAGACACACACGCACACATACACACACCAGCTCACAAATGCAACACTAAATCTCCTTACCTGTCTGTTACTCTAACCCTAACCTGAAAACACTTGTACATGCACATGCAGCCCCTAATGGTGCAACATTTAATATATCCTAAAAATTCAATGTTAAAGTCTCAAACCCACACTTATCATACCCATGTGTACTCAGTAATGATTCTTTCTGCATCTGTGCATGATATATATATATATATATATATATATATATATATATATATATATATATATGGATCCCTATCAGATGACAGAAACCTCATATGACTGTAACTCATTTGACTGTGACCATAAGACCGAAATTTCAAAATACTGAAAAATCACTTGACTGAAACCCATAATACTGAAATCTTACAATACTAAATTTCAACACACTGAATTGTAAAATGGATGATATAAAACTAGAATACCCCCCATTACACCTCTCCTAACTATATATACTAACTCCAGGATTGCACTACAGTGGGGAAAAGGTCATATACCTATTCTGGTTTTATATCATCCACTTTACAATTCAGTATGTTGAAATTTAGCATTGTAAGATTTCAGTATTATGGGTTTCAGTCAAGTGATTTTTCAGTATTTTGAAATTCCAGTCTCATGGTCTCAGTCAAATGGGATTTAGTCAAATGCAATTTCTATCATCTGATAGGGATCCATATATAGGTTCATAGGTGTGTACTAGGCTAACAGCCCTGGAGCCTATATAAGTCTAGCCCAAGAAGATTCCCTGGCATCATGCCATCCAAAGTTAGTTCCCAGTGCCCCTGTCAAGCCATACCACTGAAGTGATCCCCAAGGTGAACTTCCTACTGCCCATCCAGTCGTCAAGATTTCTCTTAAAGAGGGCCAGTGAAGTGCTCTGCTTGACGTGAATGGGAAGTTTGTTCCAGAGCATGTTCTGTTTACTGTCGCAATGAGATTTAGGGCCCTGGAGCATGTGGCACGTAGGGATCAGCAAGAGGTTCTCTGGTTCAATTCTCACTGGGGTGCCTTTTGAGTGGAGTCTGCATGCCTTTCCTTCATCCATGTGGGTTTTCTCTGAGTGCTCTGGTTTCCTCCACTTTATAACGACATGCCTCTGGAGTGTTTGTCTCTGGGCAATCACTAAAATTGGCTTCATTCCAAGTCAGTCTTTCCTGGTAAACAAAATGTTAAATAAATAATATATATATATATATATATATATATATATATATATATATATATATATGTATATGTATCTTTGTGTATAAAACTATTGTTGATCCCCAGCTCTTTTTGTATCTTACAAACACCTTATTGAGGCACTTTTGTCAATTATATCTTAATTCATAGCATATTTCTCTGCAAAGAGAAAAACAGCAGCCAAACTTATTGTATCTGTTTCTTTTTATATTTCTAAGTTGTTTCTATATACTAACTAGCATATTATTATTGATATTTTTTAAACTTTCTCCCTCAGTTAGTATTGTCCTTCTTTCTGAGAAACATTCATCTTTTTATATTACACAAAATGCATGGTGTCTTTTGTTTTACACCATGCCCATCTTTATTTCACAGTGTCTTCTCTTTACCGTTATGTTCCTTGTCACCTTTAACAGAAAGCATGCCTAAAGAAAGTCTCTGTAGCAAATCGTGCCTTTCCAAAATGTCCTTATATCCTTCTTGGCTGTTAATAACTCACCTAGCATTTTGATCATTTACAATATCACAAGCATCCAACAAAACATTCTACATAATATTCTTGTGACAAAGCTTTCTATTACCTTATTTTTTATTTTATTTCCCTTTATTATACCGAGTGGTTTTGTATAGCCTTCTGATTTTCCACATCATGTTTGCTTCATACCTCTTCATTTTGAAACATCTGCAGTTTCACCATACCCCACTTTCCTGTGTATACCTATGCCATAAAAGTCTCGCTTTTTACATACTTTTTGTAACTTTCAGTATTTTCAACCTGCCTCATGCATTTCTATATTTATGTACCTAGCATTTTTGTTGTAAAATATTTAACTCAAATATTTCCCACTGTATTAACTGAAAATATCAACAAATGGGAAAAAATAAACAATCTCACTTTAATAGAGTTCATTCTTGTTCTTTCCATCTTTTTATCAAATAATTGTAAAAAAAAAAAAAAAAAAGCTTCCACACTTCCTTTTCCACTGCTCCAGGAATAATATGCAAACTTGCAGTCTGAAAGGGCAAGTAAAAGCATCTTTAGTATACAAATCTTCTTTCTAAACAGTGCCAGATACCTTATTCATAGTTCATAAGTATTCATGATGTTTTTCATCACTTGTAACCATTTCTCAAATCCCTTTCATTTGCCAAAAGGTAAAACTAGCACTTGTAATTTCTCAGAAGTTTTAATGCCTGAAACATCACTCTGCTTCCCAAATCATTTTTCCTTTCTGAAAATTCATACATAACCCTAGAAATTCCTTTCTTTTTTAAATTAAAATTTTTTGAATCACTCTGCCATGTTATTCGTGCTCCAACACTATTTCTCATGGACAGCACATGGCTAATTAACATTACCCCCCATAACAGCCACATTGACATGTTGCTTCCACTGAAAGTATCTGTAGTCGCATTAGCTCTTTGATATGCCCTAATACTTGCTAATGCATATCCTTACAGTCCATTATTTAAAAAGTAAATCAACATAATTTCTCTTAGTATTGTTCACAGACCAACTATAAACAATTAGTATACTTAACAACTTTTCTCTCCTGCATCATCTGGAGCGTATAGATTAATTGCGCTCACACATGATTTTTTACTTTACAATCAATATTAAAATCTGCCCTTTAGTCAAATGTTGCTACTTCAACATCATGCACATTCCTCACTCAAACTCACCTGGGTATTCATCTAATCCAAAAGACATGTCAGCTCCCTCCTTCCTTTTTTCTGCATTCTTTAATCTTTCTCATTTTAGTTTGAAAAAATGTAATATCTTGAAAACAAGAAACATTGCAGTAATGCTCTATAGTTAATGGCAGCCACTTTTCCATGTTTTACTATAATACTATTTACATATATACACACATACATAGATACTAGGCTAACTGCCCTCGTGGGCCATTTTAAGACTGGCCAATTTCCCTCACAGGTGAGAGTCAAGCCCTGTATCTTGTGTTTCTGCGGTAACCATCCTAACCATTAAATCAACCATCCCACCTAAAATCCCATTGAAATTCCTTGACCAGGAATCACATCCAGGCCATGGTGATGAAAGTGCCAAATCCTAACCACTAGACCACCAAGGATTCTCTCTGAAAGAAGCCTCATCTCTTATTAGACACTCTGTTTATCTTATTTCTTCCTTTTTCTTTTTCTGACCTGCTACCTTACCATCAGATTTATGTTCTTCTCTTTTCTTTTTTCTTTGTTAACAGGATAAGCGGACTGGACACAGCTGGATCTTTTCTAAGGTGACCCAGGAGCACAATCTGGTTAGGTGACATACAATCATATAGAGCCAGTAAAGGAGAAGGAAATCAAACATCAGATACAGGGTGCATATTGTCCATTACACTTACTCTTAATCCCCTGTGCTACCTGCTAAACTTCTCACTTCCTCTCCCCCCAGAGTCCTCTCCTCTAAGTGTATACTAAGAACCCAGAATCCTCTCCTCTAAGTGTATACTAAGAACCCAGAATCCTCCCCACTAAGTGTATAAGAACCCAGAATCCTCCCCTCTAAGTGTATACTAAGAACCCAGAATCCTCTCCTCTAAGTGTATACTAAGAACCCAGAATCCTCCCCTCTAAGTATATACTAAGAGCCCAGAATCATCCCTTCTAAGTGTATACTAAGAACCCAGAATCCTTCCATCTAAGTGTATACTAAGCAGTTTGCAAAACATTGCAGTGATATTCATGGTATTCATTTGTTACATCACCTGCAACCCCCCCTCCTCCTTCCTCTGTCCTCTCTAGCTCAGTCTGTCTAAATAAGATGGAGTATTTTCTTCTAGTTGTCCTGATTCATTATCACATTCTACATTTTCATATATCTTCACAAGGCAATCCATGCAAAGATGCTGTCTGTCATTACACCTGCTGCATTTTGGTTCACCTTTCCAAATGAAGTGCCCTTTCTTCTTAAACAACACATATGTGTTAGGATAATTTTAGCCTAAATGCAGCTGAATTTGGTCAATATAACATTTGTCAGGTTGCCCCCTATATCTTATTACTCCCCTCCATACATGTATGATATTTGTATTATAAGATACCACAAGTCATTGCTGGCGATATGCAAGTCCACAGAAAGTCTACAACTCCCAGTCCATATACTAGATATACATCCATGATTTCTCTGACAAAGTATACTCTCTCAAACAGTCAGTCAAAGATTACTCTTATACTTACTTCTGAAATAATTTGTGTTTTAAAAAAAAAATTCTTCAAGCTTCCCTATGCTTGTCATACATTCTTCAAAACCAAACTATTTACAAGAAACTCTGTTGAAAAAAATAAGCTAATGTTTCCAAATGCTGTCATATAATCAAAAAAGCTTCAAAAGCAGCAGGGTCATAAACAAGCTCCTTTAACACATTAATTGGAGCTGTTATTTGCTGAAGCGGAAGACAGAGTAGTTGGCTTTAATAATTGACTATGTAACTGGTGTCATTCCTGGGGATACAGCATATATTGGCTTGGGATGAGATGGCTGACAAACTTTCCTGTTTTGTGAGGGATGGTCCATACCTAAAAATCAAAACTATAGCCCACTGTAGCCAAACAAATAATTAATAATGACAAATTATGACACCTTGGATCTGTTAGAAAAAAAAGTTACTATATTGAGTGCTTTCCTTAGTTACAATAACAGACATCAGAAAAATTATACGTTACTACACAAAGAACTATATACAATCCTATATATGACTCAAAATAATACAGCAAATGAATTCAAACAGCAAAAAACTAAAACAATATATACAAAAATAAAATAACATACAAAACATATTAAAATAATTTAAAAATCAATACTCTATTAATTCATAAATATTAAATATCTGCACTTTTAATTTAAAAAAAAAGAAAGAAAACATGTCATCCAATCCAGGAAACTTTTGCACTCTATTAACAGGTTTTTACACTCTGACTTAAGTCTTTGTTGTCCCCATACTACTTTTTTAGACAGAGGCCATCTGCTGAGCATATCAGTCTTGTAAATGCTAATTCAGAACATATGGGGATGTCTCTGTTAATACTATAAAAATGTAGGGTAATGGAATAAAAATGAGACACTGGCTCTTCCCCTCCTATCTGTTAAAAAGAGAGGAATTTAAGGAATGGGTAGTGAAAATTATTTGGGAGTCATTAGGCAATATTGACATTTCTTCTGAAAATATTGCTAGGGAGGGGGATAAAATGAAAGCGGAGTTTAAAAATAAGGTAGAAATAAAAGAAAACTATATGCTTAAGAAGTACCAAGAATTATTTAGAGTGACTGAAAAAGGTTAAAGTATTCTAGAATAGGAGGAATCTCACAGGACAAGAAGAGCCACGATTTCAGAGTGAGAAAGAGAAAACAAGAGACTAACTTGAAAATATGCATTAGTTTAGAAAGATTGCTGTTAAGCAACTATTTTTTGATAATACTTCCAGAACACAAAAGCTTTTAATACAACAGTTCATGCAACAGAATTTAGAAAGTACTGTTGTCAAACATAAGGTGCACAAGAGCAACAAGAGTAACCAGAGGTCCTGTAGAGGTATTAAAGACTTTTTGGAATTTTTGTGAAAATTTATATAAAGCAAAGAAATGAGGAAATCAAGAAAAGTATAAATGACAATTTTTAAGGAAGAACTAAATATGCCAAGTTTGGAAGTATATGAAGCTCAGTTATTAACAGTTATTTGTAGGAATAGATGAGTTAAAATAGGGATGTATAATCAATCTACAGGAATGTCTCTGGTAGTGGACGGTATTCCTGTAGAAGTATTGAAGCCAGGAGTGAAGAAAGTGATAAATATCTGGACGATTTTATTTAAAATTATTTTAAAAGGAGGAGAAGCACCAGCATCCTGGAAGAAAGCTGTGGTGGCTGTAATATCAAAAGACAGTAAAGATTCTTCAGGACCAACTTCATATACACTCATTTCAATTCTAAACCATGATTATAAAATGCTTATGTTTATGATGGCTAAAATAATGACAAAGGTGATGCCAAAATAGATAGATATGGATCACTGTGGTTTTGTGGATGACATTAATAAAACAATGATGATCCAGAGGGGATCATGGTATAGGAGAATACTACTGCTGTTGGTGGGTCTTGATGCAAAGAAAGCATGCAAAAGAGTAAGCTGGGATTTTATGAGTTGGGCAATGGAAGCATTTGCATTCTGTGACACAATAATAAGGTAAATTAGGATGATATATGAGGGATCAAAGCCAAAAATTAAAGTGGGGGTTCCTCTCTGATAAGTTCTGTTTGAACAGAGGAACCAGGGAGAGGTATCCTCTTTCCCCTTTGTTATTTGCATTATATTTTGAAAAACACTGGCAAAGAAAATAAGGGGCTCAGAATTCAGGGATATAATTGGTACAGTAATCAAGAAAAGTTGGCTTTATTTGCAGATGATATTATTTTGTAGCTGATAAAACCAGAAAAGGGCATTCCATTGTTCAGGAACATTTTGAGGCAATTCCTTGTCTTTTCAAGATATAACATTAATGAAGATAAAACAAAAGCTATAGCTGTGAGCTATGTATCCCACGCAAATTGGTTCAGCAATACCCATATTTATGGAGACATGATAACATGAAGTACTTAGGAGTATGCCTCATAAAGGACTCTGTTATGGCAGTTAAGGATATATAGGAAGACCTAAACATATAATACAAAAACTGAGAAAATGGAAGCTCTGTTTTCTCTGTTTATTTGCTAAGTTTTTCTGCATAGCTGCCTAGCTTGAGCATTTTCTGACTTGTTAAACTTGATTTCTGTATTAGTAGCTGTATTTAGAGCACAACCAAAAGCTGTTTGCTGAATTTCCTGTTTGCACTTAATTTTAAATCGTTTTTTTCTTAAAACTTGCATATTTTCTGTCCTTGACCTAGCACTCTTGTGTGGGGTCATTTACTGCACTGTTATAACTTGATATTACTTGTGAACCTCTGCTATCTCTGTAAAAAACAAAACAAAAAAAATCTTGCTTTTTCCCATTTTTCTGAGAGTTAAAAAGTTCAGTTACAGGCTTGCTGTTCCTGAACTGTTTGAAAGTTTCTGTGAGGCCATTTTGCTTGGGCTGAAGGAGGGTCTCTGTGTTCATCAGTGGCAGTGACTAACATTGAGCAGCTTCCCTGCCCCGCGTAGAGGTGGTTACTGACTTGAAACTGTAGTTTTATTGGCCACTAGCGGTCATTTCCATAACTCCTTCATTTGTCCTCAGAGGAGTGGTTTAAGGCAGTAACTTGTAGTTTATTGGCCATTTTGGGTCATTTCCTGTCTTTTCCAGCCCCTGCTATAAAGCACGCTTTAGCGCGCATTAGCGCGATTTAGCCCGATTTAGCGCGGAGTTGCTACAGTTGCACACTAGGGCAGCGACGGTTAAGCAGGTTTAAACTATTCGGGCTACCTAAAGTCCACTCTTCAAATTTTCCCTTAAAACTACCTTCCTCGAACTATACTACTGATCTAATCAGCGTATCCTATAATTAAAAGATCATCTCTACTTGACTCCAAGTAGACTATTCTCTATCTGTTAAATGTAGCACTTGCTCCTACAGTACTTATTACCTTGATACGGCACTCTTGTCATAGATAGTACCCCAAAAAGGCAACCCCCCATTTCTCGGTCACCCACGTCCCCGAATCTTTTTAAAGTTTTTTGTCTATTCCTTCTAGCATGTCGAGGGATCAGTTGCTAGTGTCCTCTCCTGCTCAGCTGGTGAACCTGGGAATATTGAGGCAATGTTACAATTGCCTCATGTACACAGACAACCCTCTCCTCCTCCCACAAAACACAAATACATGCGAGAGATGCAACTATACGGCCAAACTGGAGGCTGAGCTCTCTCAACATAGGACTGGCAAGACCAGTCAGGAGGAGAACGTTACCACACACACTATAGACCCAGTCTCACATAGTACCATTACAACCTCAAATCATACACATAAACACACAAAGACATACTCAGAGGCTCTGATCAAAAATCTACCAAAACAGCAGAGGCCAGCAAAGCAGACACCCAAACAACCACCACCTCAGAACACAACACCTGCAACACATAGACCTCACAGTCAGAGTGTCAAACAGTCACAGCCCTTAAGGCCAAACACAATGCCAGACACACTAGTCATTGGTGACTCCATAGTCAGACACACTGACGTACCGCTCACCAGACTGAGTAAGGAGAAGGTCACAGTAAGCTGCCTGTCGGGCGCTAGAATCCGCCACATAACGCAAGCACTCAGGTCTCTCAACAGCAGGTACAAATATGACTCAGTCATTGTCCACGCTGGTGTAAACGACCTGAGACGTACCTCCTTGGACTACATGAAAAGAGACATTGAGGAGCTCTCTGATTATGTAGCCCAGGCAGGTATGACCCTGACCTTGAGCAGTATCCTACCTTCACCAAGAATGATGCCACAATACAGAGATAAGATGATCAGCTTTAACAATTGGCTTAAACACTGGTGTCATTCAAAGGGGATCCAGTGTCTGTCTGCCTGGGATGACATGCTGGACAAGCCACGCTGCTTCGCAAGGGACGGCTTGCACCTGTCACCCTGGGATTCGGATATTGGCAAAGGCTCTTGCCACCCCCATAGTGCCTTTTTAGGCAAGGCTCAAATTCTAAACCTACCACCCTAGAACACAAAAAGGAAAAAACTAAGGGTAATGCTGCTCAATGCCAGAAGTCTAAATCTCAAAATGCACGCACTCGAGGCCCTTCTCAGTATGGAGAACATCGATGTCTGTGCTGTGACAGAAACCTGGTTCAAGGCTCCTGAGAGCACCCCAGTGCTATCAGGTTTTACCTCATATCATGCATTCCGGCCCCAAAATCCGGACAATACCAAGAAAGGAGGGGGGTATCCATATTTATCAAGGACACCCACACCTCAAGACTGGTGGCAATGCACGATGCATCGGAGACCATCCAGGTGCAATTAACCATAGGCAAGACTGCTCTGCAAATTGTAGCATGTTACAGGCCACCCTCACAAACTCAGGAACCTCACATGGCCTTCCTGAAAACACTAGAGGGGATAAATGCATCACCAAACACCATCATACTAGGTGACTTCAATTACCCTAATATAGTCTGGGAACACTACTCAAGCCCAAACACCCTAGCCCAAAAGTTCCTGGAATTCATAAACTCAAATGCCATGGAACGACTAGTCACCATCCCCACAAGAGGAGATAACATACTTGATCTCATCATCACGAACATGGGAGCACAATGTTCAACACCAGAGGTGTACCCCTCACTGGTGAGATCAGACCACAAACTAATCTCGCTGGAGGTCCTCATCCCACCCCACCTGAAATAAAAAGACCACAGTAAAGAACTTCTCAAAGCCGACTTCACACTTCTAAAGACTAGTGTGGTCTCCTTTAAGGCCCCCGAGCCGACGGAAAACAGTACTCAAGCCGCTGAATCACTTACAAATGCCTTCTACCAGCACCTGCAGGACTGCATGGATAAGGCAATCCCAAGCAAAACAAAGACTCTTTGTACCAAAGGCAAGCGTCCAGTCTGGTGGACCCCAGCCATAAACAAACTCTACAACAAAAGGAGGAAGCTACTACAAGATAGAGCAAAATCCTTAAAAGGTAAGACACCCTTGATCACTATAAGTAAAAACTAAGAGCTCTCATAAAATCATCCAAAGCAAATTTCGAGAGAAAAATAGCTAAAGACTCAAAAGACAATCATAAGGCCTTCTTTAGCTATGTTAGAAACCTGGGAGGAAACTCCCAGATATGCTCAGAGCTAGTTCAAAATGATGTGAAGATTACTGATCCTACAGACATTGCCAACATACTGGCTGACAGGTTCAGTGCAAACTTCTCCCCCCCCCAAAAGGAGAGATATCTATATCAAACGATTGCAGCCCCCAAACATCTCCAGCGCCCAAGTGAGAACTGCTCTCTCCAAAGCAAAAACACAGCATCCATGGGACCTGATGGTGTCCCCGGCTGTGTGCTCCATGAACTCAATGAAGAATTAAACCCACAGCTAGGACAGCTGTTTAATCAAAGTCTTACCTCTGGATACGTACCCAGGAGTGGCGCACTGCAACTGTGGTACCACTTCACAAAGGCGGTGCCTCCACCGACCCTGGAAATTACCGGCCCATTAGCTTGACAAGCCTTATCTGTAAAGCCATGGAGAGGATCATAATGGACCTCATAAATAAAGACATAGGGAATTTGCAGACTTTGGATCCAACCCAGTTTGGCTTTGTCAAAGGCAGATCATGCCTTTTAAACTTGGTTGACTTTTTCGAAACAGTCACCAAAGCCATTGATGAGGGAAAGGCAGTCCATACAGCCTACCTTGATCTGGCTAAGGCCTTCAATACAATACCCCACTCGGGTATCATTGAAAAACTCATCAGCTTAAATGTCAACCCATACATCACAAGATGGGTTGCAAACTGGCTGAGTGACAGAACCCACAGGGTCAGAGTTGCTGGCGCCATGTCAGACTCAAAGCCTGTCACAAGTGGTGTCCCACAGGGCTCAGTCCTAGGCCCACTCTTGTTTGGCATCTACTTTTCCGAAGTACAAGCAAACACAGGAGGGTTATGACTGACAAAGTTTGCAGATGACTGCAAACTGGGCGCCATAGTAGAAAACACATCTGACACAGATATCCTTCAGAAGGGTCTCACAGAAACGGATAACTGGTGCCAGAGCCACGGCCTAAAGTTAAATGCCAAAAAATGCATAGTCATACCCTTCGGGAAAAACAAGGTTACCCCTAGCTACCAAATAGGTGGCAATCCACTGAGCACAGAAGAAGTTATCAGGGACCTGGGGACCCAGGTTGATAGTAGTCTGTCATTCGACACCCATGTAGCTAAAGTAGTTAGGAAGACCTTCTACATTGCCCACCTTATCATGAAGGGATTCTCATCTAGATCAAGGGAGGTCATAGTCTCCCTTTACTCATCACTCATCAGACCAATGATTGAGTACAATGCCCCATTCGGAATGTATCTGACCCGACACTTGCAGCAGCTGGAGAGGCCACAAAAGTTCCTCACCAAAAGGATAAAGGGTCTCAAAAATCTTTCCTATGCTGCCCGACTGAAAGAACTCCAGCTCTATTCAGTCGCTTACCGCTTGCTCAGAGGTGACCTTTGCCTAACATACAAGGCCATGTCAAACCCAGATTTGATGAATATGCTTCACCTCAAAAAATCTAGATCCATCAGAGCCACAAGGGCGGGAGACTTTAACCTTGACACGGCTATTAATAGGACATGCTGGAGGGATAGATTCATCACCCAAAGACTCCCTATGCTGTGGAACAAAATCCCGGTACATGTGAGGCAGAGCACCTCGCTGGCCTTGTTCAAGAGAAATCTTGACCAATGGATGGGAGATCGCAGATATACCCCAGGGATTACCTCAGTGTCACTGCTCGACAGAGGCACAGCAAAATAATGGGTATAGTTCCCCATACTAAAGGGGTGGCGTAAGCCACAAAACGATGGGCTAGGCTTGTAAATGCCCTCGGGCAGATAGCCTAGTATGAACCTATGAACCTATGAACCTATGGATATGGATAGCAAGATACAAACCAAAAAAAATGTTTTAGTCCCTTTAGTTATATACACATCAGGCATATTTTTATTAACCATAGGAGAAGTTTGGGACAGCAATTAACAAAAAGCTGAAGGATTTTATCCTGGAGGCGAAGAACTGCAAGAGTCAAATAGCAGAAGCTGATCCTTCCAACTGGATAAGGTGGTTTGGGATTACCTGATTTGAAGGAGAGTTTCAGAGCTCCTATAAATAAATATATATAGCAGAGACAGAAAGTTATAAATCAAAATGGAAAGGGATGTTGATGAAACTGTGGAGAAGCTCAGAAAATAAAGAGAACAAGAATAAGATTTTGGATACAGATCCTTAAGGAGAATAATAATAATAACCATACATAATAGTATGCTCATAAAATAAAAGAAAGTATTCAAAGAACTAAGTCAACATGGGAATGGGGAAAGCAGATAGGAATAGCTGCATTTCAGGGTACAGCAAAAAGACAAGAGGAGTCTGGAATTTGATGTAGAAAACTGGCAAAGGAAAATTGTATTAGAAACAAATAATTAGACAGGGAAAGGCAATAGAATAGGAAGAGACCAAGAATACATTTGGGCTGCAGTCTAAAGATTGCCTTCCCTAGCAAGGATTGTTATCAGAGAAAAGAGCAAAGATAAATTAATTGGGGATCCTAAGTGAAAATCTAACACTGGTAAAATTTTTATTAGAATCTAGAACAGAAGATGCTGTTAAAAAGGGATGACTACTAGGGTGTATATAATAGTGCATGGTAATTATAGGTTAGTAAGACTGGGAAAAGAGAGTGAATAAGCAACTAAAAAAACAAACAAACAAAAAAAAAACAATGGGAGGATATATGTATGGCTCCCAAATATGCAGCAAAGTCTAGGAAATTTAGGATTGTTGCTTGGAAGTGATTGTATAGGTCTTTTTATACCCCAAGCAGACTACAGACAATGATAGAGGTATGGTAAAGAATAAAGATGTAATTGAGAACATATTTTGGCATAGTTGGCAGACTTTCTAAATTCCCTGCACAGTTTTCTGTCAAAAATACTAGTTGAGCAAATTGGTGTAACTTAAATTATTTTTTGAGGTATGATATAGAATCAGAATTGTCTAGACATAGTAAGATCTTGCTGTGATGAATTCTGATGTCTGGCATGAAAACAATTAATAGAAAATGGAAATCAAAGTCTAAATGAACCACAATAAAAGTAATGAGTAGAGTAACAGATATAAAAGAAATGGAAGTGGGATCCTTAGAAAATGGTAGAAGTAAATTCCATAGAAAAGCGGGAATTGTGTGAACAATGCATGCATAATAATATTTTGGAGGAGGAATGAAATTTAAGAGAAGGCAGGAATTGAATGAACTATGCATGTTCATTTGACAATGACTGTATAGAAGATTAACTTGAATCTTAGGGGAGTTTTAGTTGATAAACCCCTTTAGCTCAGTATGTTACAGAGAGTGGGACTAGACACAGTTTTAAGTTTCTTGCATTAGAATCAGTGTCTGAAAATTTGAGGGGTGGGGACTTTAAGAATATTAATGAAAAGGAGAAGAAATGGATACTTCTTTTAAAAGGAAATGTATTTCCAGGGCTGAATGAACATGTGTCTTTGAAGCCGGTTCTTAAGTCTCAGCCCCTTAAACATTAATATTTAAATGTCAGAGAGGTGTATATGTTTTACATGATATTATTGGTTCTAATATGTTTTCCATGTCACTGTTTTAATATTCATGTTTTTAAAGGGATGTGCTGATACAGCACATTCCTACTGGCCAGAATGCCAATAATAGTATGTATATTATTACTGTGGGGTTAAAAGTGTTAATATTACTAATATTGCTGTGTTTAATGTTCCAGTAGCAGCAGTTAGAAGCTGTGATAACTTTAAGTGAGCTTTCAGTGATTATTACGCTTTGACCTCAGAGCCGTTTGATTGGTCTTTAAGAATCACATTAATTTTTTTGTGGGTTATTTAAAATCTTTGTATTTGAGTGTTTTTTATCTGAAGAAGTTTGTTTATGCAAACAAATGAAAAGCACTTCATTCAATTATTATTTCTGACTACCTAGTGCCAAGTCTTCTGGTTTATTTTTATTTTATTATGAATGGGTAGTTTGTTCCAGAGTATGGGAAGTCTTTGGGACAGTAATCTATCCCTCCAGCATGCTCTGTTTATTGTGATGACAAGGTTTAGGTCCCTGGAGCGTATGGTTCAGAGAGATTGGGATTTCTTTAAGTGTAGCATGTCCAACAGCTCTGGGTTTGACATTGCTTTGTATGTTAGACAGAGATCGCCTCTGAGTAGGTGATATGCGACCGAGTAGAGTTGGATTTTTTTTTAGATGGTCTGCATATGGCATCTGTTTATATGGACATCCAGTGAGTTTTTTTTGAGTAGGACTTGTGGTTAGTATGCAGAGTACAGAAATTTTATTACATGCTTTTTTAATGAGTTTCTTTACATTTGAAATATAAAGTAGACACAGATTTCTGCTGCATACTCAGCTGTTCTGCAATTGCAGTTTGACCCCACTCCACAGAAATACTTGTTTTGAGTGATATGCTGTACAATACACAATATGATGTGAAACTCATTAATGTGGATTTATATTGGTGTTTCACCAGCTAGGCACTTTCCTTGTGTAAGATGAGTATGTAAAGCTCTGGAATTTGTGCTGCAATGGTTACCACTTTTACACATATCAGTTGTTTGGCCTTGAATTACTGAAGAATGCTTGCAAAGCATTATGAAAGATATGAAATATTTTGCACATTTATATTAACAAAACAAAACATGAATAATTATACTGTCAGGTAAGGAGGGTCTAAAGAAGCAATATGTGTTACAAAAAACAATTATACTAAACACTTGACTAGAAGGAGTGGTTAGATATACAAGTATCTATTTGATGTATTCTATGCAAATGTTAACATTATTCTAATATTCAGACTAATATCTGTTAAAACAGTATGTTGTACATTAAGAACAAGAGTTTTTTACAAGCTCTTAGAAAATGGCAGGTATTTATAGTGAAAATATTGCTGTGGGATGTTCAGCATTTGACTTAGTGAAGAATGTTTGCAAAATTTTTGAGAATGTTTGAGGCTACACACTCAGTTACCGAGGTTTACTTTAAAGGTGGCAAAGGGAGATATACAGCAGGACATGTAATAGAAGTTTGTTCCAGAGCTGAAGAATACATTGCTATATGAATCTATCACACCATGTCTAATTTTTTAATGATGAAGGTTTAGTTCTTCAATTGAGTTTTTCAGGTATCATTATTAGTTCTACAAGAGAATAGGAAGTCAAATAGAGTTTGATCTTTCATGCTTCAAAAGGCTAGGGACAGAGCTTCACAGAAGAGTCTACAGGAGATCAAGTGCAAAGAAAGGGTTGACAATTTCTCCTGATAACTAACATTTTTGAGGTGACTTATTTTTTAGTTATGAATTTCTGAAATCTCTCAAGTTGTGTGATATGTTTAAACAAATACATGCCAAAAGGAGCATTATATTCAACAATAGGACTGATAAAGATATGAGCGGAAATGCCTTGGGAAATTAGATAAACCAGGCAAAAGGCTTTCCAAACTACTGTAGAGACATGATGGGCAAATGATCAAGAATTATCAACAAGAGAGGCTAGATAACTTACAATAGTATCTTATTTGAGGGTACATCACCTATATGGCAAGTGAAACCGTTTTGTTTACCAAAAAGAATTATGCTACATTTTTTTACATTTAATTTTGAGTCCACTGCCCTTGCACAAGTTGCTAACATGGTCAAACCCATGTTGGAACAAATGTAAGTCAGCTGAAGATTGAATAACAACACACAGTTTACAATCATCTGGAAACTTAGTTAACCATAGGCCAGAAATGCTGGCCTGAAGTCTGAGAAATAAATGGCAATTTCAGAAATGGCACCTGTGACTCTAACAACATAAGTTCTGTCAGGCAACCAGTTAGCTATAGATCACACAATATAATAAGTTATATTCTGATTTACAAGTCTATCAATAATGCCTGCATGTGGAATGGTATCAATGCCTTGGCTGTATGCATGGCATAACCACTATCCACTGCTTTGGTTATGTTTTCAAAGAAATCAATGAGGTTAAAAAGACCAAAGCCAAATTGATGAGGGCCCTGTTTTGAGAGATTTTCTATGTTCAGATTAATGAGGTTGGAGGCTAGTAAGGCTAATGGGTCTTTTGGTACCAGGGTCTGTAGTTACATCATTCTTGTGTAATGGCATCTCACAACACACAGAAGCAACTTGACTGTTTGAAATAACTTCTAAATATCTTTGCATAGAGCTTGTATAATACTAGTGGCACAACTATAGCAGATAATAAAACCAGGAAGAACTTATAAATATGTTAAATACTAAAATGTTGTACAACGTCATGGAAAGAATGTTGCATGACTCCTGCTAGTCATGCACATATGATGCCTTCTTCTACCTCTACCTCCTTTATTTTGCTGCCTGCAAATCTGCTAAACTCCAGAACTTTTCACATCTTTACAGCAGGAAAATTATATTTGTTAACTAGGTAAACCAACTCTGCACAATAGCTGTAAACTAGGCAAAACAACTTTGTAAAATAATCTGTTCTAAGAAGTAACACTAACACTGTCTGGTTAACTCAGAATTACACAGCAGGTAACTGTAGATGAAGGGCATCAAACCCGGGACTACAGAATGAAGCTCATTAGTAGCTGATAGCCTTAATCTTCTGTGTTACAAATTGTCAGACTTCTTTGATCCTCAGAATACATGGAGCTCAAGATCTAGGTCTACATTTGCAACCTTTATGTCTTATTGCCTTTTAGAGCTAATAAAGACAAGACTTTTCATTCAAACAATATATCTTGTGTAGAAAAGTTGAAGTTAGTTTTAAAAGAAAATAAAGTAAAAAGGGCAGGAGAAGAGGTTGTCAATTTATATATATATATATGTGTGTGTGTGTGTGTGTGTGTGTGTGTGTGTGTGTGTGTGTGTGTGTGTGTGTGTGTGTGTGTGTATATATATATATATATATATATATATATATATATATATATATATATATATGGATCAATATCAGATGATCAAGTTTTCAGAAACTCGAAATTCATATGGTTGAGACCATACGATTGAGTTCCCAAAAAACTCGAACACCCCCCCCCAAAAAAATCTAATTTTATTTACATTTTTGCAGGGGGGGGACAAGCCCCCTGCACCCTCCATGTGGGTGGCTGAGCACCCCAGACCACATGCAAATTATATATACCAACTCCAAGATCATACTACAGTGAGGAAAAAGGTACATTTCCCGTTCTGCACTGTACGGTGATTTCCATTCAAAACCTTTAAGTTATCTATTGATAATGTAAGTAATTTACTGGTACAATATATAACACAAACATAAATACTAAGTAGAAATCAACACTATCTACTAATAACGTTAGAGATGCTATGGTGCTGTGTTCCAATACTGAGTAAATGGAGATATAATTATGTTAGTAATACTCCAGTGCTGTGTACCAGTATTGAGTAATGGGGTATAATAATGTTAGTATGGGCGATATAATAATGTTAGTAATATGCTGGTGCTATGTACAAATGTTGCCTAATGTGTGATATAGACAGTAGTTCTAAAGACATTCCCGGGGATTCATTAGCAATCGTATAGGTTTCACGCAAATCCTAGAAGACTACAGTGCATTAATGTGATGAGCAGAAGCAATATACATGCTGCTCATCTCACTTACATGATTTTGTGAACTGTTTGTGGCCAGCAACCCTGTCAGTGAACATAAAACTGTACTGTAAGCATGAATACACAATGTAAACCTGTAGGCAAATGTATTATGTGAGCACATGCAGACCGCTAATATGAAGAAAAGGCAAGTGACTTTTAAGCATGCAGATGCAGGGGATGTGAAATTGTTGGGAAAATTATAAGAGGTGGGTAAATGGAAAAAATGTACTCTTTTAGTGCATTCAAATGTGGTAATGCCAGAAAGAAACATTTTTCAATAGGAAGGCATCCATATGGATGGTAATAATAAGTAATCCTGTTTGCATGTGTTTATCCATGTATATAACTTAAAAAATGGACATGATAACAATGGATGTGAGAGGGACACAATGTAACCCTCTAAGAAAGGGGGGTAAATGTGATAATTAATGTTGATAACATGCCAAGATGAGGTATTACCAAGAACAGTAGATATATTATGGGCCATCCATATACAGTGCAGCTATTGAATATGACATGCACAACATATACAGGGTATGTGTGTGTTATAACTGCCTGCATTTCTGTATCCTCCACTCCATCCTGTATAAACAAACATGAGCCATATAGCAGCTATATCATGCACAGCTGAAAGGGACATGTTTTAACATTTGTTACTGAACAACCACGCATGGGGTGATATATTATTTTCAAGGAATAGGACCAGCACTATGGGTTTTACCTGCAGCAGTTTGTTTCCTTGGGCCTTCCACTTGTGTTTTAATCTGTGTTTCTTCAGTTTGGTTTTTAAACCTCCACTATGGATACAAAGTCCAAATACAAAAAAACAAAAATCTAGTGGAAGGAGATGCTAGGCTTAGAACTTAATATTTTAAAAATTTAATAGCAAAATATCACAATTTGCCAAGAGGCAGAACACCAGGAAGAGGAGGTGGAGGAGGGGTTAGATGGAGAAAAAATGGCCCACAGATGAAGAGCCATTCCAGACATCAGAAGAACAAAATAATCAAGTGGTTATTAATCTTTCTAATATAGTGATTACAACCAAAGACATTTCATTACTTCAGAATGGTTTGAACTTTATTCCTGCAAGTAATTATGCAGTTGTTGATGTTTTTTTCACAAATTTAAAGGTATTTACTAAGAAATTTAAGTTTAAAATTGATTTTTAATTATTCCATTCTGTACACCTCTGAAGATTGTAAAAAGGCTAGTATGTTTATACCTGTGAATCCTCCTATAGTAAATGCTTTTAGTAGAGTTTGTGAAAGAGAGTTACCCCAAATTTATGCAAATAAACAGAAAAAAAGATGGTACAATTTAACTTTGAAAGAGCAGGAAGCACTTAGATACTTACAGAGTAATAAGAAAATTGTAATTAAACAAGCAGATAAGGCTGGAGCCATAATAATAATGAATAAGAAAGATTCTATTACAGTCATGCTGAATTTTTTTGAATGATGAAATTACATTTACTAAAATTAATCAAGCTGATGTTAAAAAGTGTATTAACACAGTAATATCTGTATTTCTGACCTGCGAGTGAATGGCAACATATGTTTAGAACTCTTTAATTATTTTACTGTTCCATGTCCTATAACACCTATATTACATGGACTTCCTAAAATATATAAAAGTTTTGAGCAGCCACCAATGAGACCTATTGTGTCTGGAGATGGATGGGTGATAGAACCGATCTCTATCTACCTCTAGTCTGTGCTTAGTGAAATGCCACAAAAAATTAAAAGTTATATAAAATATTCAGGTGATTTTTTACGTTAATTATATGAAGGATTTAGAATGAATGCTAACAAAAGCTTTGTTTTTCTAACTTTAGATATTAAATCCTTATTGATGGTGATCCCTAATGAATATGGACTAGATGCCCTACATAAATTTTTATGCACATGTAGCACTTTGCCTACAAGAGACACTGAGGCTATATGTGAGTTAATGGATATAACCCTCAATAATAACATCATTATCTTCAAGGAATATCTGTTCCATCAAAAGGCAGGTATCGCTATGGGTATACCTGTAGCCAACACTTTTTTTTTTAATTTGGAATGGTGATGTTTCTGAATTGTCATGATTCAGTGATTATTTGAATAATAGTACTACCTTTCTTAAATTTATATCACATTATTCAACCAATGAAATTCATTTTTAGATGTTAAATTAGAAAGATTGAGTGATGATATTAATACATCCATTTTTAGAAAGGCGGTACAAGCAAATAGACATGTATTGGGACAGTGTGCATGCTAACCATGTCTTTTGAGGTATAATCAAAAGTTAGTTTATGTGTGCTGGTTGTCTGAACAGATGATAGTAAATGGTAAGAGCAGATGACCATTATGATGGGTGAATTTAAAGAAAAAGGCTATAGTGAAAACATTGGAAGTCATAACAAACGTGAAACTCCACCTATGTGACATCATTATACCATATGATTGCATTGCAGTCTGTATGAGATAAAGGGCTACAAGAAGTTTCTTCTACTGTATTTGTACACATTATAACACTTGTGGATGTTATTTGTGCATAACAGCATTAGGAGATGCATTACTTGCAGTCAGCCAATTTGGGTTTTGAACACCTGACTATGTGATGACAGAAGCTATATGGTATTGTGCAAAATGAATGCATTAGGGACACACTGGTGCTACAAGTGTGAGATATTTTGGTCTTTGAAGCTGTGATATAATTTTATTTCTGTACGGGAGATGTTTGCCTGTCATTTCCTGAAAATAGTGTTGCTATATGTGTGTTTCTCACACAACGTTGCCTGCTGCTAGGTATACCCAGGCACACAAGATGCATAATGCAATCATCACTGTGACAGGAGAATGGCAATCAGGCACAATGTGTGGATAATCACAGATTCAAACACATGCTTTAATAAGTCATAAGGAGGTATTCTTTTAGAATTGTTTTAGTGCAAATTTGAATGAATGACATCACCATTCTTTCATATATTGATGTTCTTCTAAAAATGTATGAAAGTGGGTGAAGTGCACAGTAACACTGCACAACTACACACAGTACATACATTACAAGCTTCCTCTACACAGCACGACAGACAAACACTCACTGCTAATAGTCCATTACACAGTCTACAGAGCAGGCTATCCCTAGACACGTCACAGAGTAACTCAGTTGACCACTTTGATGTATTTTTTATATCTTGATTTAAACCTTGTGTTTCCAAAAATGTTTATAGCCTGGTGTAGTACAGATCTATGCAGTAATCCTCTGCCATAGAAAATATATCACCTAATTGGAATTTTACATAATGGTTTTGTCACAAACACAATTGTATATGACAGTGCACATGCTGACGTTATTTAACCAATGCTAGATTTATCAATTTGCACAATTTATCAACACAGAATTAGCCACAAGATCCACATGAGAACTGTGAGTTTAAAAGGTACAATATGCAATTTTAACCTGCTGTCCTCATCAGTGGGATGGAGAGAAGATGTTTGTGGTAAAAGTGGGATAAGGGGATGGGGATATTGTCTCCCATGTTAAAAACTTCAGCTGAGAGAAAGTTGATATAGCATGACCATTCAGAAACCTTCACCACTGTGAGATTTGAACCTGTTCCCTTATCTAGTTATACAAACTGGAGAATACAGTATTAGCTAAAAGCACCACTGGATAAGTATGACTTATAAAGAGAGAGAGTGCACTTTTGTCAGGTTGACTTCATCACTATGTTGTAGATAAGACATTTGTGTTGAAAGTGAGATGGACTGCAGAGTAATCTTTGCCCAAAGTTAAAGTTTTCTCCTGAGTGGAAGTGGATACAGCATATTTGCTGTTGAAGGCTTACTTCAATGACACTAGCGTGGTGGAGACACCCAAACTCATCACTGTTAGATGTGAACAACCTACTTAACAAGTTACTCAATCAAGAAACCATAGTCTTGTTTGCAAGTGCAACAGGAAAAATGTGGCTCTTAAAGGGACAGAGTGCACTTTTGACAGGATGATCTCATCACTGTGTTGCAGGGAAGATGTTGGTTAAACTGGGGAATAGAGATGGTGGAATATTCACCCAGGTTAAATTTTCTCCTGACTGGAAGTTCATACACCATGTCTGTTAAGGAAGCTATATATACTTGATATTGTAGCTTCACACCAATGCTCCTCACAATGAGATCTGAACCTTCTACCTATCTAATTACACAATATAGAGAGATAATATTATTTATAAGAGCCACAGGAGAAGTCTAACTTTTAAGAGAAGATAATGCACTTTTGACAGGATATCATCTTCAGTGTGTTGCAGAGAGGATTTTTCTTTTGAAAGTCAGATAACATGCAGAGGGAGCTGTGTGCAAATTTAAATATATTCTCTTCAGTGGAAGTGACAAAGCACATTTGACACTGAGGCATTACTTACCTGTCACTATATCCTCTTACACACACACACACACACACACACACACACACACACACACACACACACACACACACACACACACACACACACATTACCCATGGTGAGAACTGAACCACCTATTTATTTAGTTAGACAGTCTACAGAGCACAGTATTGGTCACAAGTGCCATAGGAGAAGTCTGAATCTCATGAAATGAAAAAGCACATTTATATTTAATAAAAAAAAAAATCACTGGAATAGCTGGAACTATGCATCACAGGTTTTGTGACAAATGCATATGTGTGGACAAGCCAGCGTAACAGCAATGTGATTCTCCCATGTAATGACATACTACTATGTTAAGATTTATATACTGTTATTATTCAAATACATTACATTACTGTGAGAGACATGCACCTGTTTCACAGTATGGAAAGCCAATGACAATCCCAGCTGGAAAAGAATGGATTTTCAATCAAGCATTTATGCCACTTCATTCTTGGATGATTGCACACTTGTCTTATCTCATGGTTGCACAATGTGCATTAGTGATACAAACAGACACTTCTTACATAGTGCAGTGAACTGGAAAATAACAATGATGGATTATGTGTGAATAGGTTACCCAACACTGTAACACAGTTGCAAATGTAACCATTGGAGAGCAGACATAAATTGACAGAGTGACTTAATTGAGTCAACATCACTCTGAAATGTGGATGACATGTCAAAATTCAATACAGGAATTCAGAGGTTGTGAGATAAGAAGTACTTGTATTTTTTAATTCTCTGCCTGAAGCACTGCCAAGCCTGATTGCACTGCTGTTGGCAAAGTATTAATGCATTTGTACTCACATCTTGAGGTGTTGAACTTAGGATGGGAATTAGCAGTAGTCTCTGATGCTCTATTTCAACTTTCATGCAGATGAAACTTATACACATACAACCATGTGTGAATCTCATAGAGTACAGAACAGATATATGTTATGGTCTTGTTTCAGGAGTCATGATTTATACATCTGTCATAACAGTTGCAGTTAGGCAATCATTATATGTATGCTTCAGGTGTATTATAAAACACATGACAGACCAAGCATGTTAATGCTGGTGGAAACATGGCTTATAAAGTTGTGAATAAAAGAGGTTTATTGGATGACACAGAAATTGTTGGAAGAGGTGGACAGTTGGTGACAGGAACACACAATACAGACATACTAACACATTAGTTCATGCTTTTTTCTGCACATATTTGTGATTTATTACTGTTTACTTTATCAGCAAAATTATTCATGCATGATCTGTATAAGAGAGGCTTCACAATATGGAGTAAGCACATTAGTACAGCAGCAGGTTAATGGTGTGTTAATAAAATGAGTAGCCAATGGTTTCACCCACAAGAATCATACAGAACATTCAAAAACAGCTTGGCATAAAATCTGCATTCAGACCGTGACATTACTGAAAGACAAATCTGCAGACTTGAGTATTATCTAAGCACACCACATAGGAACTCTTACCTTACAAAGTTCCCATGGGATAGTTTGCAGAATGGTACAGCGGTAGTGTTGTTGCCTCACAGCAAGAGGTTCTCCTGTTCGATTCACAGCTGGATTGCCTTCTGTGTGGAGTCTGCATGTCCTCCCCACGGTCAAGTGGCCTCTGAAAGACTGTGAATGGGCGTGCCTTTGCAGAAGGTTGGGTGTCCGGCTGGCAACTTGGCACCATAAAAATCTACTACCAATCATTAGCACACCGGAGTTCCGCTGTGACGACCCCTAACCGGGAAAAGCCGAAACGACAAACAAAACATGTTACTCCTCATTACCCTACTGGCAACTGTAAGCTGTACATTCAACTCTTCAGCTTGTTCAAAAATAGTTTAACCTGACTAAACATAGCTAAGCACAACAGCATGAAGGGCACCAAGTGAATGTGGCTGAAGACAAAAACTCACCAGATTTAGCCAGAAGCTGTTTACTTCAATTTAGCCTTGGTTGCAATTGGTGTCTGGTGCCAGACAGTGTGCAAAATTAGAGGAGAAAGGCTAATGACACAGAAGGGAGAAGAGACATACACGAGGGAGAAAGAGGCAGGGACCAATTAGGTTATGACAAAAGCAGGATAATGGTGTCTCATAACAATATGTACTAAAAGCAATCAGTAACACTTAGCTAATCCTTGAAAGTATGCAAATAATCTGTCTATACATCTGACCATTATTGTATTGTACCACAAAAGAGCTAATTCATACACTTTAAATAACATAATTGAAGAACGGTAAACAGTTACTGAAGCAGATTGGATTATCAGAAAGAGATAGCGACAGTTGGAAAGAGGAACAGCAATAATATTTTTGTGGGCCATCTTGAACCATCTGTATGTTGCGTTACTTATTTCCTCATCATTAAGTTATCATGCTCTGTACAATAAAGTGCTTGCTATAGTGAGCAATAAAAAGTTGGAAAGTGCAACCAACATTAAGACATAAGCAGGATAAGGATGACATACCAAATCTTCCTGTCAGGGCTGCAATATTTTGGCAATTGATGTCCTGGTCTTGCCATACAATTCAAATAGTATGTTAATGTCATTTTGGAGAGAAATACAGACATTTGCAGTTAACCATATGATAGGAATGTAAAATGTCATCAAATAATAAGCTGTAATCATACCGATGACAATATGAAAAAGCATCAGTCTACAGATGGGGGAATAATCTCAACATAACACATAGAAACTTATAGTTCATTGCAACCAGCAACTTAAGAATTGTTACAGTAATAATTTCACAGTAGTGCTGTTAGTTTGCCTTAACACTGCATTCTCATAGCATAGCATATTTATGCACAGTTGGATGAAACTAACTGTACTAGTGTGGCTAAACCTAAAATTATCACCTTTCTATAATAGGAAGTTAAATGGCATACACCATAACTCAGCACTGGTGTAATATGCCAACTTCCACACAAATGCTGAGGACAAAAAGTGAAGTTTTTCCATGCACCATTTCTGACCATGTGTGTTGTGTGTGATTTTATTTATTTATTTTGACAATATTAAATGTGTGAACAGGGGGTTGATAAGTCAGTGGTGAAAATAGCGGTGGCAAACAGTTGGCAGGCCACAAAGGTAAGAAAGCAGGAATTTGTAGGATGGTGGTAGGAGACCACCATAGCTATTCACTTCAGCACAACATAAATGTATTACTGTGCAGACAATTTCATGACTTTGAAGAGTCACCATACCAGGGATGTATGAGAACAATATAACAATATTGTGTTTACAGCACAGGTAGAGTGTCAGGTAGATAGGGTAGGTTAGTTAACAGGCCCAAACATACAGGGCATACAAGGCATAGATTGTGATGAACACAAAAGGTTGGGGAACACCATGACCGAGGATAGGTAGGGGGCCTCAGAGGTGCATCCAGGTCTAGCTTCAAAACAATGAGAATCTATTCCTTATCCTTAGAGCTGTTATCACTCTCTCCAGTGTCAATTGCCTGGGTCAGTAGTAGGTGTGGCATTAGTTTGGCAATATAACACAGGATCTTTTCAATCCTGCTGAGTTGGGCACCAAGACCTCTCTCCATAATGCCCTCAATGAGTCCTGTAAGCTCATGTCAGGTAACAAAATAACCACCTAAACTAGTACTGCTCCCTGGCAGTGCCACTGCACCAGCAGCCATGAAGAGCAGGTAGAGCAGGAGTTTTGGAAACAGTGCTGACAGGTTGTGACCCAGATGTGCAGGGTGTCTGTGCTACCTTTGGTGCTGCCACTGCAGCCACCTGAGGAAGTATAACGGACCGAACCCTAGTGGTCAGTCTACCTCCCTGTGCTGATGGCCAGTTAATTTTCAGCAGCAATGTTTAAAAGAAAAAGAGTAGATAAGCTATTGGGAAGGGTAAATTAGATTAACGACATGTCACATTTCTTAATTATTTCAATTCATAAAACAATATGAGAAATACATAACTACACCTTAGCCACATTCAGATATGATGGGAAGGCATGGGTGTGTCCTAAATTCAATATATTACAATGGGATAATATCAGTAATTGAATCATGAATTTTATTGTAACATGTTAGAGATCAGCTTTGTAAGGTAATAACTGCATTTGAAAATATTGAATTGTTATTGACATGCAGAATTGAAGTAAAAATATCTTATACATTTTAGCCAGTAAAAAAAAAAAAAAAAAAAATCTGTTTGTGGGTATTGAACCCACACACAATTAATCTGATGTACTCATTGCCTGATGTAACAACCACGAGCTACTGGAACAGGCATGCAGGTGTGATATAAAATTTAAAGTATGCCAGCTCTCATGATATATAGTGATGGACTGAGAAAATGTCTGGTCTTTGTAAACATAGCAGATGCCTACCTGAGGTGAGTTAGTGCCTTCTGATGCACCTCACACACACACACACACACACACACACACACACACACACACACACACACACACACACACACACACACACACATATATATATATATATATATATATATATATATATATATATATATATATATGAAAGCATAATGAACAACTGCTTTGGCTGGCTGGATAATTAATATAATATCACAGAGAGGTTATGAGTCAGTGTACTTACACAACTGATGGGTGTTTGCAATACCAAATTTATTCTACCATTAGGTAATGGTGCCCCTCTTGCAGTGCTTCATGTCACTGTAGAAGTGAAAACATTGTTCCCTGCTGTGTGGCATGCCAGTTACACTGTTGACATCCTTGGCTGAGCTATTCCAACCCTCATCCTTATACTGAGGCCCAGTATATTTCTCCCCAGAGTAGCTTCAAGCTGTAGCACTTCACAAGGAGTGCCACAAAAATCATGGGCTTCTCAATTCCTCACTTTTGAGTTTAAATGGCACACCATCTTTACCTTGGCCAACCATGTTGACAACAGTTAAGCCAGAAATATGGGTCTGAAATGGAGCACAATTCAAATCTTGTATGTGATGTTTCTGTGCAAAGTCACACAACCTTGCCAATTGCATTTGCACTATTGGAAGAACAGCAATGGCTTGCCAGACACATTTGCAATAAGTACAACATGAAACATAGAAGGTTTAAACATGACATTGAGATTTAAGGAAGTGCAAGACTCAAAATCATGAGACATGTTCCAGTGTTAAGCCCTGATATGCTTTATGGTGTCGGTTATAATTTTTTTTTTTTTTTGAGAAAAATGTTAAGACATGTGTGACATGACAGCAAGTTTGGAGCTAGACGTTGGTAAGAAAGAGTTGTACCACATGGGACTTGAAACCAATAGAAAATAAATGATAAAATGTTAAACTTCTCTGATAAACTGCCAATGCCAGGAGAGTTTCCTTGTTAGTATGCTAATTACAGGTATAGTAATATAAGGTTGATTGTACACATAGGTAAGAGAAACCTGCAAGTATTGGACTTTACTTAGTCATGGGACTACATTTCTATATGAAAGGCATTGATTGTATTTTCAAATATATCTCAGAGGCATGCAGCTGCATGATCTGATAAGACATAATGGGTTAGGTTATATATATGCTTCATGACACATACTGCTATAAACACATAGTTATGATATGTAGTAACTCAGTACTTACACCAAAAAATGTTTTGTACATATGTGAACTTAATGAGGTAGCCAAAATTAAAATTTTCACTTTTTTCCTTAGGTTGTGAAGTGCAGTTCAGTGCTATGGGCTGCTGACATTCCAGATTGTGCAGTGTCAAATTTTTAGAAAATGATGAAGAGAAATAAAATACTGCAAAGGTACTAAAAAAGGGGAGACATTATAAAACAAGTAGTTAAAATGTATACTTTGATATTTCTGCAACTCAACTTTGGTGTGCCTCAACATCAATATATTCTCATTAAATATCATTATATTCACACAAACAATGGCATATTTGGATTCCAACCCTAGCAAACCATGGCATTCACAAAACATAGCTCAGACACTTATCAGTATGTGCCACAGAAAAAGCATACTTTGAAAATAACAAAGAGATTAAATATATTCAGTATGCGACATAATATCAATTGGCATAACAGGTGCAACAGCAACAATTCCAGACTGTTGTCCTGTGCACTTTGCAGTTAGATGTGTGGATGGCTGGGATACCGACAACATGGAAGATAAATATTTCCTCAGATTATATAAAAAAATTAGAAAAGTGCACCTCTTTGCTTCTCTTTATTTTGTTAACATCATTCCTATACCTATGCCTCTCTGACAAGACTGCTATTTGCTTTGTCTTGCAATGATGTATGTTTAAATGAATAATGATCTTCCTTAAAATTGCAGACACAATTGTATGCAGAGGCAGAAACTGTTCTCAGAAACAATTTGCATTAGTGTTAGGAATGGTGATCTTCTAAGCAAATCAATGGTAGTCACAAAATTTCTTGTAAATCCTTTCTCCCTGATACACCCTTTAGATAATCCAGCCAGACTAATCATTCATACTTGCAACCAATTAGCAGGTAACACTTGTCAGTGCTTGTCCTTGCAGAAGTAGGGCATGTGCATGCGGTGTGCAGGTCCTTACACCATGTTTACATTCCCTGAACTTAGTGTTGATTATGGAATTCAGGAATGCTAATGATTTCATACCTCATTTGCTTGTTCACAAATCTGAGAGGGCTGAATCTGCACAATATAAAGGCAATGTTGTACCACAGAAAGGGAGACTGGAGCCAGAGAACTTGATACTGTGACTTACTGCTACTTGCTTTCTAAACTGTTTCAACTTTCACAAATGACTTGCTTCAAATGTATGTTGCTGTTATGAACATATTTATGCACTTGAATCTTAGTTATGGTTTGCATTTCACAATATAAGTGTCTGCATTATTCTTAGTAGCTACTGGCATGGGTATTCATACGTCAGTTATTTCTTCACTGTGTAGAATTTTCAATTTTGAAATCTGACTACTTTGT
>NC_056732.1:269083756-269266256 GCF_019279795.1 Protopterus annectens
AAGGTTTATAGAGCGGTATTCATTTCTATTGATATACTTCCTTTCTTGTTCACCTTGTGGGCATTTTGTTTCTATGTGTGTGTGCAGTCTATGGCCCCCAAGACTTCAGGGAAGTGTGCTATTGCATAACATCCTTGTATGGTTCTTGTTGTCTCCTGTGGGGTTCTTGAGAAACAGATATGCTTCTTTAAATATTGGAGCATTGCATTTAAAAAGTGATGCAAAATTCTAAAAGCTGAAGCTAGTGACACCCTAATATATCCCATGTAGTTCTTTAAAATGTACCTGTAGCTAATACATGTAATGCTACACATACCTTTCTTTCCACTTGGATGGGTTCTCCATGATTTCCCTGGGGCTTCAGGTGAGGGTGGCACAGGTTGTATATTTCCTCTAGTGTTTCACTGTCCACTCCAATCCATGATAATTCAAACTTGGTCTAAACACCTTTCTTCTAGGCCAAGGTCTTGTACAGTAGTAGCATCACCTTGACTTTAAGCCTGTTGCACATACAGGTTAATTATGGCAATACCAACTGCTAACATCCCTTTTTTCCTAAGTGTAATCATGCTTGTAATCCAAAGAGTTTTGGATTTCAGGGAAAATGGCTTCATTGAGTATACATGATTTTTTTATAGCTTCCAAAATAGCTCTGTCATGTTGGATCAGCAAATTAGCATGTAATACAACTACTTATGGTATCATTAGCATAGTCTGCCATTTAATTTTGTTTTCTGGCTCTACACTAAATATAGAGCTGTTTAATGAATACCAAATAGTGCACCATTGTGTACTTGGCATGCAGAACCACCTAATGATAGCTGCACTTAATGTAGCTGTGAATGAATCGGGCCCAGTATGATTGGGTAGTTTACTTCAGTGTGCTTACTTAGAATGACAGTATTACTTGGGATCATTATCATAAAATGTGTGAGTAATTATTTTTGTTATAAGGTTGAAAAGTGTTTAGTTACTTTTAGTAGATTCGGAGTATAATAACTTTGTGTAATAGATTAATTTAGAAGTCATTTGGAGGGGAAACAAGAAAAGACAATGAAATTAATGAAAGAGAGAGGGGAGGCATTTAAAGGCTATTGAGATAACCTAGGAGAACTGCCTACGGGAAGGATGTATGATAGATGTGGAGGCCTGGGTAAGATATTGAGTTAGCCAGGGGATGCTCCTTGTTAGAACCTAGATTGTATGAGATGTTGAGATATGTTTACCTTGAAAGCTTGAATGTTATCAATTTTACTAAGTGGTACGGATTGCATTGCCAATGCTGGGCATATGGCTGGAGTATAGAGCATCACCTGCAGCATTTTGGGATTATGTTATTGCAGGTAACAATTTTATCCTGGGAGCAGAGTTTTTCATTTGGACACTACTCCAGCAATATACCTGATAAGGCAGGGGATTTTTCTGAGTTATACTATATGCAGTAAATAATTAAGATCTGAGATGTGAAGCCAGTGTATGACTTCATTCCAGTTTTGGTTTTGGATTGTTTTACAGTGATGAACTCTGTTGGAGCTATTTTACTATAATATTTCTCAATTTATAATTTTTCAGTTGATTGTACATGTGTGAAGATAGGGTTAGCATATAGTAATGTTGAGAGTAGGTATTTTTTAACTTGTTTCCCCCAATTCGGTATCTGAGCAATAGTTTAGTTTTGTACAACACACCATGTGTTTGGTGATATTTTTTGACACTATTTGGATGTTGTGGTCAGATTTCATGCTATTATCTATTATGACAGCTAGAAGTTTAATGTCTATGACTAGGTCAATCTGTGTTTTGTAAACAGTTGGAGAAAAAAGCTTTTATTCAGAGTGAGTGTTTTGGGTGTGAGTACAAGTATTTAATTTTTTGGGGTTCAGTAGGAGTCATGACTTGTTTACCCAAGTTTTGATGGATGAGAAGGACTCTTGTGTCAGTTTTTGTAGTTTGTCTAGGTTGGTGGCAGAACATATGAGTGCTGACCCATTGGCATATGCAGCATGTTTAGAAGCAGTATGCAGATCACTAATAAAGATATTAAACAAGAATGCTCTGCCTATGGACCCCTCTGGCATGTCTACAGTGATTAGCAGAAAGGAAGAATATTACTTCTGGCATTTAACTGCTTGATATCTGTCAGTTATGTAGATGTGAAGCTAGGGAAAAGAGTTTAGTGAGATCCCAAGGTAAGAATGTTTTTTAGCAGTTTTTGATGACTGATGTTATCAAATGACTTTAACAAATTTGGAAATAGGGAAGAAACTATGTTGTCTTCATTTCAACACTTATTGGTAGAGTCAGTGAAATGTAGTAAACCTATGGTGGTAGTGTGATTAGGTTGGATGTTAGACATAAGAGAGACAGGTAACTGTAAATAGACACACTTTTCCAGAATTTTGGATATAAGGGTTAGTATGGAAATGGATCTGTAATATGACTAGTCTGCTGATGGTCTGGCCTCATGCAAGGTTATTATATAATCTTTCTTCCACAGAGATGGAATATGGCTGTCTAGAATAGATCTGTTTATTATTATTGATGATGGCTATGGTTCCAGTAGCTATATTAGGCATTCTGATGGAAAACTGTTAATGGCTAGCTTGGTAGGTTTTTTTTTAGTTTGTATAGATATTTTGTTTGCATTGCAGTGGGGATGGGTTAAACGGAGAAACTGATGGAATGGGAGTGTGATTGCTGGAGTGTAGGTATACTATTTCTAGGGCTATCGTTAATTAGTGAGCTTGCAGACTGGAAGAAATTAGTACTGAATGCACTTGTAGTGTCTATACATGTTCAATTCAGGGATTAGGTTGTGGTATCTGGTCTGGGTTTAGCAGGTTGCAAACAAATGTCCCAAATGTTAAGGTAATTTTGGTGAATTTACTGACGGTTGCAATAGTAATCCTTTTTTTCGTGTCTTATGTCTCTGAAGTGCCTACAATTTTGAAAGCTTTCTTGGGTTTTAAATGTGTGCCATGTTTTTCTGGCTTTGACTCCAGTTTTCTCAAATTGCCCAGATTTCTGGCATTGCCAATAGGCAGGACTTTCCTGATTCTTTTTCTTTTTGAGGAAGTGAGCTCATTTAGTATTCTGAGAAAGGCTTAGTTAAATTCTTCAGTGGTTTTTTCCAAAGGTTATATTGTAATGAGTTCTGTTTATTAAGTTTTAATATACAAATAAATAATTTGCAGTTGAAATGAGATGGCTTGCACAGAAGCTTGAACTTAAAATGTCTAGGTGAGTAACTCAAGAGTCTTGTAGAATAATAGTGGAGTGGTTGCTCAGGGTATCCTGCAGAGTGCTATTGGAGGAAATTTCAATGGAATGTGATATGATGTTATGTGATTATCCAGTCCATTAAATAATTCCTACCTGAGGGTTTAGTGTGCTTAGTTGAAGTATTAATAAGATGGGCAAAATTATAAAGATTTGATGTTGACAGTTGGAAACTTAGGGTGGTATTCATAGTCATTATCCAAATGGGTAATATCAAACTGCACTGTTCTCTCATTTGTGCAGAAAAGGTATGGTTCATTGAGGCCATTTATACTAATGTGCAATGGCCATGAATAAACTGAAGAAAATGAGAAAATAATAAGATGTAAATGAGGCATGATGTAAATTCTTGTATGCTAATAAGTCCTTCTCCCACCTGTTTTCAATTCCCAGTTATAATTTTGTATGTATTTCTGCAGAGATTTAGACAAATAATAGCTCATCATAATTTGGAAAATCAAGAGATAACTTGACAGATTTAGTGTGGATGGTTCTTAGTGATCATGAATGGTACCCATAGGAGTACTGGGGGATGTATGTCCTTCCTATCCCTTTAGATACTTATAGCCCCACTATACTTACCACAAGAACCTTTGAGAGACATACTAAGAACATGTTGGGTATCTCACAAGCTTCTGCCTCAAGTAAATCAGAAGTTTCTGGATGTACTGTTGGCTTGTGTGGATTAGTAAACCTCTTTTCCGGTTTTACCTCAGTAATAAGCTAGGATTACAAATGCATTTTTTGGAGTGGCATTTTTTTCTATTTGGTGCTCAGTGCAATAAATATTGTACTATGTTGCAATGTGGGTCCATCTGGCTTACTGAGCGTGTATTACTGCAATAGGTAGGGCTACAATTCCATTAACTGCCAGGTGGTATGTGATGCATGGAAGTGCATCATCAATAATTCTACCCAGCAGCCTGGCAGTGCACATGATTCCCATGTCTGGCACACTTATACCACCTCTTCCTGCGTGGTAAGATGCCCTGTAGTCATCTTGCTGGCAAATGCAAAACAATTTGCATCGTGTAAGTAGTTATCCATGGAAAAATATATTCCTTAATACTTAAAAAAAAAAACTTTTTCTTTGCTCTGCCCCCCCCCCCCCCCCACACACACACACACACTCTCCTAATTTCTTTTTTTTTTTTTTTAAGTGATGCTGGATATCCACTACAGCCACGGCTCATAATCCCAGTGAGAAATCCAATTGGAACTGCAGAAGATAATGTTAATACATTTAATACATTTTAAGATAATTTTAATACAATCATATCAGTGACCCATGTTGTCATCAAGAGAGTGTTTCACGTGTTTAAAAGCAGATTTAGGTGCCTGGATGAGGCAGAAGGGCCCTTCAGTATGGCACAGTTACTGCATGGAGACTATTTATTGTTTATTGCATTCTGTACAACATAATCATGCTCTGGTCTGGTGGTGACGGGACCCATGTTGTCACTTCAGCTCTCAGTTCAACTCCAAGTATGGGCAATGATGACCAGCCAGCAGCAGTTTTAAGAGATCACATGCAGCAGGCTTGTGCACAGTATATGGCTGCACAGCTAAAGAAGCAGCACCCAATCCAGAGTTATGGACTGTGACATTCAATCACACAAAGCATAACTGATGCATGTAGGGCTATGTGTGTAGGCTATGCTGTGTGGATACAAATGTAGAACAGACGTGATACAAAGCTCATGAGGGTGAGTTCTTTTGTGTCCTTTTTCATTTAACAATCATAATAATCTGTCATTCCACATTCAGCTAATCTTTCAAACTATGATTCAGGAGAAGACTCTAATATTTTAGTAAATAGGAATGCTCCCTTTGGTTATCCGCTGTATACTGATGTGCTGATATAGACTTTATTGCCATACTTGTGAAACCCTCCCATCATAGTTTGGTTCGATGTAACCAGTTCTGTGTGGTATACAATTCCAATAGAGAGAAGAGAGTCATTAGAACGTGTAGCTTAAATTTGGGTAATTTGTGATAGGTAATATGCAAAATTGCAAATTCCTCTGATAATGTGGAGTTTTGACATCACATCTTCTCTAGTCTATAATTCTCAATGAGCACCATAATTTATAAGTGCATTTGCAACTCCAGAAGATATGGAATAAATCTACTATTTGTGAGTAACAACACGGACAGTTTGCAGAGACCTGCAAATTAAAGTTGTTAAGTATTTCTGGGGTGAAATAAGCATTGCTGGTTATCATTAATTGGGTATATATGAGTTTTCCGAAAGGGATTAATTGTAGTGTTGCTTCAATAGAATTGGATTTTTTTGTTTTTCAGAGCATTATTTAATCAGATCAGTCCAGTATTTTGAATACAATGATGATTGATATTTAAGAGCTATTATTAACTTGTAAGTGTTAGATAGCATCTTTTTCTTTAAGGTTTTTAATTTTTGTGGGCCATATAAGTTTGAGTTTAAATCTTTGAATGTTTTAATAATTTCATGATTAATATGATAGTTATTCCCTTGGAATTACAACAACTTCTCTGATTCTGTACATAAGCATTTTGACATTGCTCCTTAGCTGTGACTTTATAATGATATTCTTAGAATAAGCATTTTATCATTACACACAATGTATGCAGTCTGTTAGGGTCAATAGCTGCAATAATTAACACTATTCTCATTCTATCTTTTGAGTGAACCTCTGCATTTACACGGACACCTACTGGGTAATTAAAAATCTACTTGGGAGCTGTTATCTAGAGGCCTTACCTGTAAGATGTTTTGTTCTGTTTAACATTGCAAGTACAGAAATACAAATAAATAAAATCACAACGGTCACAAATTAGCTAGAATGCTGATACATTTGTTAATTAATTTGTCAATACAACCACTTTCTTCTGCAGGGTAACAGTTGAATCTCAGCCTATCCTTTGAAGCAGCTGGCACTATGCAGAGAATGTATGCTGGATGGGATCTAATGTACTGCAGGATGTGAGTACAAACACACACACACACACACACACACACACACACACACACACACACACACACACACACACACACACACAAACACACACACACACACGCGCGCGTGCACAAAAACACACGTGCACACACACACACACATACACACACACAACACACACACACACACACACACACGCACACACACACACACACACACACACACACACACACACACACACACACACACACACACATGCATGCACACATGCACACCGGCACATACATATATATATATATATATATATATATATATATATATATATATATATATATATACATAAGTGCATACATACATAAGCAATTTGGAACAGAACAGTATCACCTCTCAGCATGCGTTGGGATGTAGGAGGAAAATGGAGATCACACTGGGTCCAGAGAGAGACAAAAAGAAATAAAGGCAGAGAGAGAAGGCCTTGCCAGAGGACTATAAACTGCAAGGCTGTGATCCTAATCTGCACACTACCATGCAACTTTTCTCTAATTATATTTTTAAAACAACTCAGACTTTTTATTGCAGCTCTTTGGGTGTGATTAACTGCTTTGGTCCCTTAAACAAAGCAACTTTCTGTTATAAAATGAAAAGGTAGAAGCCATAAATGGTGTCAAGGGCAAGGCCACTTAGCTATTTTGTCTATAACAGCAATCAGCAATGTTATATAAATCAAACTGAGAAACATATGAGTGTAGTACGTTATGTGAAGAACTTTGTGAAACTCAGAATGATGATTTCTACCAGATGTTCTAACAAAGATGAGAAGGAACATTGTCATTCAAGAACAAATTATTAATCATTAACACCATATATAAAATGTAGATGAGATGCATATACAGTATACCATTTTAATCAAAAAATCTAAATATGAGGCAGGCGATAACCACTTATAGATAATATAATCTTTATATAATATGTAATTACTGACAGCAAGCAAAAGCAACTGTATAATCATGTGAAACCCATTATTTAGAAAGCAAATGCTCCTGAAATGGATGAGGGACTGCCAGGTAAAAAAGCTGACCATGGCTATGAAGTGATCTGAGCAGAGGTTTAACAAGAACATTTCTATTGGTACGTAGGTGCGTGCATCTTAAAAGTGAAGGTATCTTTTCAAATAGGCATGATCATTTTTGGCTATTAATCCAACATTAGAATATAATTAAATTGCCAGTTGAAGTGTTTTGAGATATTAAAAAGTGAGACAGATTTTCAACTGTTCTCTACATTATTGATTTTCATAGCAAGAAAGGTATTGGTTTACTTTTCCAGTTAGTAAAATATTTAAATCAGATATAAATTAGAAAACCAATCAATTAGTTTCCACAGCAAGTCCAGATGACCACTTAAGAATCTCCTGTACCACTTTTCACTTGACTGCATTTTAAAAAGACAATTGTAACATTTATGATAGATGAATGCTGCTTTTTGGGAGCATTCTACAAGCACTTGAGGCCTAGTGTTTGAAAACTACTGCCTCAAAGCCAGGAAATTGAGCATCTTGCAGCTCGGGTAGGTTGCTGCTCATACTCAAACCTGAATATGTGTTCTAGAAAACAACTGACACATTATTTGAGATGAACCACAACCAATGCAGATAAATCAAAGTACCACAAACTGCAGACCAGCAACACGAAATATAAGAAAAAAGATTTAATAAAATCCAAATCACATGAAACTTTTCTAGCGCCTCGGCCACTTGCCTTTAACAGAGTACCTATACTAGACTAACTTTTTGGATATGATTAAAACATAAAAAAAATAATTCTTTATTAAAAATATATTCAGCACTGGCTTTCTATGCTTTTATTTAATTCTGCCAAAAATCTAAACAGTCTGTATGATGCCTGAAATATTATGAGTTTATTTATAATTGAGAATTAATTCAGTGATGTCTTCTTTAAGTGTATTTATACTAGCTGTGGTTTATGTGCTTTGTTTTTAGTATCAACCACAGTGTGCTTATAATGTTATAAAATGGAGTTCTTCGTAGCTTAAATTCAGTTTGAGAAAATGACTGTAGGTAAGCATTTTTCCTCTCTTCAGAAAATCTTCAAAATAAAGGAGATGACATGTTATAAAACTGAAACAATTATCTATGGCATATGATTCACAGCAGGTTACTGTTTTATGTGAGTATAGCATTTATCTAAAGGCAAAACATATTTTAGATACATTTAACATGACAGCTGCTATTTCATTAAAGTGAAATAAGCTGAAGGTATAGTCGTGTAGTTAAGATAATTTGCTATGAATTTAACACTGCATATGCTGTACATCAGGTTCTACACTCACAAATAATGAAGTTGATGATAAAATTCTGAGCTACTCACTTCACGATCCAGTAGTTTTTAATCATTGCTAAAACAGGAATTCCTTGCCTGTAATTTTTTTGTTACCTCATAATCAAAAATTAAAACAAAAATAATTTAGTCATGAAAAGTGATGAGAAAAAGTATCAAAACTAAAACTGAAAACTGATACAATCCATCTGTGCATACCTGTTTCAGAATTTTATATGTACAGTCTCAGAATGAATGCATTCAGAAAAGTCGGAAGCACTGATAGAGTTTCCCTGTAGTATAGTTGTAGTGCTACATAGCTAACTTGTAATTCAGAGACAACCAAGGGAAGCACGGACCAAATGGTCATTCCTGACATGTTTGCATGACTCTGAATTCAACATAATGCAGATGGAAGAGTAAATGTTCCTCGTATCAGCCCAGACATTTCTTTTGTACAAGCATGCACAGATAGATACACATACGCATACATATACATACATACCTACCTACACACACACACACACACACACACACACATACTCAAAAACACATCAGACATTTTGTAATAAATATACATGGTCACACAAATACCTGAACAGTCACACACTCGTGCATGCATAAATTAATACAATCAAAATTATGCCCCTACACACACGCAGAAAAAACACATGCATACACACAGCCTCAGAGTTCTTACCTGCGGCAGTACTAAAACACCTACTACTGCCATAGACATTAATGAGTGTAAACCATAACTATTACCGGTATTCTTAGTCAGTTGCATGGATGCACTGTGACAATTCATGATGTTTGCAGATGAGCACAGCTAAGCTTTGAGTCATAGAGGTATGCAACCTCATATTTGCTTATGCAAATGTGCAATTAATGAGATGGAAATGAGGAATGATGCTAATGAAATATGTTTTGCACCATTTGTGATTCATAGGCAGATTTTCCCAGTTTTCCATGCTGGCTGCAGATTTGTTTAATAAAGAGAAGCCTCGCCAAATCTATCAAAGTTGCAATAATCAAAAATGCTCTCACTAGCTGTGACCTTTCCTGTATTTCTAGTTATTAGCTGATTGTCTTGGTTGGGCCGAAACCGCTTGTGCTCAGCTATACTCACTGGCCAAGAAGGTAAAAATAAAAGCAATGGATTGCTCATTATAACTTTCATAATCAGGAAATCCTTGATAGGTTTAGAGTGGACATGGACATTATAATGGTCTTAGTGGGTGTTTGTTGACCCCATAGAGGCACTGGAGGAATGTGTGGACTTACAATCCCTATGGACATGAAGTAATGTATAGCCCTCACTATACTTGCTAGAGGGACTTTCCAGATACAGACTGGGGACATGCTGGGGATCTCATAGACTTCTGCCTGTAGGATACTGCAACAGTTTCTAAATATACTTTTCGCAGATGTGGATCAATACATTTATTTTTCAGTATCACCTCCAGACCAAGCCAGGGCTATTTATGCTTTTTATGGGCTGGCATATTTCCCTGAGGCACTTTGCAGAATAGATTGTACCTATTTTGTAAATATGGTCCCTCCTGAACCCCAGTGAGAGTGGTAACACAATAGGAAGGGCTACCATTCCATCAACTTCCAGGTAATGTGAGATGCATAAGTGTGCATCTCCAATGTCTCTGCCCAGCATCCAAGCAGTGCACATAATTCCCATATCTAGCACACTAGCTTACTTTACCACTTCTTCCTGTGTGGTAGCATGCCCAGTGGTCATCTTGCTGGTAAGTTAAAATATATATATATATATATATATATATATATATACACATTTTCTATATTGTATTTAAGTAGTTATTCATTTTAAAATTTATTGCTGAATACTTTTTTTTTTGCTGTTGTTTTTTTCCAGGTGATGCTGGATATCCGCTGGAGACATGGCTCATGACACCGCTGAGAAATCCAAGTGGAACTGCAGAGGAGACATATAACACATCCCTGTCTCAGACTTGTATTGTTATTGAGACAGTCTTTGGTATCCTGAAGAGACATTTCTCATGTCTGGATGAGTCTAGGAGTGCCCTTCAGTATGACCCAGCTACTGTGTGCAGGATGTTTACTGCATGTTGCTTTCAGCGTAACATGAGCATATGCTGGTCTGGTGGTGAAGTAACCTACTTAGTCACTGCAGGTCCCATTTTCAATCCCACTATGACTAATGATGACAAGATGGCAACAGCAGTAGTAAGGGATCCCAAGTGACAGGCTCATGCACAACATGCAGCTGCACAGATAAAGAGGTGGCTTCTAATCCCCAACTATGTGGCATGATATTCAGGTTAGCAATTCCTTTATTGTAAAAAAGCACATAGAGTATAATTTATGTATACAGTGATAACTGTGAGCTATGCTGTATGGTGCATGTCCGCCGTCCCTGTTCATCTGACATTCTCTCTCTCTCGTCTTTTTTTTTTTCTGTTTGAAAAAAATACTCATGTTATTGCCAAGCCATTTAGTGACGTCAAAAGACAACATATAGAAAATAATTCACCCCTGGGATTCAGTAAACTCATGTAGGCTTCATGCAAAGCCTACACAGAGTTTACATGTGTGTGTGGTGATATGCAGTGAGCAGCAGCACTCACTGCATATTTATGCCACACACTATGTTTAAACATAAATAAGTAAGGTTTTCTGGCTGGCAACAGTGTTGCTGGACAGGAAACTGTGTAAACAAACATGGGTAGCAATCCTGTTTAAATCAGATCAGTGAAGGTCCGCAGTTTTGCATGGAATGTCACAATGATCACCAGGCCTAAAGAGATAGCACTTAACCTCTAAGTGCAAGTCATCTGGACAATGGCCAACATAATGGATGGACAATGACCTAGAAATAAGAACATATATAATGTATTTGCTCTTTAGAAATAACCAGGGGCTTGTGTTAAGATACATGTTCTGAAGGATTTGAAGTCTGAAACTCAAATGCATGTAATTATTGAGACACATCAGTCCTGATATCATCCCAGTGATATGGTAGAAAACCACAAATTTCATAAGAAACACACCAAAAGGTATAAAGGCAAAAAAAATGAATGTTTGTGAAAATCTGGACAGTTGAGAGGTATGAATTTGTTAAGTATATGGTCCAAACACAGTACAGGACAGTGTATCTACTGTGCAGACTATTGTGAAATCCCATTCCTGACATTCTGTACTGAAGTTGTGTAAATGATCTGTAAATCTGTAAGTGTACACTGACTGCCATGTAAAATAAACACTCAGGGAGAGTATGTGTATTGAATAAGGACACACAGATAAATTGTAGGAATGAACACAGGGAAAGAGAACAGGTGAAACAACCTAGTGTACAGCAGATGAGGGCATGTCAATGGAAGACGGTTGTAGCAGCAACACCAAACACATATCAGTTTAGTACAGTAGTGACTACACTGTACAAATGTGTATTATGTGACTGTTACACAAGGTGACATAACAATGAGGAAGATGTCTGTGTGAGATAAGCATCCTTATATGAACAATGCTAAGTACATCTATCAGAGATGTTATACAAAATTGGGGTAGGGTCCATATTGGCATATTATTAAGGTGTGTAAACTGATTTGTGTGAATATGAGTGCAATCTCAGCAAAGGTCTCCAGCAAGTGGGACACAGGTAAAGACTCATGGACAACATTAAAATAAGCAAGCACAATCATGGACAATATCAGAATAATATCACCAGTAATCCCAAGCCTCTGGCATAACATATATGATTTAGAGTGATCAGAGATGATTTTACACAAACACACTTTTGCAATTACAATGATACATCCACACATTTATCAGTGTAATCATGCACACTGTCCTAGCACTGTAACATCTGCTGTAGGAGATAGGAAGGACACTGCTATACCTGTTATATATATATATATATATATATATATATATATATATATATATATATATATATGTATATATATGTATATATATGTATATATATATATATATATATATATATATATATATATATATATATATATATATATATACATACATTAACCCAGCCACTGGGGATGCACAAGCCAGTGCATTTCTTTGTGCCAGTCCCAAACCCGGATAAATGGGGATGGTTGCGTCAGGAAGGGCATCTGGCATAAAACTTCACCAAATCATTCATGTGGACAGCAGTAAATATTTACATACTGGATCGGTTGTGGCCCGGGTTAACAATGGCTGCCACCAGTACTGTTAGCCAACAGGGTGCTGGCAGAAATTGGGCTACTGTTGGCTGAAGGAGGAGAAGAGGGGGGAAGGCATGGCCAAAGGCTGGAAGAGAGGAGAAAGGCTAGGACTGTGGTAGTGAGGGTCAGAACTTTGAATGCTGGCAGTATGACTGGTATAGGGAGAGAGCTAGCCGATATAATGGACAGAAGGAAGGTTGGTATATTGTGTGTGCAAGAGACCATATGGAAGGGGAGTAACGCTAGGTGTATCGGAGGTGGGTTCAAATTGTTTTATCATGGTGTGGATGGGAGGAGAAATGGTGTAGGAGTTATCCTGAAGGAAGAGTATGCTAAGAGCGTTTTGGAGGGGAAAAGAGTGTCAGATAGAGTGATGTTTATGAAGCTGGAAATTGGTGTAATGATCAATGTTGTTAGTGCATATGTTCCACAAGTTGGGTGTGCGATGGATGAGAAAGAAACATTTTGGAGTGAGTTGGATGAATTTGTGATGACTGTACCCAAGGCTGAGAGATTGGTGATTGGAGCAGATTTCAATGGGCATTTTGGTGAAGGGAACAGAGGGGATGAGGAAGTGGCGGGTAGGTATGGTGTTAAGCAAAGGAATGCAGAAGGTCAGATGGTAGTGGATTTTGCAAAAAGAATGGACATGGCTGTGGTGAATACATATTTTAACAAGAGGGAGGAGAATAGGGTAACATACAAGAGTGGAGGAAGATGCACACAGGTGGATTATATCTTATGAAGGAGGGCCAGGTTGAAGGAGATTGGAGACTGTAAAGTGGTGACTGGGGAAAGTGTAGTTAGACAGCATAGGATGGTGATTTGTAGGATGACGTTGGTGATCAAGAAGAGGAGGAGGAGTGTAAGGGCAGCACCAAGGATCAAATGGTGGAAACTGAAAAAGGGTAATTGTGAGGTGGAGTTCAGGGAAGAGTTGACAGGCACTGGGTGGCAGTGAAGATTTACCAAATAGCTGGGTAACTACAGCAGAGCTAGTAAGGGAGACAGCTAGAAAGGTGCTTGGTATGACATCTGGATAGAGGAAGGATGACAAGGAGACATGGTGGTGGAATGAGGAAATACAGGAGAGTATACAGAGAAAGAGGTTGGCAAAGAAGAAGTGGGATTGTCAGAGAGATGAAGAAAGTAGACAGGAGATGAGGTGCATGGCAAAGAGAGAGGTGGTGAAGGCTAAGGATAAGGCATATGAAGAGTTATATGAAAGGTTGGACACTAAAGAGGGAGAAAAGGACATGTACTGATTGGCTAGACAGAGGGACCGAGCTAGAAAAGATGCGCAGCAGGTAAAGGTGATAAAGGAGAAAGAGGGAAACACTCACAAGTGATGAGAGTGTTTTGAGCAGATGGAAAGAGTACTTTGAGGGGTTGATGAATGAAGAGAATGAGAGGGAGAGAAGGTTGGATGGTGTGGGGATAGTGAATCATGAAGTGCAACGGATTAGCAAGGAGGAAGTAAGGATAGCTATGAAGTGGATGAAGAATGGAAAGGCTGTTAGTCCAGATGACATACCTGTGGAAGCACGGAGGTGTTTAGGAGAAATGGCAGTGGAGTTTCCAACCAGATTGTTTAATGAAATATTGGAAAGTGAGAGGATGCCTGAGGAATGGAGAAAAAGGGTTTTGGTACCGATTTTTAAGAATAAGGGTGATGTGCAGAGCTGTAGTAACTACAGAGGGATTAAACTGATCAATCACAGCATGAAGTTATGGGAAAGAGTAGTGGAAGCTAGGTTAAGAAGGGACGTGATGATTAGTGATCAGCAGTATGGTTTCATGCCGGGAAAGAGCATTACATATTTGATATTTGCTCTGAGAGTGTTGATGGAGAAGTACAGAGAAGGTCAGAAGGAGTTGCGTTGTGGTATTGTAGACTTAGAGAAAGCATATGACAGGGTGCCTAGAGAGGAGTTGTGGTATTGTATGAGGAAGTCAGAAGTGTCAGAGAAGTATGTAAGAGTGGTACAGATAAGTACAAGTGTAGTGTGACAGAGGTGAGGTCTGCGGTGGGAGTGATGGATGCGTTTAAGGTGGAGGTGGGATTACATCAAGGATCAGCTCTGAGCCCTTTCTTATTTGCAATGCTGATGGACAGGTTGACAGATGAGATCAGACAGGAGTCCCCGTGGACTATGATGTTTGCAGATGACATTGTGATCTATAGTGAGAGTAGGGAACAGGTGGAGAAGACCCTGGAGAGATGGAGATATGCTCTAGAGAGAAGACGAATGAAAGTCAACAGGACTAAGACAGAATATATTTGTGTGAATGAGAGGGAGGATAGAGTAATGGTGAGGATGCAAGGAGTAGAAGTGGCAAAGGTGGATGAGTTTAAATACTTTGGATCAATAGTTCAGAGTAATGGTGAGTGTGGAAGAGAGGTGAAGAAGAGAGTACAGGCAGGATGGAGTGGGTGGAGAAGCGTGTCAGGAGTGATTTGTGACAGACGAATACCAGTACGAGTGAAAGGGAAGGTCTACACAAGGGTAGTGAGACCAGCTATGTTATATGGTTTGGAGACAGTGGCATTGACAAAAAGGCAGTCATTAGAGCTAGATGTGGCAGAGTTAAAGATGTTAAGATTTGCACTGGGTGTGACGAGGGTGGACAGGATTAGGAATAAGTACATTAGAGGGTCAGCCCAGGTTGGAAGGTTTGGAGACACAGCCAGAGAGACAAGATTACATTGGTTTGGACATGTGCTGGGTAGGGATGCTGAGTGTATTGGGAAAAAGATGCTAAGGATGAAGCTACCAGGTAACAGGAAAAGAGGAAGGCCTAAGATAAGGTTTATGGATGTGGTGAGAGAGGACATGCGGGTAGTTGGTGTGTCAGAGCAATATGCAGAGGACAGGAGGAAATGGAAACAGATGATCCACTGTGGCGACCCCTAATGGGAACAGCCAAAAGAAGATGATGATGATATATATATATTAAATATATATATATATATATATATATATATATATATATATATATATATACATATGCATGTATATAAGTTCATAGATTCATAGGATGATACTAGGCTATTGTCCCGGAGGTCCCTTGTAAGTCTAGCCAAGAATTTTGCCCATGTTTCCTCAAAGTCAGCACCTGTTTCTCCTGTCCAGCAGGGACACAGGTGGGATCCCAGGAGTATATTTTCTGTTTCCCATCCAGTCATCCAAGTATCTGTTAAAGAGGGCTAGAGAGGTACTCTGCTTGACATGGATAGGGAGTCTATTCCACAGATGGGGGAGTCTTTGGAACACAAATCCATCCCGCCAACAAGTTCTATTAATATCACAGACCAGGTTAAGGCCTTGCATGTCAGTTGCGCGAGTGGAGTTTGTCTTATGGATATGCAACAACTCCATTAATGTTGGGTCTGAAATGGCCTTGTATGTCAGACATAGGTCACCTCTGAGCAGTGTTAATGAGACTGAGTAGAGGGACAGAGCTTTTAGCCTATCTGTATAGGACAGGTGTTTGAGACCCTGGATTTTCTTGGGTTAGGGACCTCTGTGGTCTCTCCAATTGCTGCATGTGCTTGGCAAGGTACATGCCGAAGGGGGCATTGTAGTCAATAATGGATCTGATAAGGGAGGAGTACAGGGATGTTATGACCTCCTTGTTCCTGGATGAAACACCATTATTTATGAGGTGGGCCATGTAGAAAGCCTTCCATACAAAGGAAGCAATCTGGTGGTCAAAAGTCAGGTTGCTATCAACTTGGGTGCCCAAGTCCCTTATGACTGATTGCATGATTAGTATGCTGTTATTAATTTGATAATTAGTGGGGTGACATTTTCCTCAAAACGGATAATGATACATTTCTTGGCATTCAGTTTGAGGCCATGCTTCTGGCACCAGTCATTAGTTTGGGTAAGGCCCTATTGGAGGATGTTCACATCACTAGAGGAATTTAAGACAGCGCCCAGTTTGCAGTCATCTGTAAACTTAGTCAGCCACAGACCACTGGTTTTGGCTTGCACCTCAGAAAAGTATATCCCAAACAGTAGAGGCCCCAAGACCGATCCTTGGAGTACCCCACTCATTACAGGTCTACTACTAGAGTTGGCTTCCCCTACTTTGAATGAGCGGGTTCTATCAGTGAGCCAGTTAGCTACCCATCTGGTAACATATGGGTTGATACCTAGGTATATATATATATATATATATATATATATATATATATATATATATATATATATATATATATATATGTGGCAAATCCTCACTGTCATGAATGTTACCCATGCCATTCATGTTGTCAAACACCTCTGTGTGTACTGTGTGCAACACCAAAACAGGTAATCTGATAATAATGTTTATGCTACAAAAAAAATACTTACTGTAGGTATGACCAAAAGATGTGCGACAGCTCACTGTGACAAAGATAGTACACTTCAGTTACACATCACTGAAATATGTGTAGTGAAGTACAAGAATAAGGGTGCATTGTACTCAGTTATTGATGTGATGAACGCTGTGAACTATGGAAGTATTATGCCCTGTGATGTGGATGTCCTTTACATACTCAGTACTTGTGTTAAATACAAGGGAGTAGTCAGCACTGTAGCCACATGCTGGTGGAAGCTCCACTTACCATCTACCCCAGGACACAGGTCACATACCCACTGATCTGATTATAGGGTGTGATGTCTACATAATACTTGGGTTGTGTGTTTGTTTTCTTCATGTAAAAAATCCCCACATATTTTCTTGTTAGGTGTTGTCATGGCTGTGGCAGCAATCTTTGGTGTGTGTTGATACAGTTTGCATTATACTGATTTCACAGTTGGAGTCAATGATTGCTCGCAATCTGAAGTCCTTCAGGCATCTGTTTGGACTCAGGATGTGTATGTCATCTATGATGCTCATCATTTAATTAATGGACAGGAAAGGGTTTAGCAGACAACTCTGATGTACTGACCTGATTACTGGACTTGAGATATAGGTCACTTCACACTTCAACATATTTAGATGCCATGTATGCGATACACTGGTCTACCCACTTGGTGATATAGGTGTGTATGGCCACACCTGACAGTCTTGAGTGAATACCACAGTGTGGACTTTGTGTCAAATGCTTCTTGCTTGTCAAGTTCAAAAGGCTGATAGTGTTGTTGACATGTATGCCCCCCATGACCTCTTTGAGGACATCTAACAGATGGAACAGGCATGATATAGCAGTAAAAACTCACACAGGTCTGTTGCACACAGTTGTGATATCACTAGTGTCCATTAAGAAAAGGTCCACGATGACATGTTGGTGAAAGGCAGGATATATTTATACATGTATGCATCAGGTGCTGTCCCCCTAACTCACATGGATGCTTGTTGAAAACACCCTTCTACAGCAACATAGCCTGTGTGGAGGGTGTATTGAAGTGTGTATTCAACCATGTCAGGAAGGTGTATGTGATGAGTCAAGTGATATGCAATCTGTGACATTATCACAGCCCATTGATTCTGTGTGACAGGCATAGATGAAGGTAAGACAGACATACTGGCTATCCTCAACTGGCCTAGGGTTTGGGCACAATCCTTCATGCAGGGATCACTAAGAAACTCTCCCAGCTGGGGATTAAACCTCATGTCACTAGATGGGTAACCAGTTGTCTCACTGACAGAACCCATACTGTGAAAGTTGGTGAATCAACCTGCACTGGGGTAGAGCTGTCACCATTGGCATACCTCAGAGATCTGTACTTAGCTCTTTACTTTTTGGAATCTATTTCCCGACAGTCCAGGCTAAAGTATACAACCTCTGTCTTACCATGTTTGCTGATTCTTGCATACTGGGTCCAATCATTGAGTCTACCTAGGATGATAACATACAAGAAGGGCTAACACACACAAATGGTTGGTGGCAAAGCCACATGGTCTACAAGTAAATGCAAAAATGCATCTTTATTTTGGCCTTCTGCAAAGTGGAAATCCCTGCTAATTACAGCATCGACAACAGTCCCACTGTGCTTAAACCCAGTGATACAAGCAATGGGAACACACATACATAGCACTCTAAACTTTGACCACCAAGTGTCCACTCTGGTATTGAAACCCTGTGTTGTGCACATCATAAGTAATGCAGTTGTATTCAGATTTCAGGATTATATTAAAGCAGTGTATTTGAACCTCATCAGAACACCAATATAGAGTATAATGCTCTCTTTTGCATATACCTCACCAGACACATGCAGCAGATGGAGAGACCACATGGGTTACTCACCAAGAAAACAGTGTATACAAACCATGCCATGACATATGTGGATACACTGAAATCCAGGTCACTATAATATGTACTGTATATAATGACATGACCTCCGCCTGGCCTACAGGCCAGTTTCTGAGCCTGCCCTAGTGGGAATAATGCACATCCACAAATCAGATATAGCTGATGATATCAGCAATGTCTTGTGAGGACAATATCACAATAACAGTGTCCCGCATGCTGGTGTAAAAGGCTCTCTGAAATGTCAAGCAAGTGCATATACTCAAACAACACACACATATCCCAGTTGACTGCAGTGAGAATAAAACTCCTACCTAAGTACACAGACTACAGAATTCAGTACGTTACACAAGCACCATGGCAAAAATCTGACTTTTAAAAGACTGCAGGTCAACCTATAGTGGATGGCATTAGCAAGATATGTTGGAGAAAAGATGGGAGGGTTGCATTAAATGAATGGGTAGGCATTAGCAAGTATCAAATTGCTTTCCTTCTGTGGGATTGGAGGGGTAACTGTAGGATACACATGTCTGTTGTTCTGGCTAGACACACACACACACATACACACACACACACACACACACACACACACACACACACACACACACACACACACACACACACATGCAGTTAACTGCAGTGAGAACAGAACCCCTACCTATGTAAGTACACAGACTACAGAACGGTAACTGTAGGATACACACTTCTGCTCTTCTGGCTAGACAAACACACACACACACACACACACACACACACACACACACACACACACACACACACACACACACACACACACACACACACACGCACACTCTTACTTGACTAGTTGACTGTGGTGAGAACAGACCCCCTACCTAAGTACACAGACTACAGAACTCAGTACTTTACGCAAGTACTACAACACAAGTCTGACTTTTACAAAACTGCAGGTCAGCTTATAGTGGATGACATCATCAGGGCATGTTGAATAGAAGATTTTTTTGGGGGGGGCCTGTATAGATTCATAGCTTCAAATATTCATAGGAGGTAACTAGCCTAATGACCCTAGGGCATTTACAAGCCTAGCCATGTAAGAACACAAGTACTCTTATTGAGTATAGTTAGATGGTCATTGTTAGCAGAGCAATTTTGGGATCAGCACTGACTGGCACTGTCCATGAGGGACATAGGTGCCAACCCAGGGGTGAATTCACAATCACCCATCCAGTTGTCAAGGTTTCCCTTGAGTAGGTTCTTTGAGTCAGACTGCTTCATATGCAGTGGAAGCCTATTACAGAAGAGTGGCAATTGCTAGGAGATATATCTCTCTCCCTAGCATTTTCTGTTTATGTCACAGGCTAGTTTGAGATATTTGGAGCAAGTTATTCTTGTCTCATTTGATTTGCAGATGTCCCACATTTCCAGTAGGGTGGGGTCTGAGCTTGCTGCATAGGCCAGACATAGATCACCTCTCAGCATCCTGCATGATACTGAGTGTAGTGACACATCTATCCGTCTTTCCATGTATGTCATATTTTGGAGGCCCTGAATTCTCTCAATCACAAACCTCTGTGTTTTCTCCAGTTGCTGCAGGTGTCTGGTGAGGTTCAGACAGAAGGTAGCATTGTAGTCAATTAGTGGTCTGATAAGGATAAAGTACAGCAGAGCTATGACCTCCCTGGTCATGGATGAGATGGCTTTATTTATGTGGTGTGCAACATAGAATGTGTGTCTCACCACTATGGACACAGTGATTGAAGTGCAGATTGCTATCAACATGTGTTCTCGAGTGTCACAATACTGTGTTTGAGCTTAGAGGAGTGCTATGTATATCAGAATTAGCAGGGGTATTTCATTGCCAAAGGGGACAATGAGGCATTTTTTGCTTTAAGGTTCAGTCCATGAGTTTGGCACCAATCATTTGTCTGTATCAACCCCTTCTGTAATATGTTAACATAGTTGGGGAACTCTTTATGACTACATCCATTTGACAGTCATCTGCAAACTTGGTAAGCCACAGGCAATCTACCTTTTCCTGGATTGTAGAGAAATAGTTTCCAAACATTTGAGGACCTAGCACAGATCTTTGTGGTATTCTACTGGTAAGTGGTCTAGTGGTGGAGGTGGAGTCCCCAACTTTGGCAGCATAAGTTCTGTCGGTCAGTCAGTTGGCTATCCATCTAGTAATGTATAGGTTAATCCCCAGATGAGAGATTTTCTCTATGATACCCAAATGGGGGATAGTGTCAAAGGCCTTGGATAACTCAACATAGGTGGTATGTCCTGGTATCCCTCATCCAGGTCTTTGGAATCAGGATCAAAGAGGTCCACTAGATTTAATAATCAAGATCGGCCCTTGACCAAACTAAAATGCATCAGGTCAAGGGTGTTAAAGATCACTTATGTACCTGTGGATAAGGTCCATTCTGATTCCTTCCCAAACATTGCAGATAAGGCTTTATAGGCTTATGGGCCAATAGCTCCAGTTCTGCATGTTAACAGATTGGTGTGCATTGCATATCACACAACATTTAATATTAATTTATTTAATGTAGGGGATATATGTGTGAAACAAAGTACTTTGACACTAGGTTTGCCATGCTTGGAGGAGAGGCAATACACGGCTGTATTGTAAATATGTGACATATTGTTAGGGCCTTCAGTTTGTTATGTTTCCACATGTAATTTCATGTCACAGACAGGAAATGGACAGCAATACATTATAATATTTACTATTTCATGGAGTGGCGAGCATCAGGTTTGTGTGACTGCTGGAAAATTGTTTGCACATGCAAGATACACATTTCCATTCATTTTCCCTGTTTGTTCTTAGTTAAGCAGTGCACAAATGTGTGTCACATCGCTAAAGTCTGAAAGTTAGTATTGAGTGTATGAAGCACACCTGCTGCTTTCCTGACTCTGTGGCAGCAGGTGTAAATGCATTGGCACATTTATTTTTGAGCCCAGATGATACTGAGTTTGAGTCCAGGTGCACTTAATACTTTTAAATACTTTTAAATAAACAATTATAATGAAATTACATTAATTCTTTATAAAACATGTGTTACTGTATGTTGCCATAGTACAGCAGGGTTAAACAAGATTGTGCAAAGATAACCACAGCATTGTACCACCACTCACATTTGTTTGGCATTGCTGTGCAATGTGAAACTTCGCAAAAACCTGGAGGTCAAAAAGTGAAGGGATCCATTGCTTTTTTCTGCTACATATGTGAGTTGTGTGTGATTCTATTTTTTAACCAGATTATATGTGTTAAAATGGGGTAGATAGGAAAGTGGTGAAATGGATAACAAGCAAGGGGAAGAACAAAGGGAAATCAATACAGAAATGTGCAGGGGGAAGTAGGAAAGAACCATAGCTATCAATTTCTTTAACAGTAAAAACTGATCATATGTGCAGAATATTAGATGAATTTGGACTGTCACCTCCAGAGAGAGGGTTGACAACAATGTAACCATGTGTATAGTCAATTGGATCAAATCAAGCATGTCAAAAAGACATGTGAGAAATGGAGAGCTATGTATGGAACACTTTTTTTTTGGGACAGGTGACCATTATTTTTTTAATTCAGTAACAGAGGACTGCTGGGTAAGGGACATTCATATGTGTAGGTCAGATAAGTTGGGTAGGTGAGGAAGCAAATGGAAACAAACAAGACAAACAAGACAAGAGACATGGATGGTGAGGGAAATAAAAGGTTGGGGGACACCATGATTGGGATGAGGGAGGGGACAACCCAGGCTCATGTCCATCAAGCTTGGAGACAGTGAGAATTAAGTCCTCACTCATTGGACTGTCATCACTGTCCCCTTACTCTGCTGGTGGCTAGAGTGCTTGATGCCTTCTCCTCCTGTGGACCATGAGGGAGAGCAACCTCTCCATCCAACATAGGTGAACACCAATGGTGAGGTGCATGACCCAATGCACCAACCCTGGCATCTCCTGTTGGGTGATGAAATCACCATTGTTCCCAGAGGGTACCACTGCATCAGCTTACAGGGCAGTACTACCTGAGGCCACAGGTAGTGCAGGGGCAGCAGAGGCAGTGCTGCCAGGTTGGCTCCCAAATGTGCTGGACATTAGTGCGGGAACCTGTGGAATGGGGCAGGCTGGTCTACTGTGGCTTGTATACCTTGCTGTGCTCTGTAGCATTTAATATTGTGGTACACATGGATGACATGGAGAAATTTTGATGACACATAATTGAAAATAAAAAAAGAGAGAGATAAGGGTTGTTGTGAGAGAAAAAAAGAAATACAATTAGTATAACTGTATGTGACATACAATGCATTAATACAATTATACAACTATTTTATCTGAAGTATTACATTTAAGTACATGTCCTAACAGATACACACTATACTACAGATTGCTGAAAGTAATCATTGAAATGTGTATATATTGCACATATGCATGTTCCAATTATACAGATTACAGTTTATAGCAGGGTATCTGTACCACTGGTATAGAGTTTTTAATTTAATGCAAATATTACTGAATATGCAACAGTATTGTATAATTGTGAATCATGGTATTTGAACCCACAACCTCTGAATAGAGTCTAATATTAGACTCCTTCACTTGGTTTGTGCTACACACTAATGCATGCATACTTACTTTTATAGTTGAAATATGCATGCTCAGTTTGATACAATTCTATATAAGATGATAAAAGTTATTTAACTTTAAAGCTACAATAACAATTATATTTTGCTGCATACATATCGCTTGCTTCCATCAGTCTTACCAGTTAAGCAACATGAGCTTGCCGATTTGGTGGAAGCTGGGGAAAGAACAGAAAAGAACATGAGAGCATTATGCATGCCAGTTTTGCCCATGTCTTACAAGTACTGCCTTATTGTCATACTTACACAGCAGTGGGATGTCCGCAGTCTCAAACTCATTCAACCACTGATTGAGCATTTCTATCTTTTGCATGTGTGAGTCATTAAAATTATGCCTACATTGCTTCTCAGTGTGTGGAATATTAGTAGCATTGGATACAGCCTGTGCCACACTATTCCACACCTCAGACTTTACAGGGAGCCAGAATAATCCCCCTGCAGAAGCCTTTGGGTGTGGCTCTTTACTATGAGTCCAGTAAATATCCTGGACTACTGGACACCCCATATCTGTGTACTAAACTTGACAGCTTCCACTCTAGTCCTAGCCATGTCTACCTGCTGAACTAAAGCAATGGCAACTGATGCTTTCCGGCCAATTCCAGTTATCACATTTACTGGAAGTGCACAAACCTGAGCAACTATGCCAACTACTGTAGAATAATGTTAAGCAGAGCTCAGCAATGGCAAGCAGGGAGGAATTAAATAATTGAAATTGAAAGGTTAATCTGACACTTAGTTTGAGGGGCGTCTATTGATGTAACCTGGAAATATATATTGGAAATTGGAAGGTAAGTATTACATGAGCTAAGTTTGCAGACATGCACTGAGCACATAGATATAATGACCTGACACATTTGTTTTTGCCTTTATACACTGAAAAAATGTATTTTTACACTGTGGGATTCAAACCTAGGCACAAGGGACAAAAACATTTTCTTCCACAGTGTTGATTTTCCATCTTTGCCACAGCTGAACTTCTCTGATATAGTCTGGAATCAGACATAAATATAGGCGACAGTTTTAGCTTTTAAACATGTATGTATGTGACCTGACTAGGTTATTGGATATAGATCCAGTTGTGTATCTGTCTCGTGTAATTGTGAAGCCAATGCAAGTCCAGATAGCAGAATTATACTTACAGAAATATAGTAGACAGTGTACCCTCAGTCATATAGCTGAAGAACACAATAATGGTGTCTCATCCCTCATGCATATAGTTCATATCAGATGCACTATCTAAAGTGTTATAAGTAAGAATTAATATAATGGGAAGTGGAGTAACAGTAAAATATGTATGGAATATCCTGTATTAGGAGCCAGGACTATGTGTATGGCAGTCCTAAACTTACACTTGTTGCCACAAGAATGTTGAAATAACAGTTGTCTATTTTTCAGTTCATTGCAATAAACTGCACTGTCCCAACAGTAAAAATAGGTTGCACACTCTGTACTAGAACCCAGGACCATGTGTACTCCAACCCTACATTTACATCTGCTGCCACAGGACTTGTTACCTGACATTTTCTAATTTCCTAATCATTCTTAAGGTCTCTGTGTTAACTGCCATGCAAAACCAATTAGTGGGTTTGTGCAGTGGCTAACAGAATTAATTTAATGTATCTGGTTTCAGTTATTTTCTGTCTGAGTCCTGTTGGCAGGTGTTCAATGGCTAAAGCTGCTGGGGAACCTTGCTAACTGCCACGCAACACCTCTAAGTGCTGCTGCACAATGAAACACAGAAATTCTAACAATGTATTCTTTTTGACCTTTGTCTTTGTACAAATGCTCTGTTTACGGGGGTTCTGCAGGTGTTCTGTCTGCTTCTTATGTGGACCTCAGTCCAATTTGTACACTGTCACACTTCACTCAAATAAAATGAGCACAGCCAAAACTGACATTCATTTTCTCCATTTCTCCTCTTTGAGGTAAGCGACAAATAGGACAAACACTGCCTTCCCCCCAAAAATCAGAAAAAAGTGAGAAGTAATTGAAATGAGGAAAAGCAGTCTATGACATCCACACTACAAAATGTTAGTACACATGCAGTATTTCTACACATGTCAGGATTTGAACTCTCACTCCAGTGAACACAGTAAGGGTGCCTTATCCATCTTTACCACACAAACATCTTTGCAGCAAGGAAATGAAATCATTCTCCATACAACCAACTGCAACATCATCTAAAGTTATACGAAGCCATACAAGTGTTATCTGTACATTTATTTTTGGATGTATTACACTAAGTTATCACACAACCGGTTATGAGAATTGCTTGCAAATAAGCAGCTCTGTCTTCCCTTGCTGTAATTGTTGCTCATTCTTCTCTTATCTGGCCAATTATCTGAGATGCACTCGGTAAGCCATTCTATATCATTGTCCTTAAAATGTGTGAGGATATTAAATGGCAATAATATAATATGCAATTGCTAATGACTGGAGGGGAGGTTGGATGTTAATGAACATAACCTGTGAATTGTGTGCTGCTTACTTACATTTCTATCCTTGACAAAATTACATCTAATGCTTTGTAAGTCTAACCTGACACACCCACTGGATGTAGGGCACACTGCAATGCTGTTGTTTTCACAGTTGCAATCCATTAAAAACAAACACAGAGGGAGTGTCTGCACTATGTTTACATCAGAAACATGGAGTCAAGTATTTGGGATTCAGCAATTCTAATTAGTTCACACCTCATTTGCCTCTTCACCATGCACGATCTACACATACACATCTATCTACACAATAAAAAAGCAACCATGTAGCTAGGGAAACTGAAGGTCAGGGGACTTGTTTATGCAGCAAACACAGACAAGAGGCTATTACCTTGGGATATATATGCACAGAGGATTACTGAAGTTGAGAAGCTATGCTTGTATTTTGTCAGCTATATACTGCATATGCTGAAATATAATTAAGAAACATCTGTTTAATAGTTTTATATATAGAGAGAGAGATATATTAAATATAGATATAGCTATAGATAGATATTTGATTAGCAAAGGCTTTTACACTTTTATCTGTATCCATTAGTTAGAAATGTACTGATGTCACCGGCATGTTTTTCAGGGAATTTCACAGCTATGCATGATTGGCAATGCCTTAACATAGAATGCTCTGTGTTAAATCTGTAAACATGTTTCAGGGACAGTTCATTTGATAGCACTTTTAGCATTTCAAAGATGATTTGTTAGCAAAATGAGTCATTTGCCTATTTTGTTTGGGGGTGGAGGGCAAAGCTACATTTCTGTTATGGCACAAACAAGGATATGTTGCTATTTTAACTCTCCTATTTTGCATCCAGCCTATTGTTCATATTTCAAATCTCTAGACTGTTTTATGTTTCTCAAGTGGTTAATATTATAATGCTACCTTTTCTGTTTTATCTCGGAACAATCATTTTGAAGCTATGTGATACGTATGTGTATTATCCTTCTGTTGTCGTTTAGGACACCTCAGACTATGGCACCTAGGCATCTCAGTCATAGAAAACCACATATCAATGACCCTGAGAATGAGGTCATTGCTGAAGCTTTAGGTGACATGGTGCCTTCCTGCTTGAGAAGAGACATGGAGATATATCAGGCAGAATGCAAATTTGGCAGCAGATAGTTGCAGACATTAATGCAGTGGGCAGCCACAGCAGGACATATGACCAGGTGCACCATAGGACCACTGATAATGTCTCATCTGCATGGAGGAGAACAGCTGTAGTTGCCCTTGATCAGATGAGTACTGCGGGGCATGCTACAGACCCACCACTAACAGCAAATGAAGAGTTCCTGTCCACTGTCAGGGATCCTGACAACTCCCAGGAAAATGCAGAAGAGTATATCCTTGACATTGTTGGTACAGTTTAGGGACAGTAGACATGTCCCAGAAGGAGCTTCCAAGTAGGCTTTTGTAACTCAAGTGTTAAATACTGTTGAATAGTAAAACAATTTAAATTGATACATTAGTTCTGTTTCACAATAATTCTTTTTTTGGGGGGAGGGGAGATTGACGATTGCTATAGTTAAAACACATTCTGATTGATTACACATGGACTTAGGTTGTTGAAAGTATAGTTTATTGGATGTATAAAGGAGAAAAGGTATTAATTCTGTGTTGCTGTTAATTGTGATGATGTTGTCCTTACCTTTTGCTTAACTTCTTCCAAGACTATCTGCCATACAGAGCATACCATCATCTGCACATGGTAAGCCAAACATTTTTATGTCAGTACTAATGATCAATTCAAAAAAATATTTTAGTGAGTGATGTTAATTTCAGGACTGTTGTGTGTATTGCTGTACTGTCTAACAGTGGCACCACTGTTATTTTGTTATCATATATTGGAGTATAGAAGTGTAGGTATTAATTGTTCTTGTGTTTGTTGTTTATTATCACAGGTGATGCTGACAGTGGAAGTGTGGGATTTATAACACCTGATGTCAGAGTATCAGCAGACTCTGATGATTATGGTGGTGGCCAAACAGAGCCACAGTCATGGATTGCACAGGTTGAATTGGACACTGAGGTTGACATACAGCCATCCCCTGAAATTCCATCTGACACAGCCTGTAGGCCTATGCCTACCCATTCCAGTGAGCCCTGAGATATTGGACAGGTGAAAGGTGAGACAATCGATCAGGGAAGTATGGTTACTGTGGCTTCAGCCTATTGACTCTGGCTGTAGTCAAAGTGTGGGACAAGGTTCCATGCAAGAGCATTGTTACCGGTGCTTGGAGGAGGCCGACTATCCATCCTCCACCTGATCCAGGTGTTGCTTCCCTGCCACTCAATGTATGTTTAGGGCCATCATGGAAGAACAGGCATGTTCCCATATTTCCTCCAGAGAAATGCTTAGGGTTGTAGATGTGGCATAGGCTGACATGTGTGACTGTCACCACTATGCTGCTGCTTCAGTGGATCATATGAATAACACATTGTACCGAGCGGTGTCTATGATGGAACATCTGCTGGGAAAGGTCATCATCCTCATGGGTGTAGATCAGCCAAATCATCTGTTGTTAGCCAACATGGCCATGCCTAATCATACTCTCATAGTTGCAGTACTTCCACTGCTGTCAGTGGTTGAGCTGTCCACACCCAGAAGTGGCAGGCCATGGGGGCATAGTCCTAGGCATCCTCATGAGGAAAGCTCATCCAGCAGACATCAGTCACATTCAGGTAGCAGCAGTGCATCTGACTGTGGGCATGCACATGCCAGTGCATCTCCCGGCAGAGCCAGTTGTCTTGGTCATGGATGACAAAAATGAACTGCCACCTCTACCATGCAGAGCTCACACCTATCTAACATACCAAGATGTGGACCTAGCACAGAGCTTGGTTGTGTTCATGCAGACGGTCACACACCAATTTCACCTGGAGTACCCCTACACGCACACACACACACACACACACACACACACACACACACACACACACACACACACACACACACACACACACACACACACACACACACACACACACCAGTTCCATGGTTCACTTGAGCAGCTTAAAATTCATTTTGTCTCACTGGCCATTTGTTGGTTTATCCAAATGCCTGCCTGCTTCTCTTTCTTACTCATACACCCTCACAGACCTTTCATGTCAGCCTAGGCTTCCTGCACCCACCCCCCACAACATTCTATGCAAGTGATGATAATTGTGCCATATCCCTGCTCTGGATTCAGGAATACATACGTTTTGTGTCTGATGCTCAGGGTGCATAGCTGACTTAGTGCTTAGTGTATCTGCATTTGAGATGTTGAACTGGTAATTGTACCTTTGACTTATATTGGTCTTCGAAAGTTAGAGAGTTGATAGCATGAAAACATTTTTCCATCTTAATTGTTAATGATCTTGTGAGGGTTGTGAAATCTGAAACTGTAATGTGTATCATTACTTTCTAACTTCTCTCTTTAATGATTTCATAGTATAAATGTATTGTGCTAAACTGAGGGCATGCAGTGACCATCACTACTTTTGAGAAGTATGACTGTGTTAATCTTTGATGCGTGAGGCCTACTACTTAATAATGGACATATATAAGTCAAATTGGTCTCTGCTGTCACATGTTAAGTTACTTTCAGTATATGTCTATCACCTTTTACTTGCTTATACTACCAAGAAACAACATGCAAGGATATGCCAGTCATTTATATTATTACACAATACACTCTAGGTTCAAAATTTACCTTATAAATCCAGCAGTTGCAACAGTTTTAATTCAGGGCTAACTCTGTCTGATGCAAGCAGTACACAGCCAATACATGGGGATGTAAAGGTTGTGAGAGTTGCTTGGCATCAATGTTACTATATGTTTGTGTGTAGAAGGAAGGTTTTAGACACTTAGGTGGTGTGTGAGTGTACTATGCTTTGTCTCTTAGCCAATGTAAGGGCATATTGAGCATGACTACATCTGCCAACACCAACAGCAGCAGCTGCTTCCACTCTGACTTCTCACCTGCATGTGGCTGTGGTGACCATGCCATTGCCGGTGGGATGCCTGCTCTTTCCCCTTGTTGATTCTGCTGAAGCTTTTTGCTCACCATGATGTTGTGTAGCATGGCCCACACTGTGAATATTTCGGTACTTGTACATGGATTGTACTGTAGGGCTCCCTCAGATGTATCTAGACACTGGAATTGTGACTTCAGCAGCCCAAACACATGCTGTATGATATTTCTGGTTTGAGGCTGTGCCTCTTTATGGCATTCTTCACCAAGTGTGTGTGTATTTCTGATGAGTGTCATCAGCCTTGTTTCCAGTGCAATACCTGCATCCGCCAGTAAATGGCCCTGTGGGATATCGACCCTAGTGAACATCAGATAGAACTGGGAGGTGTGCCAGATATAGCAGTCATGGTAACTGCCTGAATTTCCAGTACGCACATTCAAGATGATTCCCTTGGCATAACACATGACTTGGCAGTTAATAGAGTGGAAGCCCTTTCTATTAATGTAGAGCCTTCCCAGTTCCCTAGTTGGTGCCTTAAACTTAATTTCTACATGTGTGCAATCTATGGCACTCAGTACTTCAGGGTAGTGTACTATCGGGTAGAACTCATTCCTATTTCTGGCCATATCCTCAGGAGTACAGGGAAAATATATGTGGTCACTAGCATGTTGGAACAAAGCATTCAAGAATTGATAGAGGATCCTGGATGCTGATGCCTGTGACAACCCCTGTATATCCCCTGTTGGTCTCTGAAAGGTACCTGTAACTAAGATTCTAAGTGCTACACATACCTATGTCTCCAATCAGATTGGTCACCTCAGTTTTCCCTGGCTCTGAACTGAGGACAACAGATAATACAGAGTGTCTCTATCCACACTGTAATGCTCTACAATTTTCATGTCATGCAGATTGTGATAAGTTACCCAGGGTCTTAAAATTCTTCTCCTTCCTGGCACTGGTCTATTAGCAACAGCAACAGAATAGGCATCAGCCTGTTGTACTTACACATGAATTAAACTAACCACAGCCCCTAACATTGTTGCTGTGTAGACTCCTTTCCATGGCTGTATTCCAGTAGATTTTGGGATTCGGAGGGAAAACCAGACGTTAGTCTACACAGTTGCTTTACAGCTTGTTGAATAGCTCCTCCATCTTGGATTGGTTATTTAGCATACAGTTCAGCTGCTTACGCTATAATTTACATGTCATTGTGTTTACCAAGTTTGCAAAGCTGTGTGCGGCTGTACATACCATGTAGAACTGCTTACTGAATCCAAAACACTGTGCTACCATGTGCATGCTGTAGCTCGATGCAAACCTGGTGGAAACAGTATGTGTAGGTTTTATTGAATCTGGCTGCAGTTTTTAGTTTACTTTCATGAATACATTCTGCTTTACTGATTATTTAATTATATAAAACTAAAGATATTATAAACAGTGAAATACTTCTTGAGTTAACGCATTGCAAATGAAAAGACAATGATTAATAATACTTTTTTTATATATGCCATTTCTACTGCACTTCAGATTATTTTAATGCTATCATACACAATAAATTCTGACTTCAGAAAGGATCTTCATCTTTGTAGCTAGGTGGGTAAAGTGGCAGCAAACTTACATGACAGGATACTCATTTTAATGTGTAATTTGCTTATGATATACTTCTCTTGAAAATTTTGTTCATTACTGTTTTAATGTTTTAGGTATCTGACACTTGTAGGAATGGTGATCCACGTAGCATTGCTTTTTGACTAAATTTCATTTATTGTATGCATACTAGTTTTACAGGGATGAAATGCATACGTTTGTAAATTTCCTCCGCCCCACCCCACCCATTCTGTTTAAACAGACAGCTGTGTCTTTGAAGCTGATTGACAGTAGTTAAAAACCTGTGTAGTAAATTACTACATTTATATTAATGTATGCACAATCAGTAAAATATAACAGAGTAATGATCATTTTCTCTCATCAGCATTCATTTGAACTACTGCTGTCATGAAATCCAACTTCAAAATTACAAAAATCTGCCAGTCATCACATGCACATCATACATGTACATTTATTACAAATGACCCTTAATTTAATAATGAAATAATATTTTAAAGTACTTCTCATTAAATAATGATATTTTTAAAAATATTTCCTTACTGTAGTAAATCTGCGGTATCCTAATGCATTTGCTGCCTATCTTGGCTATTGGCGAATTACTGTGGTGATGTTCAAATTAATTTACATGTGTTATGTACAGTTTATGGTAAGCCACGTTCATCTCTAGAATGCAAAAGTGTCCGAGATCTATAAGCGATTTTTGACATTTCACTGATTATGAACACATATCCAGAGTAACATGAATGCATTTCAGAGTGACACAGATGCACTGTGGGTAGTTCTGCAGTACAGAGCACTCCACAACTATCCCAAGCTTGCAGCAGGAATGCACAAATGGCCCTGTTCTAGTAAAAACACAAAATCAGAATGCATTTAAAAAAAATGTAGTCATCTGTGAGTAAGTTTTTTAGCAATCTAAAGTTTAATCCTTGACCATACAACATTGTGTGTCACACACTGGCACATGAAGCATACCATAGTGACATTTATACCCCCCCCCCAAAAAAAAAGAAATGCTACACCACATGACACATACTAGTCTAAGACTACAAAAATGAAATAATAATCTTTAACAATAAGCATTATTGGGTCTATATTATAAACACGAAAGCTGTAAACGGTGAATACATCTACATCGACACGTAAAGGTCAATGTACAAAAAGAGCGAAATATGTAATCGGTGAAAATGAAAACACCGAACGTATTTTGTCAACCAACAGCGCCATTCAGGTAAGCTCAAATTAACTAAATAAAATAAATTAACACACTTTTGCAGGAGGGCAAGCCCCCCTGGACCCCCCCCTTACTTAGATATACCAACTCTGAGACCATACTACAGTGGGGAAAAGGATATATTTCCTCATCCCCACGATCGCCCTACTGGCCAAGCAAATATGTTTGGTGTTTTCATTTTCACCTGTTACGTATTTCGCTCTTTTTGTAAATCGACCTTTATGTGTCGATGTAGATATATTCGCTATTTTGAGCTTTGGTGTTTATAACATAGACCCCCATTATGAATAAAAATTATAAAAAATATCAATCATATATTTCCATTTTAATCAAGCATAGAAGGGAATGTTAACTGTTTTCGTTTAAGAAAAAAAGATGTGACAAAGTACTTTTGATTAATACCAACTTGCTAATAATATCAATAACTGTTGTAATAACAATGCTAATAAAAAGGGATTTTGTTAAAATGGTGTCACACCCGTCAAGGAGTGGTTCTAACCCTAAGTAACACACCCGTCACCATACTTACATCACAGCCCACAGGGAGTGGTTCTAACCCTGATTAACACACCCTTCACCATATTTACATCACACCTCACAAGGGGTGATTCTAAGCCTGATTAACACCCCCACACCATACTTTCCTCATTCTTATTCTGTCAGTTCAAAAGATGACAACTCCTGTGAAGTCATGAGGCCACGCTCCTATGGAGCCTGTGATCATGCTCTACCTTCTGAATGATTCATAATGGAATAAGACTGAGGCATGCACAAGACACATTACATGGAAAATATCGATATCTGGCAGGAGTTGGGTGAAAATCTGTCATCCGTGAGAGGTATAACTCGCTCTGGTCAGCTTTGACCATCACTGTTTTGATGATTTGCAGAACTGTAGTGCTGAACGGATGACCAGGTAGGTAGACAAGGTTGCAGTGTAGTCAGCAAATCCTTCTACATGGCACACCTCATCACTAAAGGTTTATCATCCAGGAAAAAAGAGGTCATTGTTCCCCTCTACTCATCACTCATTAGACCCATTCTAGAATGCAGCATCCCTTTTGGTATGTACCTCACAAGACATCTACAACAACTGGAAAGGCTGCTGAAATACCTCACAAAGAGGATTACCAGCCTCAAACAGATGCCCTATGCAGACCGTCTCAAAAAACTCCAGCTTTACTCCGTCACATATCGCCTACTCAGAGGTAATCTCTGCCTAGCATACAAAGCTATGTCAAATTCAGAGCTGTTGGACATGCTCCACTTAAAGAAATCCCAATCCCTCCAAGCTACATGCTCTAGGGATCTAAACTTTGTCACCACAATAAACAGAACATGCTGGAGGGATAGATTTCTGTCCCAGAGACTTCTCATACTCTAGAACAAAGTACCTATCTATATCAAACAAAACTTCTCATTAGCACTCTTCAAGAAAAATCTTGATGATTGGATGGGAGATAGGAAATTCACCCCGGTGATCACTTCTGTGGCTCTGCTCGACAGGGGTACAGGAAAATAATTGTCTTGGTTGGCAAAAGCCAGGGCACCTTTTTTGGCTAGGCTTATATAGGCCCCAAGGCCAATAGCCTAGTACCTACCTAGGAACTTATGAAGCGCAGAGTTCTATCTTCTGGCTTTTCCAAGTTAGGGGTTGCCACAACGGATCACCTGTCTGCTCATGATTGGCAGTGGAGTTTTTACAGTGCCAATTTGCCAGCCTGACACCCAACCTTCCACAGAAGGTACACACTCTCACCTAGGGCCAATTTAGAGTGTCCAATCCACCTACAGCATGTCTTTGGGATGTGGGAGGAAACTGGAGCACCTGGAGGAAACCCACGCAACCACAGGGAGGACATGCAGACTCTGCACAGAAGGCACCCCAGCCAAGGATTGAACTGGGGAACCTTTTTCTGCGAGGTGGCAATGCTAACCACTGCACGATAATGGCCGCCCATGAAGACTGGAGTTATGTAGTAAGTAAAAAAAAAGTTGATTTCTTAAATGAGTCATAGTAAAGATAAAACCAGTTTAACAAGTAGGCATAACTGCAGGCATTTTCAAAGAAAGATATGTGTACCTGAAAATATTACTTGTAATGTTAATTTGAAATGCAGAGGAAATCATAAGCATATTTTTAATCATACATGTATCTTTTTAACATATATGCACATTAGTAATGTGTTGACAGATTTTAATAATATATACAAATGTCACAAAGGTTTTGTTAAAATAATAATCTGTACTTGTAACTCTGTAAATCATGTACTAGTTTACAAGTAAAAATATTTGTGACTGGATTTATATGCAATAAAAGTAACAAATTTAAAATGTATTACTGTTGCATAAAATGACTTGTAATAGTTACATTACATGAAGCCAGTTTTGAGTAGGCTATAGAAATATAACTAAAACAGTTGCTTAACACAGTTGTTTCTCAAAAGTATTTCTGTCTGCATGTACAACATGGCTGAAGTCTCAGACACCACACTCCCATTAGATGGGTGGTTGGGGGAGGATGTGCGAAGTGAATAACCAGCCCAAACTTTACTGAGAAATGGTATTTCCTTCAGCATTACTTATCAGATCAGGCACATTTGTACAGAAAAGGAATGCAAACTTCTATGAATTGCCACATTTCTGCATTTGTGAATTAGTTATACCTGAACACAGTATTACATGTATTTTGAAAACTATATTCTGCACTGATCTCATACTTCTGGTAGGGATTACAGGTGCTTTGTGTACTAATTCATACAGCTATGCATATGTAAGAGAAAATAAAAATGAAAACAAAAATGAGTTACTGCTTAGACAGGAATACAGACTATAAAAAGCAAATAAAAAGGATTTAAAATCATATTACTGTAAATATGAAAGAAACATATATACATGTACATCTGCTGTACTCTTCACAGAACAGTTCTCTGTATTAGTAATAAGACAATTATTTTTATAGCTTTGGAGATGAAAGAAATGCAACTGAAACCATTAGAATTCACGCTAATTTTATCACTTTTAACATGATTACTTTGAATAGTTGCAATGGGTATTTTTAGTACTGTATTGAATCTATTGTATGTACATAAGCTGAGAGATACATAGCCCTTCTAGAAGTCAAAAGCCTTTGTCAATATGAGTTAATCTTAAGTATGCCTGCGCACTACTTATATCATTCTTTCCAAGTACAAAAGCGCATCCCAAAGCACTGCTCCCATTGTATGCATAAGCACTTCCCGTATACAAATTGTACTTCAATAAAGATTTTATTGCAATATTTCAATAGTGCATTAAATGGCATGTAAACATTATTGTATGGATTTATTGTGATTTTTCTTCTTTGTCTCTTTCTCCTTTATTTTTTTGTTTCTGTCCAATTTATTTTCCCTTTTTTTTTTCTCTACAGCTTCAAATCCCTCAGGAGCAAACCAAGCATGTACCTCACAGGCTAGGGACAGATCATCTTCTGCCCAAACAAGAATGTTCTTGCACGGTCGGATTGGAGGTAGCAGTCTTCCAGGCACTCTGACATATTATAGCCTATTGACCCTCACAGAAAGGGACTTTTGAAGCTTGGTAGAGGCCGTACTGGTGGACATTGTGGACAGGAGAATTCAGCCAGTTGAAGCATCTCTTCAGTGTGTAGAAGACACACTCTCCAAGTTGGTAATGACCACCACGCCAACATAGGCCCCTACTTTCTCAATATTGGGTTCCTCCACTGTATCACCTTCTGGCAATAGACATGTTTGAGAATCTGTGGACTTGGACTCCAGCTGGCACTCCTCAGATCTTCTTCCCCCCTCATCCTTTCTTCTTCACCCTCTTACCTATTTCCTACCCTCACTACCTTCTCATAAAAAAAAAGAAATGAAATAATATTGGGGTTTATCCTCGAGAAAATACATTGTGCCCATCCTCTCCCACCTCTTCCAGCCCAAACACTATTAATATTTCCCTTGTGTGTTCCCCTCACTGTTTTGTTTCCTCTTGTTTTCAGTATTTCCTGTCTCACCCATTCTATGCTTCAGTAAAACTATCAGGATGTCCACAAAAGTATACCCTTATATAAAACATAAACACCTTTTCTTAAAAAAAAAATCAGTGTTAAGCGCTGCACAGTCTGCAGCATTCCTTAAAAGTTTTAAGTGTGACTGTGCTGAGTCGCATTCATCTGCAATGTTCCAAAAAATGAACCCTTAAAGCTTTTGCAAAGTAATTAGTAACTTTGTAATGCAGAACTTTATACAACATATTCTTTTTGCGAGAAATGGATGTATTTTCAAAAAAATAGTTCACTTTTCCATGTTCATTGCAAATGACATTGGCTGACCTTATTTGCATATCTGTGTAGTGCCACTATTCACAGGTAACTGCAAGTCATTTGTGAAGCACCAGACTATGGATACAGGCCTATGTATATTTCTCACTGATCTGTTCCAAAATATCTTGGTAAAAGTTTTCTTTGAAGCACTTTGCCGCACTGTTTCTATTTTAGTATAAGGTTCTAGGATGGAGTATTTATTTTATTTTATTTATTTTACATTTGTTGACTGGGCTAGTCCAACTGGATATATGTCCATTTTCAGTAGAGGCCCAGGGAGATAAGCTCCACTAATCAGATAATACACTACACGGATAATAACAATATCAGGCACACCACAATTTTAAGACTAGAATGCAATTTTACATAGCAGCTTAGTAATCATATAACTAACATGTTATAAAAATAAAGAAAAACAAGTATTTATAAAGTAGAAACATGTTCATACAGTAGACATCTTGCTATTCATACAGTAGAAAGCTTGCTATGCAAGTTCATACTCTGTAGAGGTTCCTAAGAAAGACTAGATTAAAGTTGACTTTAGGTAGCTTACAGATCCTACTCACTAAAAGAAGGCAAGTATATACAAGGTAGAGACATGTTCCTACAGTAGAAAGCTTGCTATGCAAGTTTATACTCTGAAGTAGTTCCCAAGAAAGATTAAGTTAGAAACAGACTTTAGGTAGCTTACAGATCCTACTGTACATGACTGATTTACATTAGCTGTGCTCCCAGATTGCCACATTTACATGAACTGTTATCCAGCAAACTGTTGAATCACTACCATCTAGCAGCTTCATACCAGTGTAGTTCTACAAGAGTCTTTGAGTAGTTTCTTCATAACACACTGCATTATCATGCAAGAAACAGGATTGCACAAAGTGTTTTGAGTTTCTTTACACCCCCACCAAGTAGTTTTTGTACCTACTTTACTGATAATAATCCTGAGTATTTTACTTTCCAGTGCAAATGATAACTCAGTGTTGTAAAACAAAATTTTCAGTCTGGGGACAAGTAAACTTCAGCCTAGATCTGTTAAATGCAGCTTACAATTATACTATGTACTATGAAGTGATCCCACAGAGTTTGTTAATGTAAGAATGTTAAAACCTTAACTGAGGTTGAAATCTGAACTCACAGACTGCAACAGAGACTCAATGTTGTTTTTGAATCGTTTTCACCTTTTGTTCTCTACAGGTCAACAATAATGAATAAATGAAGAAGAAAACAAAAAACCAAATACAGCACCAAGGGGTAAAGGCTCCTGTGGTCCAAAATATAAATTCAAAAATCCATATAACAAAAAACATCCACAGGAATCAAACACGGTGGCTCCAATCAATCGTTATAAACCAGACTTTCCAAAGATAAATCAATAAAAGGTACGCGGGCTGGTAAAAACAGTCCAAATTTAATATACAGCGGTTTCACCTGGTAGGCTTCATCAGACTGATGATCTGATGAAGCCTACCAGGTGAAAGCGCTAACTGTTTATTAAATTTGGGCTGTTTTTACCAGCCCGCGTACCTTTTATTGATTTGTCTTTGGAAAGTCTGGTTTATAACGATTGATTGGAGCCACCGTGTTTGATTCCTGTAGATGTTTTTTGTTATATGGATTTTTGAAATGAAGAAGAAGACTTAATAAATTACAAAACTATGTAAGTGACCTTACATGCTACTTTGGGGTAATATTGCGACTCCAAGCACTTATTCCTAAAGACAGGAATCATAGACCCATTTAACTCATTCCCACCTACATCATAAATTTGAACAAATTCACACTCATACCACAAATCCAAGCACATTTTCAACTAAACCACAAGCATGAACAAATTCACACCTATACCACAAGTCTGAGCATATTCCCACCTAAACCACAAATCTGAAACTAATTTGCTCCTATACCACAAATCCAAGCATGTATTCTTAAAGACAGGAATCATGGAAACATTTTAACTCATTCACACCTGCCACAGAAATTTGAACTCATTGCCAACTACACTGCAAATCTAAGCAAATCCCTACCTTTACCACAAATCTGAAGACTTACTCTTACAGCTGGGAATCATTTTAACTCATCCACACATATAGCATCTTCTGGAGTATTTCTACTTGCCATCCATAGTGCTCTATGGCATCATGTCATTGTTGTGACCTGACTTTCTTACTCAACTGACTTACAAATTAATGTCAACAACATAGGAAAGTGCCGATTGTGAGAAATAAAGTGACACTAAGATTGGTTACATAGGAAGCTGCTATAGCAATAGTAGCTACTGTTTGCTAGGTATTATAAATATATTCACAGTTGTATTAATATTTTCAGAATGGAATGAGCTATATGGTATTGAGGGGGATAGTGTAAAATGTTATCAACACAGCTACAAATGCATTATCATTCTCTGTGTGTAATACATGTACTGCAGGCATTCCTACAGTCTTAACATTATAAAATTTGAAATATTCTGTATTTTCATTCAGATCTTCTGTTATTACAGGATAACAGGTGAATCCTTAGATGATGTTGAATACATTGACACTGATATTTACCATAGAAAACCTGAAAAGTATTAATTAAAGTACCATTTACATTGTTATTTATGCACATTGGCAAACAATTTCCAATTTCTGGAAATACCTCACAAAACTAGAACCTTAAAAGGAATTGCTTACTTCATATAAAAGCTTAAGCAGAATTATGTGGTATTACAGCCAGCATTTGACCCCAAGAAGTTTAAACTTACACTAAAAAACTATCTCTTTAATTCCTGGACCTGCCATTGCTCGAGATGATATTTATTTTTCTGCACTCCTATGTCCTCTTGCCTCACCCCACTCATCCCCACCCCCTCTATCATTACTATAAGCTTCTCCTTGCTCACCCCTCAAATCTTCAGCTTACAGTCTACAAACTAACAAGAAATCTCCCCTCTCTCTTCGAACTACTCAACATAACTAAACTCAACATCTCCTAGTATCATACCTCTCCTTTCTAGTCCTCTTTCTCTTTGCCTCAACTGTTACCCACTAAACATTTAAAGTCTTAGTATCATTCTCCTCTTCAGTCTTTTGTTACATTATTTAATATGTCAAATTGCCATGTACATTCTTTGCTTACCAAATGCTGTTACACAACTTTATGAAGTCTTGAACTGATGTTTTCTCATTTCTGCTAGCAAATCTATGACATGAAGTCTGTAACTTGCTGTTGTACTAATCTAATGACATATTTACTGTATCTGTTTTAAAATTACTAGTATATGAACTTTGTATGATATGTTCACTGCTATTGTATGTTACCATTTGAAGCTTTTCTCCCCGGCCCTCCACTGAAAATGGGTTTCTGACCCAGTCGGATTTTCCCGGTCACCAAATGTCAATAAATAAATAAAGAAATAAATAAACAATAAATATATTTATAGTTGGTTTGCAAAAGTATGCCTGATGGGTGAAGTCTGTTTGCATTTATCAGAAATTGCTCCCCTACACTGTCTATAAGTACAACTGTGTGCTTTTATGCAGGAAGATTCATAGTGCTGCATGGATGCTGTAGTCTGTGTGTTGGGAATATGGAGAAGAACTTCCTGGCATGCTGCCCTTAAGGACAGCATCTCATTTCCTGATAGACTACATGACTATGAATTGCCCACTGAGCTCTTGGAGAAAAAGTGCTCCTTTAGAGACAAAGTGATTAGTTTTGTGAGAAAAGCACAGAATGACAAGTCAACAGCTAGTGCAAATGAAGACTTGTTCAATAACGTGTTATTATTCAAGAGGTTAATGACTCATTCAATGCCTAATCAGATTTGGCATGGCAAAGATCAATATTCCAGATTTTGAAAAATATTATGCATGCACTGAAGAGTCAACATAATGATCTATCTGAACAACAATGTGAAGTTATTGCCATGGCTAATGGGTGTAAGTAAAACCGATGTTACCAATTAAGTACATTTAAAATAATGCAGTAACTTATGTTTCTGAAAATACATATAATTATAAAACATAAGACAGTTAACTGCAGAGCATTCATTGTCTATGCTTTTAATCTTAAATTATTAATCTTAAATACTTGCATTTTGAAGACTTTCCCTATGATCTGTTGACTCATTCTACATTAAGTCACAATTCTTCATTTTCTAAATATCGAGAACAACTCAAAAAACTAAAAAAGATAAACAATTTATTCTTTGCAGGGGAAAACCACCCTTCAGTCTCCATTTTTGAGATATGGCTTCCAACATCCCATCCAACTTATTTACACGCAAACATACATATATAAATATACATATGTAACTACGTATAGTGAAATTAAAAAAACACCCAAAAATTGAATTTTACAAAGTTGACCATAAAAGTCAACTTTGCAAACATCAACACTCTACTACACATGCCCCGAGTAACAATCTCGACACTTGCAAAAGTTAATAAAATTAAGTAAAATAAAACATTGTTTTATGCAGGGGGAAAACCCCCCTATGCCACCACACCACTTGCAAATTATATATACTAACTTCCAGATTGGACAATCTTGGGGAAAGACCATATTTCCCTACCCCAAGAAATGTGCAGTGTCACACACCTGTCAAGTATCTGTATAGTTGACCACATTTATGTCTGCTAAGCAGATGCCAGCCAAGGATAGATTTGGTGTATATCAGTGGACCCATATTTCAGCTCCACAGTAATGCTACAGTGGGAAAAAGTGAAAAAATGATTTGCACTACTACTTTGCACAATATAAGTGCATGTAGTACTGAAAAGGTGCAGTGAAACAAATTATCACAAAAGCCTTTTGAGCAAGCATACTTTTCAGAGTATGCCCATTTTGACAAGTAATAATGATGCACAGATTTTAACAACTAAATAAATAAATATGTTGTGATGAAAATGTTTTATAATCCACATAACTCTATTGCCATGTAAAAATGTGCTTATTGAATGCTTTTGGCAATATACACTATGGTCTGTTTAAATCCAAATCAACTTCAACAGCATTGCCACATTCCTTTTCAGTTATCCTTTTTGGCATTTAAATATGTATCTGATGTTTATAGGTTCATAGGTTCGTACTAGGCTATCTGCCCTAAGGCATTTATAAGCCTAGATAGAGTGTGTGTAGCTTTCACCACCCCTTAGGATGAGAATACTATGCCCATTTAAGGTTTAGTTTACTGTGCCTCTGTCTAGTAGTGACACAGAGATGACCCCCGGGGTAAACCTACGATCTCCCATCCACTCGTCAAAACTTCTCTTGAATAGAGTTAGTGAGGGGCTCTGCCTAACATGGATTGGGATTCTGATCCAGAGTGTAGGGAGCCTCTGGGTTATGAATCTGTCCCTCCAGCACGTCCTATTTATTTCTGTGTTGAGGTTTAAGTCTCTTGCTCTCGTGGCTCCGATGGATTTGGATTTTTTGAGGTGGAGCATGTCCATTAATTCTGGATTGGACATGGCCTTGTACGTTAGGCACAGGTCACCTCTGAGTAGGCGGTATGCGACTGAATAGAGCTGGAGTTTTTTCAGTCGGACAGCATATGACATATGTTTAAGACCCTTTATCCTCTTGGTGAGGAACTTTTGGGGTCTTTCCAACTGCTGCAGGTGTCGGGTAAGATACATCCCAAATGGGGCATTGTACTCAATCATTGGCCTAATAAGAGATGAGTACAGGGACACAATGACCTCTCTTGATCTAGATGTGAAACCCTTCATGATAAGGTGGGCAATATAGAAGGTCTTCCTAACCACTTTGGCAATGTGAGTGTCAAATGAGAGGTTACTGTCAACCTGGGTCCCTAGGTCCCTGATTACCTCTTCCAGATTTAATGGATTACCACCTATGTGGTAATTTGTGGGTACCTTGTTTTTCCCAAAGGGTATGACTATACATTTTTTGGCATTAAGCTTAAGGCCATGGCTCTGGCACCAATTATCCATTTCTATGAGTCCTCTCTGAAGGATGTTTGTGTCCGCTGGAGTATCAATTATGGCGCCCAGTTTGCAGTCATCTGCGAACTTTGTCAGCCATAATCCTCCTATGTTTGCCTGTACCTCGGAAAAATAAATGCCAAACAAGAGGGGTCCCAGGACTGAGCCCTGTGGGACACCGCTTGTGACTGGCTTAGAGTCTGACATAGCTCCAGCAGCTCTGACCCTGTGGGTTCTGTCCTTGAGCCAGTTTGCAACCCATCTCGTGACATATGGGTTTACATTTAAGCTGGTGAGTTTGTCTATGATGCCCGAGTGTGGTATTGTGTCAAAGGCTTTTGCAGGGTCAAGGTAGGCTGTGTGAACTGCCTTACCTTCATCAATGGCCTTAGTGACGGTTTCAAAAAAGTCGACCAAGTTCAAAAGGCAGGATCTGCCCTTGACAAAGCCAAATTGGGTAGGATCCAATGTCTGTAGGTCCCCAATGTCTTTGTTTATGAGTTCCATAATGATCCTCTCCATAGTTTTGCAGACCAGGCTCGTCAAGCTTATGGGGTGGTAATTTCCAGGGTCCGTAGAAGCACCGCCTTTGTGAAGTGGGACCACTGTTGCTGTACGCCACTCTTTGGGTACGTATCCTGTAGTAAGGCTAAGATTAAACAGCAGCCTTATGTTTGGGTTTAGTTCCTCTTGGAGTTCATGTAGCACACAGCCCGGGACACCATCCGGTCCCATTGATGCTGTGTTTTTAGCTTTAGAGAGGGCGGCTCTCACCTGGGCATCTGAGATGTTAGGGAGGCTACACTCTGCTGGGATAGTTATTTCTCCTTTTGGGAGGAGAAATTTGCACTGAACCTATCTGCCAGAATGTTGGCAATGTCAGTGGGTTCAGTGTATTTATTGTCATTTTGGACTAACTCTGAGCATATTTGGGAGTTTCCACCCAGGTTTCTAACATAGCTGAAGAAGGCCTTGTGATTGTCTTTTGTGTCTTTTGCGATTTTTCTCTTAAAGTTGGCCTTGGATGATTTTATGAGTAATCGTAGTTTTTTGCTAGTACTGATCAGAGATGCCTTCCCATTTAGGGATTTTGCTCTGTCATGTAGTAGCTTCCTCCTTCTGTTGTAAAGTTTGTTTATGACTGGGGTCCACCAGACCGGGCGCCTGCCTTTGGGGGAATGGGTCTTGGTTTTATTTGGGATTGCTTGATCCATGCATTCTTGAAGGTGCCCGTAGAAGGCATTTGCAAAGGATTCAGCAGTGTGGGTTGTGGTTTCCACTGGCCCAGGGACCTTGAAGGATACCACTTCAGTCTTAAGAAGTGTGAAGTTGGCTTTTGAGAAGTTCGTCACTGTGGTCTTTTGTGCAGGGGGTGGGGGTGGGATGTGGATTTCCAGTGAGATTAATTTATGGTCTGATCTTACCAATGAGGGATATACTTCCGGTGTCGAGCATTTTGTCCCCATGTTTGTGATGATCAGGTCTAGTATATTGTCTCCTCTTGTGGGAATTGTGACTAGTTGTTCCATCGCATTTGAGTTTATGAATTCTAGGAACCTTTGGGCTAGGGTGTTTGGGCTTGAGTAATGTTCCCAGTCTATGTTTGGGTAGTTGATGTCTCCCAATATGATGGTATTTGGAGAGACATTCATACTCTCCAGTGTCTTTGGGAAGGCTGTGTGAGTTTTCTGAGTTTGAGAGGGTGGTCTGCAGCATGCTACAAATTGTAAGGCAGTTTTGCCTATGGTTAGTTGCACCTGGATGGTCTCCGATGCTTCGTGCGTTGCCACTAACCTGGAGGTGTGGGTATCTTTGATGAATATGGATACTCCCCCTCCTTTTGTGGTTCGGTCCAAGTTTTGGGGCTGGAAAGCATGATATGAGGTAAAACCTGATAGTGCTGGGGTGCTCTCAGGAGCCTTGAACCAGGTTTCAGTCACTGCACAGACATCGATGTTCTCCATACTGAGGAGGGCTTTGAGGGCGTGCATCTTGAGGTTTAGACTTCTGGCATTGAGCAGCATTACCCTTATTTTTTTTTCACTTGTGTTTTCTAGGGAGGTAGGTTTGTCATTTGAGCCTTGCCTAAAAAAGGCACTATGGGGGTGGAAAGCACCTTGGCCAATATCCGGAAACCCAGGGGTGACAGGTGCAAGCCATCCCTTGTGAAGCAGCATGGCTTGTCGAGCATGTCATCCCAAGCAGACAGACATTGGATCCCCTTTGAATGACTAAAACTGATCATTTTGTCTTTGTACTGTGGCATCATTCTTGGTGAGGGTAAGATGCTGCTCAGGGTCAGGGTCATACCGGCCTGGGCTACATAATCAGAGAGCTCCTCTATGTCTCTTTTCATGTAGTCCAGGGAGGTACGTCTCAGGTCGTTCACACCAGCATGTACAATGACTGAGTCATATTTGTACTTGCTGTGGTGTGACCTGAGTGCTTGTGTTATGTGGCAGATTCTAGCTCCCGACAGGCAGCTTACTGTGACCCTCTCCTTGTTCAGTCTGGTGAGTGGGACGTCAGTGTGTCTGACTATGGAGTCACCTATTAGAGATGTGTCTGGCATGTTGTTTGGCCTTAAGGGCTGTGACTGTTTAGCACACTGACTTTGTGAACTATGTGTTGCATGTGCTATGTCCTGAGGTGGCGGTTGCTTGGGTGTCTGCTTTGGAGGCCTCTGTTGTTTTGGTATATTTTTAATCAGCGCCTCCGAGTATGTTTTTGTGTGTTTATGTGTTTGGTTTGCAGTTGTGATAGTTCTATGTGAGACTGGGTTTGTGGTGTGCGTGGTTACCTTCTCCTCCTGCCTGGTCTTGCCAGTACTGAATTGAGAGAGCTCAGCCTCCAGTTTGGCTATATAGTTTGGCTATATAGTTTACAGTTTTAAACATCTATGTATCAGGTAGACAATCATACATAATCATAAATCTTCAACACATTACGTAGCATGACATTGTGTAATTAGAAATGGTTCATTCTGTAAGAAATGTACTACCTTATGTAAAGACATGTGAATTAATGAAAATATCATTTGCATTTTACTTCCATGTGACCAGCTAAAAGGTAACTGTTTTAAAAGTCTTCAATAGTTGAATAAAGTGTGCAGGGGTATTATGGAGATAGGTTGCAGAATAGGTGTTACTCAATATACATCCATGTCTAGCTGTCAGTCACACACACACACACACACACACACACACACACACACACACACACACACACACACACACACACACACACACTCAGTCATATACACACATACACTCACTCATAGATAGATAGATAGATAGATAGATAGATAGATAGATAGATAGATAGATAGATAGACAGATAGATATATAGATGCTTTCTGACCACAGTCTGACACCTAAGGAATTAAGCAGGTTGCAGTTTGCATAGACGTACCATTTCCTCTTAAACTGAAAAATGTGCTTGAAAAAGGTGAAGCCATCTTAGAGAGAGAGAGAGAGAGAGAGGAGCTGCTGGCTGCCACTCAAACATTTACTTCTGTTTGAGTGAGGTAAGTGCAGCGGCAGTGGAGAGGGAATTTGAGGGTTTGGAGTTTATATTTTCCACAGGATTCAAGAAGCTCGGCACAAGGACAGTTTTAGCCTTGCGCTGAGTGTCCTCACTACAGATGGCGCAGCAGGGCCATATGAATATGTATGAGGGTGCTCCGCCGCAACCTTGACATGCTCAGAAAATGTGTGCGAGTGCAGGGGGCATGTACCAGTGCTCTACGGAGGTGTAAACATGCCCCGACACTTGCAAAACCCACTATGCCTACTAGTAGAGCCCGTCCTCATAGTAAGTCAGTAATTCAGTGTCCGTGGATACCAAAATGTATGCTAAGCATACAAGAGTGCCCACGAACAGTGAAATAAACTCGAAGTAGTAAACACACAAGTACGTAGTGGAATGTTGAGACATAGTGGAATGCTGAGCCCTGTCCCTAGAACTTTCACAATTAGATTCCCTGCCCCTGTGTCCCTATTATACATTCAAATTGCTGCAATATCGAAGGTGTAAGCAAAGCGCAGTGTGTCTGTGCATCGCTGCCCTCTGCCGAGCGTAGCTTACACATCATATTTATTCAAATAGAGAAAAACATGCAGAATCAACGTGTCAAAAGTGTAGTGTTTAGAGTTTCCACCCAACAAACAGGCATTCACGGTTCGAGCCCAACAATAGCAAATATCATTTTCCATGTGGAATGAATATTGTTTTGCCATAAAACTGACATAAGAGCATCGCATGAGATATTTAACTTAAATATCATTCAAGCAAAGTGGCACTGTCATAATGAATAAGGTACAATTAAGTAGGTGTAAGCACAAATAAGCAGCAGTAAACACATATAAGTACCAGTAAGCAAGTCTGAGTGCACATGCATGGGTCTAAGCAGTGCCCAGCATAGGAAATGTATATAAGTATGTACAGATATATAATATATATACATATATATATCTATGAAGAAAGAACAATGTAACAATAAAGCATACAAAAGGAATGAAAAGGGAATCAACAGCAACCCCAGTATTATATAGTGCTGTCAGCATATCTCATATCCATCTGGACAGGAGTGAGCAATGCACTGCTACACACACCACAGGCAGGATATTAGCAGTGGGACTAACATTGTTGATTTGCTATGTCTACTTTACACACAGAGGGTAGTCTCTGGTGGGACTACCCAAATATTGATAGGATGATTGACCATCTGACCATTACACAATCAATGGCAAGTATGTTCAAGGATTAAATGGTGGGAGATCCTGAGAATACATGGGTTTGGACAACATACATGTAGAGCCCCTAACACTCGGTAGAGGGAAATGTCTGGAGGTGTGTCATGGCTTCGATAACAAGTGGACAGTGGATGGTATGCATGTATTTTGAACACGGCTGGGGTGGAGGAACTATGGGTATGTAATTATGGAGCCAGGAGTGCCAGGGTTGGATGGGCTGGTTCTAATTGGAGGTCAGCGAGTTTGTTACAAGTATATATGCAGACACACATGCAGAAGTACATTCTCTGTCCCACTTAAACCCTCCTAAAACTTGTGACATTTGGAGGAAAGGTGGTGAATTACACGTAATGAATAACAACAACAATTAAGAGTTATAAACATCATTTACCACAGAAAATGTGTATGAATTCATATGCTCTGAGTCTGTCAATGTATCAGGTTAATAGCACCAATAATTTAAATGTGTTCCTGATGTTGTTATGCCACGTCCCTGATTCAGAGTGTATTTTCCCCAATCGTATGAGAGGTCTGATAGGGACAGAAAGCACATATTCCACTGACAACCTTAGAAAGATGATAGAATATTAGGTATGTAGTAGCATGACTCAGCTGAAGGATGTGAGTCCCAAAACCCAATTACTTGTTTGTATTGAAGAGTGTCAGTTCCCATGTATTAGCCAGATGGGTGCAGATTGTAAGAGGAACATACCAATAATATGAATCAAACTCTGGACAGGCTGCGGATTCCGTACAGTCGAAAGGCATGCTTTTGCCTAATGGGCAGCCATTCCTAATACTGTAGGCATGTAATCCGATGTAGTAGGCATCACAGGGTAATATCGTAGTCCTCACTCCCACCCAGGGGTGTGAGTATCAGATGCAAACACCAAATTCAGTGAATTTGCAACTATGGGATTAATCGTGTGTAAGCCTGCTTGGCTGCCAGTATGCGAGTATTACACTGGTAAAGCAATGTAGAGGCTAACTGAGTGTAAGAAACTGTAACCAGAGGTTAGCATTGCTTAGCACCATGCAAACCCATGCACACCCAGTCACAACTGCTTTAATGTGCCTTAATCACTCCGTATCCAATGGCCTTGTTCTGCCCTGCAACAAAATAAACAGCCTCTGCAAGGCTCGAAACACTGACCCTGCATACACAGCTATTGTGATTTACCACTAAGCCATGGCAGATATACAGATATCGGACCTTATCACAAACATATCATCCAGCACAGTCATTCAACAGTATAGGAAATGTATTCCATCATGTAGATGCATGCGTACGTGTTTATGTCCAGCATATAGATACATACATATATATAGATATATCAGGAACATCCAATGTGACAACAAAGCATTACAAAGGAATGAAAAGGCAAACACCAGCAATGTGCTGTGTGTGACATCATCATCATGATAAAGGTAAATGGGGTAACCATAGAGGGACCGGTACGGTTGTGTGTCCAATGGGTTTGTCTGCATCACATGTAGCTGGAACATTTAGGAGTCATGTGCATACTAGGATTGTGTGCCTGAGAGACAAGGGTGAGAACAACTGGAGTATGTTGTGATGCATATTAAAAGGGTTACATGTGTCCAGTGGACATGTGTGTGAAATGGACAGCTATGTATGGGGCAAATGTTGTTCTAGGAACTGATTGGCCTTTTGTTTCCATAGGGTGAGAGTGGGATGTTGGGGAAGGAAAGTAGGCATGCTTGTGGAGGATAGGTAGGGTAGGATGACAGACAAAACAGCATACAGGGTCAGTATATGACACATGTGGGGATACACCTGGGCGGGGAAGGGTGTTCAGCATTCACAAACCCATGAGCCCCTAGATGGAAACAGTGGGATGGAGGTCCCCAGCCATGGGCAGCCACCACTGCACCAAAACAGCTGCAAAGGTGGCAGTGCTGGAGGCTGTCTAGGAGGGGCAACTTCACCCTGTAAATGTGACACTCTGCCCTTGAGCTGGTGTATCTGGCCTTAAAACCCCTTATTGAGCCCCCTATGCACCACGTCTGGGACTGTACGACAGCAGGCATGTTCCTGTCTGGACCTGCTCCCTAGGGGTCAAGCCCCATCCTCAGTGGTGGTGCCACCAGAAGGTGGTGCAGAGCCAACAGAGGTGGAGGTCCAAGGCTGGGCCCCAGATGTGCTGGTGCCCAGTGCCATGGCTAGCTGAAGTGGGACAGTAGGTTCTGATGGGACCTCCAAACCCATACAGCCTATGGTGTTGCATTTTAAACACAGATATGGCTTAGTAATAGTCAACAGCATTCAGGATTACTTACAACAGCATGCATAAATATGACCATCCTCCCAACACAACAGATGATATACATTTGCAGAAAGAGCACAATACATGCATATATACTGCATGACATCTGTACAAAGTGTAGAAGACTTGTGACTGCAGCTGTGAACAGTGGCACATTATTGGCATGCCACTGAGAACCCCAGACAGTGTCTGTCATACCACTGTTTCATGTGACATATGTCCAGTCAGAGATGTGATGGCAGTAACTCATCACTATCACCATGTACTGGCTGCAATCGTCACACTATGCTCCTGCTGTTCGCAGATGTGTGTTCAGTGAGTAACACGGGAAACAAATGGTTCCACACACTCACCAGTCCACATAAGGCCCTAGAGATGGGGGTCCCTCACAAACAGAGCACTGTCTTGTCATTCTTAAAACATGCAGAATAGCCATTACCATACACAACTTGTTAAACAGGCAGTAGTCTCAATAAAGCATAGCTACACTTACATGCTGTAGTTATGCCTGGCACATCACCCTCCTGTCTTTAGGCTATTTCCCACTGTGTATGTTGTTTGAATGTTGTTTGAGGAACATCCAGATATCATCTGTGATGCCGTTTACCAAACATCAGCTCCAGGTACCACTCACAGCAACTGTCATGGGCAAACACCAACATGATGTTCCTAGATATTGTACTGTGTTTTTCATGCGAATGGCTATGGGAGCATCATCACAGCTGTTCCACATGCAATCAGCTAGAGGAAGACTGCAATAGGTGCAGAGGTCATCACCTGATCGTGGCCATCACTTACTATACACAAGCTGCTGCTGAGCAGGTGTACACCTCCACATCCACAAGAGAGTGTGTGGGAGGGACAGACAGAGGCAAAGTACATCAGAGAAGGGCTTGGAGACAAAAACCTAAGCATCATCTGTCACACACCTACCAGTACAGGGGTCAAACCCCTGACTGCTTAGTCATTACTATTACAACTGCATGTAGTTACTCCATGTGCCACAAAGCTGAAATGTTGGTGTGCTGTAAGAACATATATGTGTGTTGGCTAGCGACATCTGCAACAGAGATATAGTAGACATACATTAGGTGTAGCACACATGGCTGTCCACATGAACGGTTGTCATTGTCAACACAATCACACTCTCTAATGGACTCACATTGACACTCTTTGCCAGGCCCACAAATACACTCCCAAACTACTTAGTTTGTCACACTGCAGTAATGCACAAGTACTACATGCACCACAGGGGATATCCGGAGATTCTATGGGCTAGGGCATGTGAACGTGTTTGACATCTGTCGGTATGCCAGTGGGAATTATACTGGGAGTGACTGTGGTTGGGATCATCATACCCCGCATGCAGACACAAGGTGCCAGTACTGACATGCATGTGTGCATTGCTTCATGGGTGTGTAGTGGTTGGTTGTGTAAGATGGCTGCACAAGGCTGGGTGAGGGGTAATCCTTGGCATCATGCCACCCGACTATTGTGTGCAGTGTGGTACAGGGGTGTAGTGTCTGCAATGTCCCACACAGATGGGTATTGTATGAACTGCCCTGACATCCTGGTTACCATTGTGTATGGCCATAGCTTTGCAATGCATGTCATGTCTGTGTTTGAAAGTTCTTGACATGGACATTGACTGGGATGTGCATGTCCCACAATAATGTACAGTGACATGTATAAGTGTACCTGGTTTGGCAGGCACATGTTGTGTACACAGACTGTTATCCTCCGATATGCCAATACTGGCCTGATGTGGCAGAACCTGCTTATAGTCAGTAGGTTGACCCTGCACCTGCATTGATAGCATGATACAGGTATTCCCTGGTGTCAGTGGCATCAGTCCTTACAGGGCACATATGTAAGACATTGTATGGCCTCTGTGGATCACATTTGATGGCACCACATATGTTGCAGGTATCCAGTTGAGAACATAGTGAAGGCACATTGTCCGCAATTATGCTGTACAGGGTGCCATGCCCTCTGCAGTCTACTGCAATCACACCATGCCTACTATCTGTCATCAATGTGCAGGGTACTAGTAACATAGCGGGATATTCTAGGCAAGTGTGTTTGTATATGACACATGGGTTCAGGACGTATTCTGGGTAATAGTAGGGTTGCATACTTTGTTCAACAGGCCTTTTGCCAGATGTAGGGTTATGGCTTGCCAACACAGTCCCCTGGCTGACTGACATCTGTACTCCTCGTGAGGTGGACATTGTGACATATAAGATGGACACCATACAGGAAAACTACAAAATCCACTCCCCAACATGTCCAGTGGTTAGACACTCCCAGCCACCTCCACACAGGCTCTGACAGTCCAAAATACACACACACACACCTGCCAAGTCCTGGAATAGAACCCCTACCTAACTAGTGTATCACACTACAGCAATAAGCAGTTACAGCACTCGCTACAGAGACACTGGGTTACAGTACTCCTAGAGGTGTATTCCTAGGTGGTGGCATCAGCAGGATTCCCAAAGGTGGTCATGTGAATTGTACAGAGTGTGCATACTCTAAAAAGCATTGTTGTTGTCTCAGATAGACAGAGACACACACACACATTTAGTCTTTCTTGAAATAGAACACCTAACTAACTAGTTTATCACACTGCAGCAATATGTAATTACAGCATGCACTATGGAGAATACTGAGTTACAGCACTCCTAGAGGTGCATTTCTAGATGGGTGACATCAGCAAGATTGCCAAAGGTGGTCATGTGGGTTGTAAAGAGTGGGCATACTATAAAAGCATTGTTTCTTTCAAAGGCAGGCAGACACACACACTCACACACACACACACACACACACACACTTGATCTGTTTAGGATGAGAGCACCTACCAAACTAGTTTAACACACTACAGCATTACGCAGTTACAGCATGCATCATGGAGATTACTGAGTTACAACAGTCCCAGAGGTGTATTCATAGGTGGGTGACATCAGCAGGATTGCCAAAGAAGAGCATTCCAAGTGTACTGCGGGTTGTACATGTCTGTTACCTTCGTGTACCCGCTGTTTACTGTCACGAAAACACATTTACACCTGCTTAAAAGTGTCTTATGCAGTCCTAATTGACAGTATCAGCAAGGCTTGCAGGTCTTCAACCCTGGACCATGCATACTTAGGTGAATGGATGTTCCACTAAGCCATCTGGGTTGCACACATGTTGCATGGAGTCTATAATGCACATCCTACTACAAATATTCCACAGTACTGAAACCAAATGGGACAGTCCCTTTGTGTACATATGTACAGTACCCTTGAAAGTACTGTACTCTGTGAAACAACAAAGACAAGTCTACATCTGTACAACTGTCATAACTATATATATGTATATATATATATATATATATATATATATATATATATATATATATATATATATATATACACACACATCTATGGGATGTGTATATACACACACACACACACACACACACACACACACACACACACACACACACACACACACACATATATATATATATATGCATATACACAGACACAGCCATATATATATATATATATATATATATATATATATATATATATATATATATATATATATATATATATATATATATCTGAACACCCTTTGTGTCACAGAAGGGTTCCAAAGGAACTGACGTGTACACAAAACAGAGGCATCTCCTGTGTTATAACATTTACATAATAAGCAGTTCACCAAAGAAGGGATGGCAGTTATGTATGTGGAGTTTGGGGTGGGGAATGATGGCTAATGTAATCTACCCTGGGGACTGTGGAGTTAGGGTAGGGGAATGATGGGTATGGACCTACACCCAGGCGACCACTTCTGTATCACTGCTCAACAGTGGCACAGAAAAATAACATACCCAACTGTAGTCATGCTTGAGTGTGTATTCTTTACCATTCCTAACTATGTAATACTTTGTAGACACCAGTCACCACAGATGGCTACCATGGTGTGCTAAAAGACATTACACATGTGTATGCCTGGCTACAGGGTAGTCACACACACAAACACACACACACTTGCCAGTATTGTGCATACACATCTTGCCTATGTAAAGGTAACTAGTACAGTGGTATGCAGTTGGGGTATGAGCCACAGAACACATACAATTACACTTACTGATGCCACATCTGAGCTGGGTGACATCACAGAACCGATTACTTGCAGTGGGGAGGGGGGAGGGAAGAGAGAGGTTTAGTGGTTGACAAGGATATAGACCAGTGCAAAAGGAGGTATCACTTTGGAATGCAGCAAAACCCAGTGCCATGACAGGATGCAGACACAAATACACACACACAACCTCACTCAGCCATTTGCTGACAAACTCTCAGCCATTTGCTGATACACACACTCAGGCATTTGCTGTCACACACACAAAAAGTTGCTAGTGGAGGGATCAGAACTCCTGCCTATCTAAAGTTCACTATTACAGTACTACACAGTTATGAGACATGCCACAGAGATTTCATGTTCTAAGGCAGTCAGACTGCCCTTCTACAATTGAGGACAACAACAGGGAGATTGACAGTCACGAAGTACATAGCTGTAGACCTGTGTGTTTAAAGTAGGTGTCCATTACAACCTGTATGCACAAACAAGGCACATCATCCGCAGGTAGGCCTGAGAGCTATAGTTGTAGCACAACAGGAACCTGAACTGGAGTATGGCCATCTGCAGAATGGTCAACTGCTATCACTATACAGGGTTACAGTGGGCATGCTCATACACTTAGTAGCACAGGGCCATTTGGGATGCACTATGACTAAAACTACAAAAGGTTATACTGGGCATGCTCATACACTTAGTAACAATGGGCTTGTTGGATGCACTGACTCAAATTACACAAGGTGGCAGTTGGTACGTTCATACACTTAGTAGCACAGGGCTGTTTGGGATGCACTCCGATTCTAACCACTGAAGGCTACAGTGTGCATGCTCAAACACTTACATGTACAGAACACATTGTAATGGACTCCTATTGTAAACACACAGGTTTACAGCTAGGTACCATCTTATCTGTCAGTATATATGCACATCATACTGCTTTACTACCTGATACCTGTATGTGGCCTGTAAATGATATATCTGTGTCTGTGCTGTATGATACATATGCATACATGCACATGAAGTACTGACATATGTATACACATTCATGCATGTGTGGACGTGTCAGACAATAGGTTACCTGAGTTGCACAGGCGGATGCTACCTACAGCATGTGTCACACACCTTGCTGCCCTGAAAGGCATACATTGATAGCAGGTTGTGGACAGTGGCATTATACGTGGAACAGTGACATGTGCAAGCATAATGTGCAAGCCACCTTGTGTAATGGTGCTGAGGTGCAGGTGTCAGGATGACCTATCCCAGCTGTGTTAGTAGTTGTCATTATTAGCAGGACTGCTACCCTAAGTATATCTCACATTGGTCATATACACAAGTTCTGCCTCTGTCCATCACCTTACATGGGGCACTTGCTACCAAGCACATTAATGCCACATGCAGTGATGTCATGGTATGGGTGGCAACTGCTAGACCAAAACAATAAGCCAATGTCCTGCTGTTATTATGAGGTTGTCCAGTGTCTGTCATTCCGGGCTGTCATGACTGAATGATGAGCCTTCAACACAGAACAAATGCAGCCATGTTGCATGTGTGTGTGGATAATACCTAGGTTGCATTTACTCATATAGCCGCATTCCAAGGCAAATGTCCTACACACAGAAGTAACACCCTGACACCTACACGACAATTGCATTGGATGCTTATGCTAACCCGTGCTAGATGTGTGGCTTTAGTAATCCATTTGCTCAATGTAGAACCTACAATGGGGAATACCGACATCTGTGCAGTGAGGAACACCGGGTTGAAGGCTCTGTAGTGCACAATTGCACTACCACCATAGAACTCAGATCCAGACATGAGGGCCATAACAGTGGTATGGACCATACCAGGTGGTGGTGTACACATATTCATAAAGGCTACTCACATGTAAAGACCACTACTCTGAAATAATGCATCACATATGAATCAGGAACAGGTGACAGTGGCAAATGCTGCATTCTAGGTTGTATCCTCATATACATCCACCACCTTGTTCCCAGACTACCAATACACATCCATATGTGGTATGACATAATATGGTGGACCACCAGATAACCCTTTATTGGTGGACTGTACCTAGGCCTACAAAGTACCCATGTACAGACACAGCTGCATAATGTGTTATGCAATGCAATAATACTACTGTTTGTAACCAGCTCAGTTGTACACATACCAGGGTCTCTCGGATGTTGTCAGCATTAACACTGTCGATGGTTGCTGTACACCAGTAAACAACATCCTCATGGATGGATATGACCTAACTGTACCTGCCCTGGATATGTACATCCCACACTCATACAACATAAATTACATTACCATAGCTTCCATTTACCTTTCTACATACAGGTGGCTACAGTCATTACACACATGCACATGGCAGACAGCATGCTAACAGTACATAAGGTTCGATATCTATGTTGACAGAGGTAATATCCCCTCTCTACTAGTCACACATGACACCTATCATATCATACAATACCCCATGTGGCATGTATGTCTTTAGACATGTCCACCTAATGCAATGCCTACAAACATACCCAAATATCAGGACCATAGGACCTACACAAAGCCTGCATTGACAGACTCAGGAAAATTCAGCTCTGTACTGTATGTTCCTAAGTAGTCACAAGTGATATGTTCATGACAAGTACAGACATGTGTGGCCACAGCTCCTACATATACCCCATGTCAACAACTGCAAACCATGCATGCTGTGTGCTGTCTGGACATTAGCCTTAGTACCACAATAGCCAGTGCATGCTGGGGTGAGATGTTTACAAGCCACAGACCTCGCACATGCTTAAATGAGTGTACTGCCTATTTCTAACAGAGCACATTGCTGGCACTCTTCCAGTACACACGAGGTGTGTGTGGCAAATATGATGTGCTCACTGTTGACCATTACAGTGCCCTGGCTTCACCATGGGACTGTCAAGTAACAGTTTGTAGGAGCATGACATGGAATAATGCTGTGTGTGTCACGTTGATATGTGCTGTTGTAATATATGTACACTTGGCTACTCAGTGAAAGTGGTGGTGTCCTACCAGTATATGAATACAACATCCATTATGGTGTAATCCTCGGCTATGTTTCACACATGATGTGGGGAAGGTGTGGAATGTATCCTCTTGACCTGCTAGTGCACGTACTGATGTAGACCGCATATGTGTACATGTATTGCTGTTTGTCTAGATTCCATGTGTGTGCAGTGTCTGATGTCTGAAGGTGACTGTTGCCTTAGTACATCATGCTGTTGCAATACAGCCTCAACATTGCCAACTGTATATGGTGTTATGCTCTAAGTACAGTAAGCCGTACATGAGGTATGGACAGATGTTTGGGCATGACTACTAAGTGGTTGGGCTTCTTTGAAGATGAATGATTACTGAGGACAGCTCACTGGTGTGTTGAAACCAGTCCTACAATAACTTGTGTACCTGATAAGGTCAGGTTTTGTTAACTGAATTGGAAGACAGACAATGTAGAATGCTGTAATGGTGACACCGAAGACAAACCCCATGACACCTGTAACAGTAATACCTCCCCTGTGCATATATTGTTCATATATCAGCACAGTTGTCAAAGGAAAGAGTCAGTAAGCATTGTACTGCATGCGATAGTGCTATACTGCTGTAGTGCCTATCATGAGATAGGCAGGTGCTTGGTTCACAGTACTGGCATGTGTGGGTGTGTGTCCATATATGTCAAGTATGGTTGGGAATACATCCCACATGTTATCACTCTCCTGAACACTGTCATTGACACCAGTACAGAGTGAAGTGTAGAAAGATAGGCATAGGCAGGTGGTTAAACCTCACACATGTAAAGTGTCTGTATGTGTGTGACATAGGTGTATATCTTTGTGAATGCTAGTGTGTGTGTGTGTGTGTGTGTGTGTGTGTGTGTGTGTGTGTGTGTGTGTGTGTGTGTGTATGGCTGTCCGGTTCCTGGAGTGAGGCTGTATTTTACCATACTGGAATGTTAATGCCCCCTACCCCCATCCACTCAAAGCAGCCTAGCATCCCTGTTAATATCATCAATCGTAGATGGGCATACTAACCACCTGTTAACATATACACCCTGGGGTGTGACCTGTTGTTACATAGCCTACTGATGGACCCTCCTCCCCACATACACTCACTGCACTGTAGTATCCCTGTCAATGTCCTCGATCTTAGGCCATTCCAACTACCTGTACATGTGTAATCTCTGTGGCACGTCTTGTAATTGTGTAGTACTATAATGATGATATGCACATAGGCAGTGGTTCTCATCTGAACACTGGCAATGGTGTGTGCGTGTCAGAGTGTGTGCTACTGTGTCTGGAATCCCTGAGTGTGTGGGTGTGTCTGTGTTTGCATGCTGTCATGGCAGTGGGCATTACTGCTTCCCAGTGAGAAGCCACTATTTCCACTGGCCTTTACCCTTTTCATCCAGCATACCACTCTTTTACCCACACCATGCTCCAGGTAACTATACCTGTGATGTTACCCACTATGGATGTGATGGGTCTGAACACAGTAGCTTATTACACAGCTATCATACTCTTGGATATTAGAACAGTAAACACAATTGAAACATGAGAGAATATAACTGTGATGTGGAAGCTACAAAGTGCATGCAGTTATTGTCATACTGACCTGTGGGTAGTCAACATGTACATATAGGACTCCCGTAAACATCCCCCAGCACATGCAACTACACCTGAAAGAGGAAGGCAGAACGTCAAGATCAACATGCTGTTAGTGTTATTACACATGATACATACTGTCAAATGTACAAAATGCATTCTAAAACTGCAATACATGGTATTTCTGCTGCCTGTCAACACTTCTCAACAATGTTAATCTACAATTGTCTACCTAGTATGTTCACCCTGTGCATCAGACCATAGGAACATGTCCCTGCACCGATGGTGCGGATGACAGGGTTGCGGCACAGGCATCATCACATGCACAGGGTGATAATGTTTGCCAGAGGCCTAGGCTTTGCCATTGGATGACATCATGCGTGTGTGTTAGGGTCTGTGATATCATTGGGCATGTGTGGATGTTATGCGTGTGTGTGTTGAGGTGCACTACATTTGTTTCCAGTGTGTGTGTATGCATGCACACAGGTCTGGCATGTGGCTGGCCTACACAGGGGTGATATTAACAGCTGCAGACTGTACAAGGCAGGTTTCACAGTGCACGGTACTGCTGCTGCTACCCCACTATGGGAGTGGGCATGTGTAATAGCATGTTCACATAGACCTTCAACAGGTGATGTAGCTGGCCTACATGCACGTGCCCGATGCCTTACTCTCACCAGAAGTTCCAGCACAGACTTTCCCTGCTCGAGGATTGACATGCCACAGTCAAGGACTCCCACCATGTTACCCAATCATCTATCCAAAACATCTGCAAGAAGATGGTGAACATTTACAAGTGCCTGGATGTTGTCAGTTAATGAACGGACAGCAGCCCTCTGAAGCCTCAGACCGTCTCTGTTGTACCATTCAGCACGTGCCTGTGCCTCCATTACAGCCTGAAACATGCATCTAGGGACTCCAGCTGATGTGCTTGGTCTTGCAGGGGCATGTTGGCCAGTGTTCCTCCTACGAACAGTACTGGGCACATGCCTGTGTGGGACATCACCAGTCTGTTGACTAAGATCATGGTGTGCAGGCACACCTTCCATAGTCACCACACTTCCTTGTTCCATGCTACCACCAGCTGACTGTCCTTCCTGTATGGCCAGTGGTGATGGGGTATGTGCAGGCAGGGGGAACTGTGTGCGAGGATGAGGGGGAGACAGGTGGAATGGCAACCAATGGCACAGATTCAGCCCCTGACAGCCCTGCCTATGCCTCAATCATACTATCATCATCAATGCTAGAGTCTGTGGGGACACTAACATCAGGTGGACCACAGGAGGGCAATGCACCTACATCAACTCCTGTGAGGGGAAGACAAGAACTGTACTTTACAAGTTATACCAGACACACACAGACAGACAGACAGAGACACACACAGACATACACACACACAGACAGACACAGACACACACAGACAGACAGACTGTCACACAGACGCACACAGGCAGACAGACATAGACAGACACACAGACAGACACACAGACAGTCACAGACACACACAGACAGACAGAGACACACAGACAGACACAGAGACACGCAGAGACACACAGAGATACACACAGACAGACAGAGGCAAGCACAGACAGACAGAGACACGCACAGACAGACAGAGACACACAGAGACACACAGACACACACAGACACACACAGACACACATGCTGCATGCAGGTGATATGGCAGGTGGCATTCAGCTTAGACAATTATAGTTTCAGCTTTGGCAATTATAGTGGTAGTTATCATACATCCCTGAGTTCCACACAACAGCATGCATGTGGTATAGAAGACAGCATGCACCTTACATAATTATAGTAGTGGTTAGCATACATACCTGTATTGCACCATTTAGTAGTTAGTAACCTATGCCCCATACCTGAAACACAATGCATGCACTTTGCACCATTGCACTGCACTGCCATGGTGTGTGCAACATAAACCACATGTTAACAGACCATTGCTGACCTTTGTACAGCTGCCACTGATGCTTTGTGTTGGCCACCACCCCTATGTGTGAGGACATGAGTGGTAGCATATGTCGACTGCATACTATGTTTGCCTGAGCCCTAGCTTGTATATCTCCCCCAAAGCAGTGTATGTCTGTTCAACATTATTCTGCCTACCCCTGAGCTGAGTGCAGACATTGTGCATGTGGCTGTATACACATGTTTGACATGGCTGTCCCTACTTTGCAATGGTGCCACAGACCAGCACAGGTTTACAGTACACCAGCCTGCTGTGTGGCATATGACCTTGCCAATCACATGTAGTATAACATGTCTTCTGCTGATGTGTTGAATGACATGCATACATGTGTAACACAATGGTGTCCTTTCCAATCTACAGTACGGTAATGGTGTCCCAATGCAGGGACATGTTATACTAACATGGGCCTTCAGCTGATACAATGTTGATTGTCCACCCTACAAATATGTAGGGACATACTGCACATTGAGCTGATGTGCATAGCCATTGAAGGGCATCATGTGGCTTCACAGTTGCTATACAGTGTGAGCTACTGACACAGTTCATAGCCATGACTATGTTCACATACAATACATATCTAATGTGGAATGTGACCCATGTCAGTGAGGTGTTTACACAATAAACCCTAATGTGGAATGTGTGACACAGGTCACAGAAGGGTATATGGATGACACCCCTGCACATCTGCCACCATATTACGGATACCTGGCAACTATGCTCACACATGGCTAAGTTACAAGTACTCTATGTCCCACATGCCATCTGTGTACCTCACACACATGAGGAGCAGACATGACAGTGATGTCTGACACCAGCAAGGTGTACTGTATCTGTGGCTTGATGTGGATGTATGTGTAAGTTGTGCAACACATGTATGTATTTGGATACTGTATAGGTGAATGTTTCCATGTCATGACACACTGCAGATGTTCAAGACATGTTATGTTGTGGTTTCATGTTATGCCTACACATGCTGTGCACAGGCCTGTATGATGTTTAGTGTTTCACATCTGCAATATCACCATTACACAAAGGCCATAGTTGTATTGTGTCAAGCCAATGTACAACAGGGTGTACACACATGTACATCACTTTTACTGTGTGTGTTGCTTCATGTCTCTGACCATCCTCCATGGCCATGTGTACATATGTTCTGTCCAATGGTTGTGATGGCCATCTTATTTCACATCAGTGTTATCCCATATGACAAACACCCATAGATGTCATATGATCCACTGAGGACAGGGTTTTGCAGACAAAGAGTGGTATGTATGGGATGTGAGACATGTTTTGCAGGATAGTTGAGCAGTGTTGCAGTCAGCCCACTGCATGCCATGGACATGTCTGATAGCACATTTTGTGACATTCATATCAAGGGTATACTCCACAAGGGTGTATCCTGTGGGTCAGACATACTCCAGCTCCAACACATTTAGTGTGTGTGCACACATATGCTCTCTGTACAGTACTGTTCATATTCCCAACATGTGTAATGCTGATATGTAGTACCTGTCCCTACAATGGAACACACCTCCACCATTGTATTCACTGTTGTCCACACATCTGGCAATGACAGTTTGGATGGTTTAGTGTAGGTGTTTCATATAGTCTTCAATTGTTTCACATAGGTAAACAGTGTGATGCATTGTAGGTCTGACCAGTGTCCATTACCAGGACCACCATAAATTATGTGTACATGTGGTATGGCAGATAGCATGCAATTAATATGTTCTATGCATTATCAAGCCTGGTAAATAATAACAATCTCACCTGACACAGGCTGCTGTCACTGCAAAATGCCAGAGGAACCTAAACAGGAGTATCACAGCAGTAAGATCATTATCCACACCTGTGTGGTAGCTACAGGGTGCAATGTCCATGTTAGCACATAAACCAGTACAATACACAATACTATGGAGTATGCACATCTGTGCATACATAGAGTAGCAGACTATAGTATGTGGCATGTGTACATACATGCCTTGCATATGATGTTACATTACATATTGTACAGTAACACATGTAACTATGTGATATATAGTTGTGTTTTATGTGCAGTAGTGACTTACCAGGCAAATCCAGGCTCAGTGGTTGAGAGACACCCACCTCCATAATACCAGCTAAAGCGTGAGGATGGAGGTCTGCAGGTATCCCCTGGTTGGCCAGTAGCTCCTTGGTATGTGTGCGTGGGGGCTGGGTGAGTGGCCCTCCACCTGTTGCACCTTGTTCCCTGGCAATTGCATTAGCATGCTGTTTCGCCCATCTTATCAGGTCAGTGCAGTGTCAGCGCACCTGCTGATAGGTGCGATTGTGACCACCAACATCATTTACCCTCCTGCAGAGTTCCACCTACAGGGCATTCCACTGCTGTGCATTCTGTGGCACATGGCTGAAGAGCATTGTGTAGTTGTCGAAGAAGTATGGGATGAGGACCTCATCCACCAAGCAGCTGTACAGTGGCAGTTTGCTATGTGGCATACCTGGAAGACGTAATGATGGAGACAGGTCACAGTAACTCAAAGAGAAGTACAGCAGTACAGCTGACCGTACATGTGTATCACATTTATTAAGATTACAAATACGTCTTTGTAAATCTACATGATGCTAACACCACTGACATGTATAGGTCACACACATTTGACACCTACTGGTGATGTGATGTTATCGCCATATATGTGTGTGTTATGTGATGAAATTGCTCATACACCATGTGGATGTTGTCTTGATGTGGGCATGTCTGTTTGCCTGTAGTGGTGTCTTTACCAATCAGCACATGCCTGGATGTGTTCACATTAATGCAATTGACCTTAATGCTGTGTATATACCACATATATAGTCATACATAGACGTTAGGGACATGACCTGTGACCCTGCAGACTTGCAAGCATGTATGTGTTTTGTCATATACATCTACATGGAACTGTACAGCTGTGTAGCATCCTGCCATGTATTGCCTGTGTTGCACATGTGTAACACATGGGACAATAGCTAGCCTGATGGTATTTGCAGGGTTGGATATTAACTATAGCATGTATGGTCATAGTGATCTAGTAGGCTATATATCCTGGGCCATTTATGAGCCTAGGCAGACAGGTTACCTAGCTGTAGGCAACAGACAGGTAAGTTTCAGTGGCCAGTTCAAGCAGTGCCACAGAACTGATACACATGGTTACTGATATAGTTGGTATGCGGTCATCACACTATGTCACAGGGAGGGGCAATGTGCAGCTTTGCTGGACAGGGATGCATAATATGGCAAGAGTATGTTAAGTGTATGGGACAGGGATCTGTCAGGCATGTTGTGATCCTTGTACTAGAAAGGTGGATGTCCATGACGTATGTGTTTATTTGGGATCAGGATGTGTTAAGTGTAGCATGTCCAACACCTCTGGGTTGGACATGGCTTTATTCAGGGTGGGCTGCATGCTACATAGTGCAGCTAGGGAATGTGAAGGGCAGTGTAGGCCATCTACACATGGGCAATAACCCTTAAAGGAAATATGTGATCTATTATGGGTCACATGGATGTTGATTATGGCTGAGTAGTTAGCTCTACATTCCTGGATGGCACCCTGTCATGATTAGGGGTGCCACATATGACTACCTGTATTTTTTGGTGATGTAACTATCAAAGGGAAGTACTGTCCAGCTGCATCCCATACACACAATTGCCATTATGTTGACCGCTGCCTAGGTGGTAGTTAATGAGTACAGGGTTTGCAACATAGGGGATGATAATGCAATATTTAGCTGTCAGATTGTGGCCATACATCACACACCACACATCTGACACACTAAGGCCCTTCTGTATGTTGAACACAGCACACAATGTGTCAACTATTGCTCCTAGTTCATAGTCATTTGTAAACATCAATAGGCTTCTGTGTTAGTCTATGTGGTATAGATAACAAAGAGGGGGAGTACCAGGAATAACCCCTGTATTACTGTGGCTGGCACTGGTTTGATGTGTGTGTATTTGACAGACACCTTCTGTAGTGTGGGTTCTGCCAGCAGTCTAGTTGCCAACCACTCCTGTGACATAGGAATATACACCTAGTTTACTGAGTGTAGCTGGAACACAGTATGGATGATGGTGTCGTACGACCTGGTAAGGTCATGATATGCAGGGTAAATCAACTCTACTGTCATCTACATCTGTACCAAGTACATCAATTACGCTGACCATGGTTCATGGCCGTACAGACCAGACTCAGCAGGGTAGTTGTGCACTATGTCCCATTATCAATGGTGTCTCCCCCTTTGGTGGGTGTGATAACTGTTGCTGTGCACCATTCAGTGTGTACACAGCCTGACATGGAGCTATGATTGAACATGATGTGTATGTGGATAGCTGAATGTTCTTACATTTGTGTAGGATACACCCTGGGATGTTGACAGGTCCCATGAAAGCTGTATGTATGGCATTAGAGAGTGCAGCTTGTACCTGCATAGTCATTAGTACAAGGACCCTGTAGTGTACATGGATATATTTCTAAGTGTACCTGTTGGGGTGGGGGGGGTGGGAGAGGGTTTAGGTTCTCCGAGACCCTATCTGGATGAACGGGTGCTATTTCTGTAGGTGCAGTACTTCCCATGCCATAGCGCAGTGCAGCACAGCAGGTCTTGTCATTGCCATTACTATTGATGACACAGCTATAGAATGCTCTGTGCTTGGCCTCATAATATATGGCTGATTAGTTTCACAGTAACTTTGCGTGGTTTTATATGGTGTATCTGCATCTTACTGAGGCTGACCAGGGATCACCTACACTCATGTGTGTTCACTCTTGCAATAGTTACTACCTTCTGTAGTACAGTTTAAAGCATGGTACCACTAGTTTGCCTACTTGTTTGTGTTGGGTTGACTCCTGGTTGTGTTTCAATGGCACAATCCCTGCACACATGTGACTGCTTAAGGTTCATTTGTGTAGGATTCAGCATTTGCACATGCATTGTCCATCTGCATGGGTGCCATGGCACTCACCACTCTGCTCTTAAGAAACATAACATTGGCATTGGAGACTATGTGTAGCATACTGTTAGCCCTGTTTGTGTGACTACTGTGATCCAGGTCAGTGGGGTTGATGGAATCCAACATGCATTAAGCGCAGGTGTTGGTACATGAGGAGTCTTCCCCATTGATAATGGAATAGTTGAGAGTAGCCAATGTTATGGTTCTGTCTCAGACCTAATCTTCCCCATTACAGCACATTATGACAGTTGGGAAGTCCGCAGCCTGGTGGGTGATCTGTCTCAAGGTGCATTTTGAGTTCCACTGTGGCACAAAGGTAGTTGCTCAGCATAATGCATCTGATGTTATGCAAGTGCAATTAGCATGGGGGTGTACATATCCTTCAGGAATATGGACACACCTGCTGTCCATGTGTTCCAATAAAGGATAATGGGCAAGAGTTGAGGTATGTGTTATAACATGCTCATGCAGGTGTGCACTCTGGAGTGTTGAAACATGTCTCAGCTACTGCACAGACATGTTCTCCTTGTTAGGGATTGACATATGTGTGTCCGTATAGTGTTTCTGATGTATCATTGTGTAGCGAGACCTGCAGTTTATTGCTTGGCTGTCCCTGTAACAGCAGTGGACCCTCACCTGAACCATGCATGATGAAGGCACTATAGGGGAAGCATGAGCCCTAGACAGTATCCAGATTCCCAGGGGTGACAGGTGCAGGCCCTGTCTGGCAAAGCATCATGGTCTGTCAACCATGTTATCCCAGGCCGACAGATACTGTATACCCTGTGGCATGCACCACTACGCTAGACAACTGTGGAATACAATCCTTTTGTCCCTGTACTGCAGTATCATTCTGACTAATGGCAGAATGCTACCCAGGCCTTGGGACATACCTGCATGGGCTACAAGACCTAACCATTCCTACATGTGTTTCCCTGCAGTCCAGGCTACTGCATCACAGGTCCTGCACAACAACATGGAGTATGCCAGAGCCATGTGTATAGTTCAAAAGGTGGTCTGAGTGTATGAGTATGTGGCTAATCATGGCAGATAGAAAGCTGACAGTATGTATGACCTCATATAGGTCGGTGTGTAACATAGTGCTAGAGTTTGCATTCACAAATGAGTACTGTTGGGCATGTTTCCAGTCATGTGTTCAGAGGTGTGGCACAATTATGCAAACTATGTCATACAGTTTGTGTATTTCGGTGTCCGTCTCTTCCTGCTTGGGGGGGTCACTTGTTTGGTTAGATACTTAGATGTGTCTGTGAATGTGTGTGATTTCCGTTAGTGTGTGTGGGTGTCCTTACTCTGTTCTGGTAAGGGTATGTGTTGGTTGTGCTGATGAGCTGCATGTGTTAACCTACACCTCATGACTGTCCAGTCTAGTCATGTCTGTAGACTGGGCTGCCTTCCAGCTTACCCCTGTAGCTGCATCCCAAACAATGTGTTGGGCATGGTGTTAGGTGGCAGTGTACATTGCATAGAGATTACATTCCCCCAGGATGACCACATACACAAAGCTGACATTAGGAAACACCAGTAGCTGACAAGTGGACATGCCTGTATGAGCAGTCAGTACTACAAGTACCAAGTACTGTATTTAGTTTACATATTGCCTATGAAGATGTTTTAGACAGTGATGCTGACATGTAAATATTTGTGTTATGGACGTGACAACACTGGCTATTACGGAAACATGGTAGCTACCTTTAGCAGCAATTCTCCTCTGAGGAGCACATCACATCCTGTTAGTTGATTACAGATGATGCAAGTGTCTACAGGTCTGTTTCCTTCTCTGGGTATATAATCACATATCTACCAGGTTCATTAGCTCTGTTAGGCACAGACACCCACTCTCCAAACAGAATCATGTATCAATAGGCTCTGATGCCACTATCAACATGATCAGGATATAATCAGATACTGTGAGCCATCACCTATCATGCGGCTATTACACATGGGCAGCTGTCTCCTACATCTTACACTCCTACTGCAGTTGTTACACTGGAGTTAAAGATGATATGCAACCTGTTTCATTACCAGTGCTGTGCACCACCTTACATACAGTATGTGCAGGTGGCTGTTAGGTTGGCAATGAGAGGTTGGGCTACACAAACCTGGTAGTTCAACCAGTGTGTCTGTACTCTCAATATCCACTCTATGTAGGTGCACACATAGCCATTTAGCCCAGCCCTGTAACAAGGGTCACTACACATTTGCATAGCATGGACACATGCATAGCTGTTATTGCTTGCAAACGATGGTAGAGAGGTGGATATTACATGTGTTATGTGCATGGATAGTTACCTGTCTCTTCTAATTATCTTTGCTATCATGCTGCTAACCTGTACGATGAATACTAATGCTATGTATCCTGTCATTGAGTATTGTAATTGCCAATAGACATACCTACTGTTTGCATAACATAACAGAACTGCTATGTAGAATAGAATACAGATCTGCCTAGAATACTGTACATGACACAGTTATTGGCACAACATCCCACAATGCACACCAAATTTGCATGGTAAGCCCACCTTTAACATGTTCATCTTACTTATACACCCATACATATGTCAGCTGTTACAATATATCGACATGTACTATCCCCTGTTATAGCACATACTTGTTGGACCAATCCTTACACTGACAGTGGCTGGAAGCGAATTGGTGGGTTCCAAGCCCATATCATCCCTTGTGGTGTATGTGGAGTGTGCCGTGTAACCTACAAGAGTACACACATAGAATACTACAAGCATTACTACTGCTCAACAATACATCACTACAAGATAGCTATTTCCACTATATGCATTGATTACACTGTAATTCTTACAGTACAGGTACTACATACACAGACATACTACACGTTATACATACTGTCTTAGTAATCAGAGGTGGTATTAACTAGTATAATACTTGTTTTCAGTTCATCTTTCAGTGGTTTTACTGTCCTAAAGGTAGATACAGATGGTTTGAATGTGTGACAAGGCACCCTTTTATCATTACAGATCAGTAACGTGCTATCCCGATGACCAACTGGTGTTCCTAAGTAGGTAATTACATGCACATCAGCTGTGCTGCTACTGCCTTAGCCAATACCATGGTTACAGTGGAGTACAATTGAGTACTCCACTTGGGCATTGTCCCTTTGCCTTACTTGTGAGGAAGACAGTGTGGAAGTTTTGTTTGGAATCTATTGCAACAGCTGTATGGAGACAAACAGTAATATATTGTGTGTAAAGCCTAGAGGAGTTGGTCTAAATGTGAGTATTGCTGTTATATTTCTGAACATTGCTACTTGTACAGGGTTTGTCTGTACCTAATACTTCTGCATATGTTTCAGTGTGGCCAAGTTGTTTGACCAGCTCAAGGCTGCATAGCTATGCATATAATGTTAGGGGGTTTACAGTGTGCTTACCAGACATATTTAGTTTGGTGTTACTGTGTATCATATTGTGCTAATAATCAGTACTCGGTAAAACTTCCTGGTGTACAAACCTTTCAACCCTCTGAAACGGGATTAGTTCATACAAACCCTGTTACATCAGCAGCTGTTCAATTGTATAACGGCAACTATTTCACATAGGGCCATGTTAGCGTGTCTGTGTCCAGGTATGTTAAGGTTTCAGCAGATGTTGTACAGTAGTTGCATAATTGGTTATGGTATGACAGTATCTATTGATGTAATTATTTCGGTTGTGGGGTAGATGTTTGTGGGTGTACATAGCACATGCAGGTGTGTAGGAACCCCTTTTATACAACGTCTATATGTGTGTGGGTGTTCTTTCCCTATGTGAACACCTATCCCTTAGTGGACTAATATTATGGTAATTGCAGGCTGATTCATTTAGGCACTATTAAATGTTCCTGTATAGCATGCAGGTAGTGTTAGTCCTTGAATCCTTTTGGCAATACATCGGAATGTAATAAAGATTTGCAAAATGAAAGCTGTCTGTGTAATTCTGTCATGGATATTTGCAGTCATTGCAGTTGTGTTGGGGACTGTGTCCATACAACATACATGTAATAGTGTATTGGCATGTACTCTTCATATGTTATGTTCATATTGTTTGGGGGAGGCAGAATGTGTGATTGCTATAGTCCATGTTATACTCAGATATGACCACTTCGGATGCTGTCTACAGACAGGTATGTGTATATATATATATATATATATATATATATATATATATATATATATATATATATATTGTATATGTATATAGATTTATACATTATTGCATACATTTATCTGTACCTCCATAGATGTGTAGATGTTTTTAACCTATCTATATATCTACATATATATGTAGACCTGTACATATCGACATGTCTCTATGTATCGCTCTCTCTCTATATATGTATATATCTATATATCTATATATGAGCATACTCCTTTAATTGGGTACATGGCGGGTTGTCCTATTTCAACACATTCCTCCCTTTTGTGTTTTGACCTGTCTGCATATACAGCTGGAATAGGTACATCTCAGGTAGCTTAGTATTAGGTTACTCTGAGGATGGAGTACATGGTTGCGGGGTCTACTCCTGGAAGGTGTTATTATTTCACCTCTCAGAGTAGGCACTGGTAGGAAAAGTGTGAATAACGCACATTTATGCGGTTGTGAGCAGGTTTGCCCGTGGACTGCAAGACGTTAAGCAAAGGTCAAACGTGTGAAGTGCTTCTCCATTTACAGTGTTTCAGCGCCGCTTACCATCGTGCAAACACATGGAAACCCGCTTACAACTGCTTAAGAGTGCTTTAATCCACCTGCATCCAAAAGCCCTTATTCTGGCCCTCAAAATAACCTAACAGCCCTTGCAAGTCTTGAACCCGGAACCGGGAACACCACAGTCACTGACTTTACCACTAAGGCATCTGAGATATGTATGAATGTTATGGTGTTTAGAATATACATTGTACTACAGACATTCCTCACTACTGAAAACAAATGTGATAGTCAGTTGGTGTACATATGTCTGATACATGTTAATGTTCATATGTTTGTGAAAGTAGGTGTTAGTCCCAAAATGAAAAAAAGCCAGCACCCTGGAAAGTCAAACAAATAAGTTTATTTTAACTTCGAAAAACTACCAACTAGACCGGTTTCAGCTCAAGGCTTTCCTCAGTAGTACATTGAAATGATTGGGTAAAAATCTTATATAGCTTCAAGTAATTGAATTCATGACCTCATTTCCTGTAATTAATAAAACAAAAGAATGTTATGGTGATAAATCACAAAATAGTGCAGTCTTAAACTAATATGCATCTATGCAATGATTATATATGTAAATGTTAAATATATATAACATATATATATAACATAAAAAAGCAATTTTTTAACAAATGATGTGGAAAAACACAAGAAGAAAATAATGGATGAATAAATGTTTATACAATAAGAAATGAAATTACTTACTGCAAATTCATAATTTGTCATTTAAGCCTGGGGAAAAAAGTCCCCCTAGTTTAATGATCCACCTTCTCTCTTTTGTGTTAAGAATATCGTGCCACCCTGCTTTGAAAGAACGGTCACCCAAAATTCGATCAATGATTGTAAAAGTAAATCTGGCAGTGGAGTGTTTCATTGTATGTTTATAAAGTGCATTGGTGATTCTGTGGTTTCTAATGTCTCCCAAATGTTCAGAAATTCTGATGCGGAACTGCCTCAATGTCTGGCCAATATAGAAGGCCTGACATGTGCAGGTAGCTAAATAGACTATCCAGTCTGAGCTGCAATTGCCAAAGAAGTTGATATCAAATACCTGTCCTGTATTTTTACTGGTGAAACTTGTTGTTTTGAAAATGTAGTTACAAAAACTACAATGACCACAAGGAAAAGTACCAATGAGTTTATCTTCAGTGAGTGTCCTTTGTGTGAAATTGTCATGCTTGGTGTTGGTTGTTTTTTTGTAATGAGAAAAATGAGAACACAAGGATTTGCCCTTTCTGTAGGAGAAGTAGCAACGTTCTCCTAAATAATTTTCAAAAGGGGGTGCGAGTTGAGTATGTTCCAGTGGTTATTGACAATATTGATCAGGTTCCTACTGTTTCGGCCATAAGTAGTAACCAATCTACATACGTCGGAACCATTAGCTTCCTTTCTTTTTTTATATTCCAATAGAGAATGTCTAGGTACAGTATCACAAGATTGGACTGCTGAGTGGATTGTTTGTGGTGAATATCCCCTGGACAAGAATCTGTTGGTTAAATCATTTTGATGTTTGGTGAGGTCGTCCTGTGAAGAACATATTCTTCTGATTCTCAAAAATTGGGATTTTGGAATATTTTTAGTAATATGTTTCGGATGAAAGCTATCCGCATGTAAAAGAGTATTGAACTGAGGAAATTTTCTGTAAACAGATGTTTGAAGTGTGTTGTCAATTTGTCTTTTCAAATGGACATCCAAAAAATGAATTTCGTTGAGATGATGTTCTTCAGTAAATTCAATACCCCAGATGTTTCTGTTTAAATATTCCAAAAATTCCTGGAGGTATTCATTACCCCCTTTCCAAACCAGCCAACAGTTGTCCAGGTATCTCCTCCATATATCTATTTCAGGTAAATATATATTATGCATTGGATCGTATATAATGGTTTCCTCTATGTATCCCATGAAGAGGTCTGCGTAAATGGGCGCAAAAGAGGCACCCATGGCTGTCCATTGTAGTTGCCAATAGCAATCCTGTTGAAAATAGAATACATTTTTGGTCAAAATATGTTCAGCCATACATATTAGAAGTGTGTTCATTCCTGGTGGATATAAGTTGGATTTATTAAGCCAGAATTCCAATGCCATGAGACCTGCCCAGTGGGGAATACTGGTGTATAGAGAGGATACATCCAAAGTGCACATAACCCAGTCCGTGTCCAACTGTGTTTCTGTAACTATCTGCAAGAATTCCGTAGTATCCTGTATTCTTGCACGAATAAATCTCAGTAATGGTTTCAACTTTTCGGTCAGAAAGGCCGAAAGAGGTTCAGTAAGTGAACCGATGCCTGATACAATAGGTCTACCAGGTGGTTGTTGTATGGATTTGTGAATTTTTGGTAAAAGATATAAATATTGTTTCCCAGGATCTTTAACTGTCAGATGTTTTTTTGTTTTCTCTGAGATTATGCCATTCTCAACTGCCTCCTCCAGAAATAGATTCATTTCAGTTTGAAAACCAGGTGTTGGATCAATATCCATCTTCATGTAATGGTGGTGATTAGAGAGTTGTCTATAACCTTCACCAAGATAATAATCATTGTCCATTACAACAACCGCACCCCCTTTATCTGCTGGAATAATAACAATGTCAGTATTGTTTTTGAGTTGTGTAAGGGCCAACTGTTCTTGTTTTGAAAGGTTGTTGCGCATGATGTCTGTAGAGCTATAGTGAAAATGTAAATCTTTGATAACAGCCTGTTGAAAAACAGAAACATGTTTATCCATGGGAGGTGTGAAAGAAGACTTATGAAATGTAAAGTCAGTTGATCTTTGAGTGTCATTGTTTGAATCCTGTTGTTGGAAAAATATCCTGAGATTAATCTTTCTGCAAAATTCTAAAATGTCAGATACCAAAGTGCTTTCATCAATAAAGAAACCTGGAATAAAACCGAGTCCTTTATTCAATAATGCATGTTGTTCGTCAGTTAAAACATGTTGTGAGATGTTAAGTACATTAGTATAATGTTCATTTACTTTATCACTGACATGAAGAGTTCTTCTAAGCTTGTGACCCCTGTGTTTCCTTCCTGCTCTATGTTTCTTACCCCTAAAGGGTGTTGCGATGTTCTACCCCTTTTGGCATTTGGAGAGTCCCCAATAATGGATATATCTGTATCTGTAGTAGAGGATTCCTCCCAGATGTAATATAACCTGTACCTGACTTTTAAGGATAGACCTTGGTCTTTTTCCGATTAAAAGGCACATTCTTGGTGCCTTGAGCAAACCTGACACCCTTCTGTGATTCAAACTGTCTGCCCTTTTGGTAATCTTCTTTATCACGGGCAAATTTATGTAATTTCTTACTCTTAAGAGTGTTCTCCAAAGTAGAAGCCTCCTTGGCTAGCTTATTCAAACAATCCTGAAAATTAGTAGTCTCCTCATACTGTTTAAGTGTATGACAAGTTTTTTCAACTTCCTCTATGTTGGCTTTAATAGTTCTCTCATAAAAAGATGATAATATGTTAACCCTGGCCATAGCCGCTTCCTGTTGCGCTATTTGCCACTCTTTAATCAGAATCTCATCTGGAGTAGCCACAAGTGGTTGTATTTTGCATCTCAAACCTCTTGGGGTTATGTTTTGTACTTGGTAGGCTTTAAATAGTTTATGATGCCAAATATTGGTTCTCAATACTTTGATTTGTTTTCCAAGCTTGTGAAAAGAATTTTCGCAACCGTCAACTGGATCAGTTTTGTCCAAATTATGGGTATCACTGTTGTCAATACCAATCCCAAAAATTTTTAAATCATCCTTATCGGAGCAAAGACCTAATAATAATTTGTCCAGATCCATGACAATTAGTTGCAGTAGCTTGACCCACAATAGGCTAAGAGTCCGAGTAAAAGTTGAAAACAATGGGATTGTGGGAATAAGCAGGCCAGGGAGGAAGTTCAAAATGTCTAATGACAATTTTGAATCACAAAAGGTTGCAGGCTTGAAAGAAATCTAGTTGCAAGCTTAATAAGAAGTATCTCTGAGATGAGCTAGAAGATTTTAAAAATGTTTTCCAATTTCCTTTTGTCAAAAGGGGCAAGAATTCTGTCTAATGTAGACCAAGAGTGTAGCCAAGAATTATATATGAAGGGTTGTATTGCCAATCATTAAGTGGTTTAAAAAATATGCAGATTCCAAACCCAAGCCAAAAGGTACACAGACCTAAAAAATTTTGGTTGTTAGGTGTGACCTCAGCAATATAATTAGCTTCACTATAAATACAAATTCCACCTAGATTAGTATCAAATATTATTGTATCATACAAATACAAGAAATACTCTGATCCTTATTTTGGTGAGAATTCAATAGAAAGAAAAAATAGGGGGGGGGAACCATAGAATAAAGCATTCCTTATATAACAATAAGATACTGAAAAGATATAACAAACTATGCCTATGACTAGTATATCAGGATCCTGTGTGTTGGTTAGAACCCTCCAACAAAGCAAATTACAAAAACAGTAAATGCAATTTCGACCCTGATAAATGTACAACTATGAATAATAAGCATAATGAAAGTTGTCTAATAAGGGTTGAAATTTAAAAGTAAGTAACTGAATTAGTAATCATAATCAAATATGATGTTTTGGATATAATGTATTATTCTAACCTCCTCAAAAAATCAACCTGGTCTGAAAATACAATATGAATATGAAAAAATTACTAAATTCTATTGAGCAATATGAGCTTATAATGTTTGCTAAGATAACTAAAGCAAGAAATTGGTATGAATAGACCTGGATATAAACATCAAAAGGTTAATGTACAAAAATACCATACACATATCAGAATTGTATCTTTGTGGAGACATATATAATCTACCAAAAAGATATAGTCAAACATGCAAGATCCCATCAATCTAGACTTGTATAAATAGTAATATTGTTAATATTCATAGGTACAACATCAATAAAGAATGTTTGATGTTAATCAAAGTCCATGTAATGGATCCACGCACTTTTATAAGGCCACAGTTGACCAAATATAAAAGTGCTGCAAATCTATATTGTCTTCCAACCAACTAGAAAAATGTCCCATGAAGTATGTCCAACAGATAAAGCCTGTGGTATTGATCGCAACTCCAAAATGTATTTCCGATGTAATTCGTGGTCCTGCAGAAATACATGTAACACCAGAAACACTAGAAACCACACATATTCATTTTTTGGGCCAAGAGTCATAAAGAATCTTTATAATATAATGCCTGAAAATCTGTTCAAGCAAAATTAGTGACCAATTAGTCTTATATACTCAAAAAAATCACCAAGATGTGTAGAAAACACGTATAGGCAGTCAAGGTGGTATGTCCATTATCGTTGTTTGAGCTAAAAAGCCCGCCAACACTTATAAATATAATGCCCAAGAAGAAAAAGATTCTTCGTGTTTTCAAAGATGACACATTGTATAAGAAACACTTCTTTACAATCCGTATATCAAGTCCGTTAAGCCAGGAAAGCCCAAGTGTTATACCGCACGATATTGTTACTTGGTCAAAACAGAACTCTTCAAATATGGCCCCCAAAAATAATCCAACTGGCCCAAATGTGAAAAATCAGAAAATACCACACATAATCAAGTGCGCTGAGAGACAAAATAATCTATAGTATGATATCTTGTTTTCTAATAAATGTCCAAATCACGAATCTTTGTGAATATGACGCTCAAAAATGTTTAGAATATACATTGTACTACAGACATTCCTCACTACTGAAAACAAATGTGATAGTCAGTTGGTGTACATATGTCTGATACATGTTAATGTTCATATGTTTGTGAAAGTAGGTGTTGCAATGTGACATGACAGGGTGTATTTTGAATGAGTAAGGTTCTTGCTTTGTGTCCTTTTTATATTGTCCTCATACTCCATGTATGCCCCTCCAGTTCACTTATTGGACATCCGACCCAGGCCCTCCTTGAAGCATGATTGCATTACCCATCATTCCTCCACCACCCCAATTTTCACATACACAACAACCACCCCTTCTATGGTGAATTAGGTTAATATTAATTGTTATAATACCAGAGCTGTATGTGTTTTGTGTACACTCCAATTCCTTTGGAGAGCTTCTGTGTCACAAAGTGTGTTCATAAATGCTTATATATATATATATATATATATATATATATATATATATATATATATATATATATATATATATATATATATTTCGTATTAGCTTGCAACAGTAATACATCTGTAGACTGGAATGTGTTGGTTCACAAGCTACAGTACATTACAATGCACTGTACATATGTACACAAAGTCACTGTCCCATTTGTGATCATTACAGTGAAATGCATATGGTATAAGGTATAGTCTCAAGACCATGAAACATGTGTACACCTCCGATGGCTTAGTGGTACGTCCCATGACTGTCGTGTGCATGGTCCAGGGTTTGACACCTGCGATGCTTTACGAATGTTTTTTTACTGCAGAATAAGGCTCATTTAAGCAGTTGTAAGCATGATTAAAAGTGTTTGAGTGACATTATAGCAGTGATTAAACACAGTTAAACAAATGTTGTAACATATAACCTGTGCTCGCAAACATGGCCACATCCGCTAACTACTCCGGATATATACCTGTCAGTGACGTAACATCTCACTATGTGCTGACATGACATTACATTCTCTATTGACTGTACTGTCCTGCACACATGGGTTTATATGGGTGATCTGAATGTTTATTATACAGACAATTACTACCTATATATCCAAGCTGTGGTTAAGGTATACTTTTGCACATGATAAACATCCCTGCCTTTATCGGGATTGTAACCTCAAATGCACATATACTATATGAATGCTGTAACCATTACACTGTTGACATTAGCGTTGCTTCTGCCTATTTCCTATTTAGATGATTTGTATGTGTAAGCTAGGCTAAGCAAAGGGCGGGAGCTCCCAAACTCACTGAGCTTCACGTACTCTTGAAATAACAACATATAACAAATGTACTGTGAAACAATACATTACATTCTTAACTACATTAGGCATAGCCCCTCACTGACACACTTCAAGGGAAACCTTGTTGTGTGAATGGGTAACAGACTAAACACTCCTGGGCTCATGTGTCCCAGAACCATAGAGCCAGGGGGTGGGGGAGCCTGTCCAGTTTGATAGCTGCAAGACCTGTTGGGGGAATTGAATGGTGTTGAATTGTCACATTAACATGTCCTCTATATATCACTAAGTGCCCCTATCACCCTACACAACCCCATTCTTCAACAGCTTCCAGCAACTCTGCCTGGAATTGCTTCATTGGCTTGACAGAGGCTCAGTTACTTCATCAATGGTGCAGTGAAGGCCAACACACTGTTGCTGTGCTAATAATTGCCCTTGGGCAGATAGATAGTAGGCTATCTGTGAACCTCTAACGTGCAGGCCATCGCAGCCATAATATGTGAATAAACAGACCTTCAGATCACAATATACAGTGTGAACTCACTATGTAGTCAGGAAACAGTTGAGTACAACAAAAACATACAGAACACTGATACTTAGTCATTCCAAAAGCCTATCTTGGAAGCTAGAGGACTTGTATAAGTTTAAGTCTTTCTATTGTTTACCACTAGGTTACCTACAGGGGAGATGAAAAACAAGCACAGATGTGGAACATGCATGCAATGATACCATACCGGCCTATGTGTCAGCCTTATGCTTTAGAATACTGGTCAAGGCTAGTGGCACCCCCATGGTGCCTTATTTAGAAGAGTCTCAAAGGTGAGTACCATCTCCGTAAACAGCACAATAGCAGATTCAATGAGGTTTATGCTACTCAACACTAGGGGTTGTGATCACAACATGCATGCACTCACAGCACTCCTCAGGATGGACAACATCAACACCTGTGCATTAACTGAAATCTGTCTTAAGGCTTCTGAGAGCACACCAGCACTACCAGACTACAACCCATAACACACATTTCAGCCACAGAACATGGACTGACAGACATTTAGGGGTTGTATCCATATTCATCAGGGATACCTACACCTCCAGGTTAGTGGGGCAGCATAATACCTCTGTGATCATCCATGTGCAGCTAACATCGGCCATAACTGCAATGTGGAATTTGGCCTGCTACAGATCACCCTCCATGACCCAGGACCTCCACTCCACCTACCTGGAGACAGTGGAGAACACAACAGTCCTAACGCACACCCTGGCATTGGTCGATGTCAACTACCATACCATTAACTGGGAAACGTACTCCGGTACTCACTTCTAGGACCAGCGCTTCCTGGAATGTATTACCTCATATGCCCTGTATCAGGTGGTAACCTCCTTAACGTGGGGTGGAAACTACTAGATGTGGTCATCACCAACATGGGCAACAGGTGCACCACAGTGGAGGTTAACCGATCACTGGTTAGATCTGACCATGAGCTATTCACTGTTTCTACATCCTAGCATCTCTCCCACCCACGGATACCACAGTGTATACCTTTCCTACAGCTAAATTTATACTAGTAGTGAGAGGGGTGGGGGGGTTTCACAGCCTCCATGCTAAGGGGAAACACTGCTCAGGATACAGACAGATTTCCAAATGCAGTCTATAAGCACCTACATGGATGTATGTATCGTGCCATCGCTGGCAAACCAAGACTCACTCCTTATAGACAAGGACACCGGTCTGGTGGAACTCTGCAGTAAACAGGCTATACTACAGACATAGGACAGTGTTCCAGAGACAAAGCAAATCCCATGAAGGGCAGACATCCCTGACCACTATTAGTATGATACGTAGGTCCCCCATGACATCATCCAAGGCTAACATCAGCAGGGGAATATGCAAGGATTCTAAAGATAACCACAAAGCCTTCTTTGGCTATGTCAAGGATCTATGTGGTGACACACAGATTTGCACTGTGCCAGTGAAATATAGCACAAAATATGTTGACCCTACTAATATCGCCAACATCCTTGCAGATACATTTTGTGCATACTTCACCCCCTAAAGAGCCCACGACACTACCCAAAAGGTACAGTATCCCAACCATCAGAGACACACAGGTGGAAATGGCCCTCTCTAACAACAGAACACAGCATCAGTGAAGGCAGATGTTGACCCAAACTGTATCTTGCAAACTGTACAAGACAACCTGCCCCCCCACCTAATTAAGCATTCCTACCTCAACCTCTCCACAGGCTACATGCCCATACAATGGCGTGTAGCAATGGTTATTCCACTCCATCACGGTGAAATCACAACTGACCATGGTAACTACCATCCCATAAGCCTGACTAGCCTGGTCTGCAATGGTATGGTTCGCATCCTCATGGCACTCATTAGCAATGACATTGGTAACCTTCGAACACGTGACCCAACCCAGGTCAGCTTGGCTGAGTGCAGGTCATGCCTACTGAACCTGTTTGACATCTTACATACAGTCACCAAGATGTTAGATGACAGGGGAGGTGGTTCACACATACTACCTGGACCTCACCAAGGCTTTTGACACCATGCCCCACTCAGGTATTATTGATAAACATACCAGCCTGTACATTCACCCATACATCACACATTGGGTTGCCAATAGGCTTACACACAGAACCCACATGGTATGACTAGCAGTCTCCAGGTCCAACTCTTGAACAGTCATGACTGGTGTCCCACAGGACTCAGTCCTGGGAGCCCTACTGCTTGGCATATATGTCTCAGATGTACAGGCAAATACAGGTGGACTACAGCAAACCATGTTTGGTAATGACTGCAAACTGGGAGCCATGACTGATAGTCCAGCTGATACGTACATCCCTCAAGGGGCCTCACAGAGAACATCACAGGGTGCCATCAACACAGCCTCCAGCCAAGTGCCACTAACTGCATGGTCATTCCATTGTGGAATTGGCACACACTTATTAACACATGAGTGGCAGCCACTTTAATACAGATGAGGTAATAGGGTATCTGGGGACTAAGGTAGATAGTGATCTCCCCTGTGACAATCATATATCCACAGTAGTTAGGACATACTTCTATGTAGGCCATCTGACTACTAAAGGATTCCCATCAAGACATACTGGGGTTATAGTGCCCCTTTACTCATCACTCATCAGTCCTATCATAGTGTATAATAACCCATGTGGGATGTACCTCAGAGAACACATCCAACAACAGGGGGTCCACGAATGTACCTCACCAAGGGGAATGCTGGCCTCCAACATATGGCCTATGCAGCCGGACTGAATAAACTCCTGCTTTACTCAGTGGTATCTCATTCACCCAGATATGATCTCCGCTGGCCAACACAGCCATGTTGAACTCAGGCTTGATGGATATGCTCCACTTATGGAAATCCATGTCACAGTGAGTCACACACTGTAGTGAGTTGACCTTGCCACAACAATAACTGGAAGATGCTGGAGGGACAGCTTCCTGTCACAGACACTCCCTATACTTTGGAACAACATCCCTAACTACATTATACAGAGCCGCTCACTAACAATCTGCAAGAGAAACCTTTAAAGGTGGATGGGGCACAGTAGATGCACCCCAGGGATCCCGCCATTGGCTCTGCTCCATATAGGGATGGTTAGTGAATCAATGGGGTGGCAAATGCTGACACATTTTGACTGGTCTTATGAATGGCCTCTGGCAGTTAGCCAAGTACCTACCTATGAATCTATACATACAGTATATGCATATGCTGATAGCTTAATTTACTGTTCAGGTGTTGACTTACCTTGTGCCAATGGCTGTTGTGTGTGCAATAGTTGACAGCTGCCTATGTTGGATGCACACAGTAGACTGCCTATACATGACAATTTACAGATAGTCTTGTCTCTGTGTCATCCATTTTTACTGTGTGTGAAGGTGGAGAAAGGTGTCAGTCCCTAGGTGCCCACACTGTCAGTGTGTGTGCTATACATTCCCTCTTTACCAAGGCATGGGCATACTGGGCACGCCTATGTCTGCCTACTGGGGCTGGCTCAGGTTGTTCATGGTCTGAGTAGCTCTGTGCCTGTGGGGCCCTTGGCAATGGTTGTGGGCTGTGAGAGCCTTCACCATTCTGTCCCTGCAGCAGTTGTTTGCGCAGGACGATATTGTGTAGCATGGCACACAATATGAAGATGTGGGCACATGTGCCTGGAGAGTACTGCAAGGTTCCACCAGATATGTCAAGTAATGGAACCGTGATTTCAGCATCCCAAACACCCACTCTATCATGATTCTGGTTTGTGCGAGTGCCTCATTATGGCATTCCTGCATGGATGTGTGTGCATTTCTGATGGGTGTCATTATCCACGATTCCAGTGCATAGCCAGCACCCCCACCAGGTGGCCATTTGGGATGTCCCCCCTGGCAAATAACCGATACAGCTGTGAGGCATGCCAGATGTGGGAGTCGTGATAGCTTCCAGGGCTGTCAGCACACACATCCATGATAATGCCCTGGGCATTGCACATGACCTGGCAGTTGATGGAGGGGTATCCCTTGCGGTTTATGTAGCACCTACCCTGCTCACCGGGTGGTGACTTGAAGTGTATGTGTGTGCAGTCTATTTCACCCAGTACCTCCGGGTATTTTGCCACATGGTGGAAGAGATGCATATTGCTGACCAACTCCTCTTGCGTTCGGGGGAAGTATATGTGCTCATTGGCATTTGGTAACATGGCATCCAGGAACTTGTGTAGTACCCTGGATGATGATGATGAAACCCATGATATTTACATTCTGAATTGAGTCATTCAGAGTTAGTTAAACTGTGCACTAAGACAGCCATATCATGCGGCTGAGCAAATGACTTCCAGAAGTCCACCACTAAGGCACATGGTCACACCTGCCTAACCAGAGCAGTGACTGTGGCAGTGCCAGAGTGCATCACAACATAAACACAGCAAGCATTAGGCAAGCCCTCAACAGACATACAAGGTTATGAATGCAAGGAGCTATATCTGAATCAGTATAATGGTAGCCAAAAATGTGCTTATGATATGCGGTCGGTTTATGTTTAAAACAATAGTCAAGCTTCTTCTTTTCTTCATTTAAAGCAGGCACACTTCCTGACTGGCTCATGTTAGAAACACATGTATATCATTAAAGATAACTTTATTAGACACTCCACACCATCTCTGTGAAGAATTATGCTACTGTAGCCTCAGTTAACATAAATATATCATTTTAACATTTTTTTATTATTATGGAAATGCATCCTAGTTTGTACTTAGGTTCTGTGGTCAACGTGTTTCCAGTTTTTACATGAATGTCATTAAGTGTGAGAAAGTGAGCCACTGACAGCTAAGGTTACATATTAAAATCTAGGCTGTTCATATTAAAGATAAAAATATTTTTCAATTTATACCATAAGATAATAAAAGGAGTGCTACTTGCAAATTTGATAAGACTGTTTTTGTGTGCAGTTATCTGAAAGATTGTTTCAAATATGAATGGAGTCTTAAAACTTTTCTGCACAAGCACTTTCCTTTCCCCATGAGACAATCTTTGTCGCAATGATTTTCTCAGGTGATCCATTTAATTTATTTGAGAAACATTTGCCATTTTCCTTTAGGACATTACTGAAGACATTAATGAATCCTGAATAAACATTCTGCAATTTATTTTTGAAACAATCACTTCCTTCTAAAGAAATCCAGGGGGACTTCTGCCCCAAACACTGAAGTGTAAGAAATGTTTTTATATGTTTTATTAAATACAGCAGTGACATTTTATAAATCAATACCAATACACATTGCATTTATTTAACATTTAAAATAAGCAGTAAATCAGAATGTACTTAGCCAATTATTGTTTGCTAAGTACAAAATGAACATTAGGAATGATAGTATACCCTTATGAGGCCGATGAGAGTGGATTAAATCAAGCAAATTAAATTGCTTTTTGGCAAACTATGAACTATAAACAGGTAATCTAATCTAAGATAAAATGAAATTGATCTGATGTTTTTTTATATATTTATTGGGAACACACAGCAGAGTGTAGCTTCATGTCCCGTTACAGTACACTTTTCAAAAACATTTCAAATGTAATTGGAAAGATCATGTATTATGACATGGGCTAAGTAAAATGTAAACTGGCAGAAAACATTCAGTAATTCAAGCTAGCTCAACATATGATTTTATGTGATTTAATTTGCTAGGAAATAAGATTACTGCACTGACTAAATTCAGGTATCGATGTCAAATTCAGTGAATCTTTCAAGTAGGTTTAATATCACAGTATTACACTCTGCCACAGCAAACTACATTTTTTATTCCCACCCACAAATATGAAAGAAATGACACAATGCATGTGGAGAAAGAGACTACAGTTTAACCCACAGTGTACATACATATATAAATACATATAGAAACTGTTTACATATACATACGTGCATTGCAGAACTTTAGAAAGTCTTCAACATGAGAAGACTACCAGTGTTCTCTAGTGCATAGCTTTATCTGCAGCTCACAAAAGGCAAGGTACATGCAGCATTCTCACATGCTAATTATTGGCTGATTGCTTCATTTTGTAAATGGTGGTGATATGCTAATTTTGCAAAGGAAGTAACCAAACATACAATGTGCTTAGTCTGGTGCATTTTGCTCTGTTTCTTTATTACACTGAAGTACAATTCATCTCGGTCAGATTTTGATTATATTCTTAATAACTAAACTGGATTCCTTATGAATCATGTGGAAACTTCCACCCTTCGCACGTCATAGAGGAAATGCTATTTGGAGATACAAAGAAATGCAATCATGTGGAAGTTCATTATTCAGTACATGACTTGTTTGACATCTCCTAAATTTAGCACTTATAGTTCAAAGATTCACATTTAGTTCACAGTAGCAATGTGCTTTAATGCTGTAATTCTAAAGGTACATGACACTGCTATTCAAATCCTGTTTATAGATATTCAGTCGAAGTTTCTCATTGACCACGTATAATTACATATATTCTAAGAATACCCAGCACTGAAAGATTCTATTCCATGTTATTGTACAAAACAGGGGTACATGGTGTTCATCATGACCAGTCTAACAGCAACTAACAAGCAGTCAAGACTGAGCTCTGTGAGGCAGCAGACATTGTACCTATATTCCAGAAGTATCCTGCTTTAAAGATGTTATGGTAACATTATACATTATATTGTGGGAACTGTCTAATAACATTTTATAAGGCAGGTGCAGATCAATGGTTCAAGTTTGGGAAAGGATGTGAAAGTAAGGCCATGAACATTAATGCCACTTTTTTTTTTTTTTTATTTTGAAGTGGAGATGGAGGATCTGTGGAGCGTTTGCACATTTTGTAAAGTTCATTACTTTTTTCAATGTTTCCAGTAGCATCATATATAAAATGGGTTGTTATACTGGGAGAGACTTTTAAGCCTTGGCTTTGAATTTTCCATGTACAGTGAATCTATTAATTCCTCAGATGAACTGCATTATGAGGCACATGGACTTAAGGCAAGCAGGAAGACAGCTCTCTCATCCTCTTGTGAACCATCAGTATGTTGTCTAATATATCCAAATAAGTAAGTCCCAGATTATGCCACACTGATTTTCTATTTTTCTTATAACTCAATTACATCCCACATGCATACTTTGCACAATGATATCCCCAAAATGACAACCTTATATGAGCCATTCAAAACAGCAGAATAGCCTCTTTGATATCTATATCTGTCTCTCTCTCTCTCTCTCTTTATATATGTACATGGGTATAGGACTATTCACTGAAAGCACATTTCACTGAAACACATTTGACTGTGCACAATTCACTGAAAGCTTAATTCACTGAAAACACAGTTCACTGAAACACATTTCACTCAGTTATATATTGCCTTTTCCTCACTGTAGTGTGACCCTGGAGTTAGAATATATAGTTGGGGGGGCACTACCCCCCACACTGGGGAGGTGTTGGGGGTATAGCCCCCCGCCTATTTTAAATATTTTGAACTATACACATGAATACTTGCAATTTCAATAAATGACTCTTTTCTAAACTTAATATAGATCCAAACTATGTGGGGGGCAGTACCCCTCACCCCCTTACTATATATTATAATCCAGGGTTGCACTAAAGTGGGGAAAAGGCCATATATAACTTTCAGTGAAATATGTGTTTCAGTGAATTGTGTTTTAAGTGAATCACACTCATTTGACTTTCAGTGAAATGAGCTTTCAGTGAATAGTGCTAGGCCCATGTACACATGTCCCCCAGTAAACATGTCCTTCATTTTCTGTCTGACTCTGCACTGCCATTTCTTTAAGTAAATCATCCTGCAAACCTCCTAACTGGAGGGTTGTAATTATACATCCATCATTTGCTGACTCATCTCCATTAAACAGGTTCCTTTGAAATATTTCCTCAGAATCCTGCACACATCTCTGATCTCAATATTTACTTTCTCTTTCATTTCTTTCACCACTCCATCATTGGCTTCTCTCTCCATCTGCCTCCCTGTTTCTCTGGGATGCCTCTGAGCCTGGAACGGAAACAGGAAGAGCTCCTCCAAAATGGGTCCCACACACAACAATGATAAGTAGGGGAAGTTCTCAGATGCCCTAGCCAAATTTACCCTAGTAGTATAAATACCACTTCAGGTCTCTCCTGAAAAATGTCTACTAGCCTAATGGGATTAGCCTAGCCAACAAAGAATAAATAAAATAAGTTTCACTAATTGGGGTAACTGAAAGAGTGATTTCTCCTAGTGTAATCAAAACTGTTTCATTTGGTTGCAGTGATGCAATAGTTATCATACCTGCATAGAGACCATTAGCATATATGCTTGCCATGAAATAACACCTAAACTGTTCACCATCTATCAATGAACAGTATTTTCCTGTTATCATAAATGTCTTACTGTGAAATATGGTGCCAGAATGGAGAACTGGCATTTTTTTATTGCAGATAAAATTTATCTTATGAACCTGCTTTCTCCCATTTTTTTCAAAACTGTTAATTTCATGAAACTGCTTTAGTCTGACTTTATGTGGCTTCTTTAGCAGGCAATAGACAATGTTCTTGTGTTCTGTACAAAAGCATCTGCCCACCTATGTCATTCAGAAAATAATGTCTACAGACTATTCTCTAGAATGGATAAAATAAACAAGATGTAGGTCATTTTTCTCGTGATACATTTTCCTATGCATCCTAATAACCTGCCCGCAACAACTTCAATGATGCTTCTATGCAATGCCTGCTTATCTTCATATAATCTGACATGATTAGTCCAGGTACCTTTCTTCTATTGTCACTACTTCTATTGGCTTCCTGCTTTATGTATGCCATTCCTGTCTTTCTGCACTATAAATGTTTTATTTTCATCTGACTGCATAAAAATGTAAGGTGCTCTGATAAATACCTTCTATTCAGTCCTAATGAGATACTTCTTATCTGTATCATATCTTTTGTTGTGAAAGCTATGCTAAATAACATTAATCAACAAAAATAGAATGTTTTCTTACAAGCCTTCAACATAATCACTCATATAAAATTTGTAGTGTATTTTTTGTTTGTATGAAGCAAAGTAGTCACTTGAGCCAACTTTGTATTTTGAAACTCATGTTTATTTATAACAAAGATCAGCACAGATGAAAATGCAATTCATACCAGTTTAGCCAGCAGTCAAAATGTGCTTTCTTCTTTCATTTCTGCTCTACAGATTTTTCCCAGCTTGTCAGTAGCAATAGTCTTTTACTTTTATATTCTATATTCTTTTATAGTCATAGTAGTTATTAAAATAAATGAACAGTACTAGCAGAGCTTTAAACGGCAATACAGAAGCTGTCTTTGTAGTTCCACAGGCAGAAATAAACCAAAATATATTTTCCTTCCACATAGATAAAGAAAAATTCAGGTGGCTGCTCTTAAAATTTTTCAAATCCCTTCCCACACAGGGATTCCCGTGCAGATTGCCTTTCTTTTTCCTTTGGATATACATAACCCCCAGGATTCATTAACTCTGTGTAGGTTTTGCACAAAACCTTCTCTGAGTTTACCTGCTAGTGCAATGAGCAGCAGCACTAATCACATATGCATGCTGCTCATGACACTTACGAGGACACAAGCAAGGTTTTGTGGCCAACCAAAGTGTTGCCACTAGGAAGCTGTGCAGACCAGCATGAGCACAGGAAGAAGAAACATTCAAGTTTGCTTATGGACAAACCTGCTCTGCAAGATCACACAGACAGCCACAATGGCCACCAAGGATGAAAATACTGCAAGCAGTAGCAATAACCACACAGTAAAGAAAAGTATATTCAGTATAATATACACCAAAACAATTATTTCCGTAATAAAGTAATGGAAGGGAAGGGTAAACTGCAAGGGCAACTACAAGGAAATGTACACTGAGCAGGGAGAGTGTGCTGATGAAAATCTACATAGACATGAATGATGGGAATGAATAAAGAAGAAGAGGGCATAGTAAATATGGAAATATCCCAAAGATAGGATATGTCAATCTGTGTGCACTTCCAAGACAAGTCAGTAGCATAGCATTGTGCACATATGTAGATAGCACAGTATGTACTGCTGTTTTCACCTCTTGAGCAATTATATTATGATGTAAACACACATGATAGTACACATCTAACATTCACACAAAGTTACATGTCAACAGAGGTGAATGATTGTGATATAAACATCACTGACATGCTCACTGGAGAGGACTTTTAGCAAGGGTGGTATATAAAATAGGGAATATGTACATGTTGTGAAGATCTTCACAATGACTTGCTTGAGTATGACTGACATGTCACCGTAGATCTCAACCAATCAGGGACACACAGCAACATACTACTGCACAAATGTAGAAAGAAACAGGCACAGTGGTGGACACTTAAAATATTCCAAATATTAACCTGTGACATTGACAGAACTGGTGATTTAACTTAGTATACATACATATTCTGCAGTAACAGATGTGTACAACTGCAATTATTGCCAGTATTTTATAGTGGAATTCACCACCCGTTGCCCAAAAATTGACCATTTTTTGGAGGGGTTAATAATGACAATGTTAAACCTGGAATTGTAATCAGGGGCGATACTGGTGAGTTGAGAAGTTTTCATAATGTATTAGCCACAACCCCCCCCCAAAAAAACAAAATCAAATGCATGCCATCAGTGTTGTCACTAAGTTGTGTATTTACTGGGTACAACAAAGAAAGATGTATCTGATGAAGTCAAGGACGAAAATGTGTTGTGAAGTTTCAGCGTTAGTGAATTAAACTGTTCGTGTCACTTTTCCTGGATTCTGGTGTTTTTTTGTGATTACTAGTGAACGTTGGGGCACCTGCCTTCTTCTGTGGTTATTTAAAGAAAGATGTATCACACATGCAACCAGTAGAACACCTTGGAGGGAAGTTTGTACTGTCTAGTCCTAAAGAGTATACATCCCAAAGAATAGTTTTTTGTGATCTACCAGATCTGTGTGCTCACTATGTCAAATTTTATGCACTTGACTAAAGCTGGGAAGAGGATACTGGGAGGGCTGTTTGAAATTGCTTTGGAGTTGTAGCAGTAGAAACATATCTCCAGATTGTTACTTGAGGGAAGGCAACAGATCCTAAATTCATGCTCAGTTGACTATGCTCACACTCTCTCAGATATAGACCCCCTACCTATCTAGTTATACAACCTGCAGAACACAGTACTTAATGCTAGCACCACCACAGAAGTCTGACTTTATCAGTGTCAAGCTACACTTCATAGAAGATGACATCATAATAGTGTTGTAGGTAACATATTCTGTTACGAGACTTGGGTGCAAAGCCAGGATTTGTGATCTGATTGCGTGAGCTCAGTTTGCAAAAGTACTTATAAATGCATCCTGGCAACCTAGGTTAAGTAAGTGGTCATGAATGTATATTGCAGAAGTGAGGCAAACATGTACCTGTTTTTCAGGATGTGTGTAGATGAAACAAACACACACACCTACACACACACACACACACACACACACACACACACACACACACACACACACACACACACACACATGAACTTGGGAAACACCAGCAGTCCAATGATGGAGTTATGCATCTTCATATTCGGATGAAGGTATAGCCACATTAATACAAATTATTGACAATATCAATGGGACATGATCATGCGTGACCAAAGTCTACTACCACTATAAACTGATATCAAATGTAACAATGCAGCTAGGCTATGTAATTCTGGAGTCTGTTTGTCTATGGCCCATGTGCTGATATATCATTTGCAAGTGCATTGCTGTAGGGCACACATGAATATCAGAAAGTATATGTTCAGTCAAACACATATATCACTGCCCTTCTCTTGTGTCTGTGAATGCATTTCATATATTGAAGGATTACAGCCCAGTAACCAGAGTTAGACATGCTATACACCTCTTCACAAAGTGCATTGTTGAAAAGCTGATTTGCATGGATAATGGCAAAGTATTAGTCCATGCACGATTCAAATTTCAGGAATTCAGCTTGAACGTGATAAGTAACAGTATCCACTGGTGCTCATTGCCAGACTGTGCACAAATGGGGGCATATTGCAACTGAACTGATTGTGGTTAACTGCAAAATGCATCTCAAATTAATGTTTCATGTGTCTGGCTTACAAGATATGTTATAGGAGAAATTGCTGGCAACTAGTATGATGTGAATGCTGTAGTCTAGCTTTGAAATATTGGGGCCAAAGTTTTATTACCTAAATAACTGTTAGCCTTGCTTCCCCATTTGGGTGATGTTAGGTGCCAAGCAAACGTGGTTCTCTGCTTAAGGAAAACAGTGAAAGATTTAATGTGGTACACCTTTCTTCATGCAAACAGACTTAATGGCAATGAGTGGCAGTCAGCACTCTGGACAGCACTGAGTGTGAAAAACACAGTAATTGCTAAGCGTTCTCAATGGCATAGGCTGTAAAAGCACTAATCTGCCAGTGAAAACACAGCAGAGCTGGGGTTCCAATGCAGAGGATTCCTTTTTTTCTGTACAAATGGCATCAGGATGTCATTAGCTAAGTAAATGTGATCTGGACTCCAAATGCAACTATAAATGATTACACTGAAGTATGTGTCTTCCCCAGATTGTATCAATAATGCCTACTTCAATACATTTTGACAAGTAGTAGACATTTTGCATGTCTAACTGCAAATCATAAGTTAATTGAGCATACAGCTTGCTACAAATGACAAGGTGTGGTACATCTTTTGAAATGATTAGTATGACTCAGCAGATATGCTAACTATTTGTGTAGGGCCAGATATCCTGAAATGTGTGTGCAGTATACTTGTTCACAGTAAGGACAGTTTCCACATCACTTTAGATGAACATTTCATTTATCTTCTTACTGAATATGCTACAGTATATTCAGATGGCACAGAGTAGGTGATGACAGAGACAGGACAGTGGAGAATGTAGGAGGTACTGTCCTGGTGCATTAATGAACATCCAAATGTTGTGTTGGTATGACGTGTCTTCTCAATCAGAATATGTCGTGCTCTGTAGCATGAATTGCATGAGATAAGGATGGAGGAGATGCATAGTGGCAATAATTAATACACCCATATACATCTGTTTGAAGAAAATGCGGTACATCTGAAATATAATGCTGGCATATGGGAATTGATTTTTGATGGTTATATCAGTTGTGGCCTACCTTACAGTTTACTTATTTATTTATTTGCAGTTTGTTAACCGGGAAAGTCCATTGGGCCTAGATTAACTCTTTTTCAATGGAGGCCCGTGGAGAGAAGCTCCATATACATACATTATGAATAAATATACAGAGAATAAATACAGAAATCAAATAAAGTTCTTGCAGATGTAAAATGACAGGGATTAAAAAGTTATATGTACAAACATTATTAACAAAGACATAGAAGAGGACTCACATAGATTAGATACAAAGACAAAATTGCCAGGAAATAAAGCAACGTTTGCATAACTTAGATTTCACTTTAGCATTTGATGTAGTGGTTACAGTAGCTGTGGATTGATTTAGAATACATTAGTAGGAGATTAGAACAAGATGAAAAGACAAACATACTGCTGTGTAAGGAACATTAATGCTAGTGCAGGGTAGGGTATACAGTGAATAAATAGTAGTGTGAGAGATGAGGAAGGAGGAGGCATGGTAAGTATTAGCAGGCATTTAGTTGCAAGAGGGAGAATAGATGAGAAATGTATAGCTAGAGTAGTTTAAAAATATGGGAGAGAGGAAATTCAATGAAGAGGGGGTAGGGGAAGGAGTTAGGAGGGATGAGAGCAAGAGCATTCTAAAGTAGAAGAGAGATATGAATGGAGTAATATTGTAAAAGTGGAGAGGATTTGGGAAGTGTGGATATGGGCAGGGAGGGATTTCCATTTGTGTGCACGGGCAAAAGAGAATAGAAATTGGCCAGCAATACGTGAGGGTTAGTAAACTTTGAGGAAATTTTGATTATTGGACCTGAGAGATTGACTTGGGAGAAACAGAGCGAGGATGGAGGAGAGAGAGGGCAGAGAGAGTTTAATTGATAGGCAGACCTATCGCAATTATGTAGGAGAAGGGATAGACAGATGGGTAGGCAACAGATACACAGGAAAAAGACCTCTGAAAATGGTCCTTAAGAACATCTCCTACTGTTGGGTTATAAGCCCTGACAAGACACAAACCTATTTTTATACATCTTATTATCACCTATAAATGACACAAAGGGAATCTTCCAGCAGATTTTGAAACCTCACACACTACATAGCACTGTCAACTAATTGAATCAAGGTAACATGTTGGTATTATCCATCAGCAGAGTCATGACAGTATGCAGAAAACATTAGATGATCTTTACATCCATCTGCCTAATAGATGCACACAAGTAAAGAGGGGAGGGAGTGCATGGGTAAATACAACGAGAGGTGGGCATCCCCATAACAATGTTTGGTGTAATGGAGCACTCATGGACATGTTTAGGTGTGTTCTTATTATTAACCTGCCAGGCCCTGTAGCATGAAGTGACTGACACAGGGATAAAGAAGGAATAGAAGAGGGACAACAGACTTAGGACAAAAAGAACAAGGTTGGATAGATATTTTACAGTTTGGAGAAGGATGTAACTTCAACTACTGTTTTTTGGACAGTATTCAATATATCTCCATGAGAACTCGTAACTCTGGCAAATGTTAAGATGCGGGTGATTAAGCACATCATAAACATATAACATCACACTAAGAAATTATGTGAGAGACATCTGGAATCAAATGCTTGATGCACCCTTGGACAAAAAAACAATCTTCAGTCAAGTGATTTATGTCGACACTGCACATAAGAAGGTGCACATTGTTACATCCAGCAGACTAAGAACTGTCACAGTAACTTTCAAGGTAGTGCTTTTACTCTGCTTTACCTCTGTGTTCCTGTAGCGCAGCGAGTTTCTGCTGTATTGTTTGGAGACAGCAGGACTAGTGCAGCCAATGGCAGAAACTCACCAGGTTTTGCCATAGGATGTGAACAGCCATCCACAGCCACTCGGCACTGGTGCATGGTGCCAAGCTCCATGCAAATGTAGAGGACAAAAAGTAAAGGCTTTTTTATGGGCACAACCATGCCAATCACATTTGCACAATGGTAAGCAAAGAGAAACATTGCCAAACAAAGAGAGAAGGAGGGAGGGAGTTTATGTAACAGCAATGATGATGATTATGTAAAATTTGGCAGTGATCTTTGGCATGTGTGATGTTATACCGGGTCACACTTTGTCCAGTGGTCAACACTGAAATGCCCAATGGTTTGGCTTTTAAGCATTGACTTTGGAGGGATCAGTATGATGACCTGGCATATATTTTGTTGGGACTCACACACTGTTAAAAATAATTTGTATTAGGTGGGAATCATACCTATGTAAAAAAGCAATGCATGATTTTCCACGCAGATGATTATTCCTTATTGCCACATGCCATGTACATGGTAAAGGGAAAAAATATAAAAAAGTGAAATAAAGGTTAAACAACTCTAGATCTGAGCCATCAGACTATTGCATTTACAGAAAAAGTACTTATCAACTGTGGTAATTAATGATATACAGCTTAAAGTGTGACTGATGCTATCCTTCAATTAGACCTGTATCTGTGTGACATTAAAAGGTCCTGGCTCATGCATTCTTAGCTATGATGCAGGACTAATGCCGAAAATATATTGGAAATGGATAGACTTGCATAACTTTAGTAATAGAGTTTGGAGTTATGATACATTTCTCACAATACATTCTATTTCACCATTATAATTGGTTATAGGAGGGGTCTAGATGATTGTCAGTAAACTACTGTGTCCATCAGAGATGTGCAACTGCATTTTTATTACATAATCATCATTGGCATGCTAAACCAATTGCACACATAATCAGCTGAGGTTTATAAGTCAGTCATTAATGAGCCATGATACCTACAAAAGTAGGTATATGCAAGCAGTAATATCTTTCTGTCACTCAGCCTAGTATACATAGTGGATTTGAACCCTGGCTCAACATTATTTTAACTATGAACTCACTGCACTTACATCTGGTACCACAGGAAAATCTAGGCAGGAGATCTATTTCTCCACTCAGTTCTGTCCAGAGTGCTGATGGTTGTGCATCTCTGCTAAGCCTGTTTGCTCAATGAAACCTACACCAAATTAAACATTTCACTTTTTTTTCCTTAAGCTGTGTTTTCACTGAAGTAGGCAATGCATACTTGAGTAAGTACTCATTATGTCCCCCTAACTAAAAATGTTTACTGTGGGACTCAGATCCTGCTTTACCTCTGTTCTCTTTTATTAGCTCACCTTATTTACACCTTGCACCACAGAAACATTCAGCTAACAGGCAAATGTCTTCAGTCATTACCATTCATGGTGCCAACCTACTCACAATGCCACTAAGCATATTTGCTCTCTATAAGGAGACTGAAATTAACTTTTTCCTTAAATAGTCATGTCTGAGCTATGCCACATGCCATGTACATGGTAAAGGTGAAAAAAAAGATAAAAAAGTTAAATAAAGGTTAAACAACTCTAGATCTGAGCCATCAGACTATTGCATTTACAATACAGTTGTAGTGGGTTATCTCTCTTTGACACATACACAGCTTTGCAATAGCAATCAAATAATGTGCATGCAAGCAATTCACATTTCATATCCGTACTGAATAGCTCACAACAGTTGGATATTCTCAATTGATTATACATGTGTAGATAACATATTTAGTGGAATGAGTGATGACACAATATTTATTAATATGTTTGAAAAACTGCAGCTCTACCTTCTTTTTGTATTCTGGGAATCCTTTCCTTACCTCTGCTTTACTATCAGACATGAAATCTTCAGTGTATATCCTCTCATTTTTCTTTAAATGTGTGATACAAATACATTACAGTAACAACAGTTTTCAGCAAAGGCATGAAACTGTGTTATTATGATAAAGAAATATACATGTAGGGTGTTTTTGTTTTGTTTTAAAGCTCACTACTGTTAGTTCCACACTTTGCAAGTGTAACCTCACTGACACAACCACTTCAGGGTGTCTGTGAATATCTGTTTTGCTTTCGTTAGACTAAATCAGTCACAATGACAAGCCATTAGCACCAAACAATAGTGTAGAGACTACACTATGTTTACATTTGCTATACAAACTTAAATGTTTGGTATTTACCAGTTCTAATGAGTTAATACCACATCTGCATCTTCAGAGTACTCAGGGGGCTGAATCTACACTATAAAAGATAACTATATAACTAGGAAACTTGAAGATGAGGAGGCTGTTCTGAGACAGGGAAGACTGGGACTGCTATTTCTTTCAAGGAGGTTTTTTCTACAAAGTATCACATATTTTGCTAAGGTATGTTTCTTTTATTCAACTACATTCATATTATAACATTAGGAATGCATTTATATAGGCAGTAGAAAAATGAAGGATGATCTGTATGCACTTTTTGTACTTTACGGTTGGCATAGGCAGTTTTTGCAGTGCTTTACATTTGTGAGATGGGAAGCTTATATTTACAGCACAGTACATTATTACCATTTGCTTTAGCAAATCTCAATTTCCATTGCCTCTTGGCCAAGGCAATGGCATATTGTGCACACCACCATCTACCTACACTCACAGCAGCTGGTGTTTCCCCCTCTGACTCTTCACTTGCATGCGGATGTGGCAACCCTGCCAGAGGTGGAGGAATGTGTACTCTTACTCCATTGTGTTCCTGCTGCAGCTGTTTTTGCAGGATAATATTGTGTAGGATAGCACAGACTGCACTAATTTCAGCACAAGTACTGGGGCCATATTGCAGCCCTCCCCAATGTACCTAAGCATGAAAACTGTGACTTCAGCAGCCCAAATACACACTCTGTGATGTTTTTTGTTTGAACATGTGCCTCATTATACCATTCCTCCATGGGTGTGTGTGAATTTGTGATGGGCATCATCAGACTGGTTCAAATGCATCCCATGCATCTGTGAGTTGTTCCAGATATGAGAGTCATGGTAACTGCTGGAGATGTTTGATTCTCCTAGCATTACATGTGACCTGCCAGTTAATGGAACAGAACCCCTTTCATTTGATGTACACCATTCCTTGTTCCATGGGTGGTGATTTGATATTAATATGGGTGCAGTCTATTGCTCCCAAGACTTCAAGGAAGTGTGCTATGGAGTAGAACTCCTGCATAGTTCTAGCTCTGTCCTCTGGGGTATAGGGGAAATATATATAATAGTCACTGGCATGCTGTAGCTTAACATTCAGGAATTGGTGATGAATCCTGAATGCTGATGGCTTTGACATCCCCAGAATGTCCCCTGTGGATCTCTGAAATGATCATATAGCTAAAAGTCTAAGTGCTACACTTAGCCTTAGACTTAGTCTCCACAGGTATTGGTTCACCTTGGTCTTAGGTGAGGATGACAGCAGTTGCAATGTTCCTGGAGTTTGTCTCTATCTATCTTGTAGTGCTCTACTATTTCCACTTCATGCAGACCATGAAAAGTTAAACAGGATCTAAATACCCTTCTCCTCCTTGCCCATGGTCTATCAGCAGCAGTAGCAGCAGCATACACGTGAGCCTTTTTCACATACACATGAACAAGAGCAACAACAGCCTCTAATATTCTTTCTTTCCAGTGTATTTTCTGTGGCTATATTCCAAAAGGTTTTGAAGTACAGGGAAAATAGCTACACAAAGTGTATAAGATTGCTTTATTGCTTGCTGAGTTAGCTCCACCATCTTGGTTTGGTTAGTTAGCATCTAATTCAGTTGCTTAGGCACTAATTAACATCCCATGATGTTTACCTGGTTTGCATGGCTCTGCACTTTGTGTAGAGCCATTTACTGAACACAGATTGGCTCACTATGGTGTGTGTAGCACACCACGATGTGCACATGATTTCAGTGAGCTGTGTAGGGTTTATTAAATCCAGCACAACTTCTAGATTCCTCTCAGGACAATCCTAAGACCCAAAGGCCATAAATCTACTCTACACAGAAGCACTGGAATTTAACTGTTTCTGTGTGCAGCTGTCCCTCACTGACTCTAATTTCCTTGCCTGTCTCTGCACTAGTGTCGTTAAAGGTTCCATCTGTGATTATGCTACCTGTCCTTGCTGAGCAAGCACATGAAAACAAAAAACTCAGCCACTAGTATGCTCTATATCTATGGGAAAGCATGGAACCACTGATCTGAGCCTGGATTGTGCCCAAATCAGCCCATCTGCTTTCATGTGTAAGTGGCCTGTCCTTTGCATTATCTTTAAGCTGAAAGGCTGGATGGCCAGTACACATCAAGATAGTACTGGGTGCATAACTTCTGATGAAATAGCTATTTAAGGGAGGCATGATCTTTCTTAGGATAAATTCTGCTTTCTCCTCAAAATTATATCCTTTGCATTTCAGATGAAATGCCATTTGGAGACACAAATCAATGCAGTTCATTATTTCACTGCATGATTTGCCAGAAAACAGAGGATGGCTGTATGCTAACTTCATTAATAGAGATGGAAAAGGGTTTTGTAATCTAATATCTATCTGAATGTCCGTTATTGCATGGCATACCCATTGTCTAACAATTTCAGTCTTTCTGCCTCTCTGATGCGCGCACACACACACACACACACACACACACACACACACACACACACACACACACACACACACACACACACACAAACACAAAATCACATACAGTGCCTGTCTCTGAGGTGTAGTTTGAGTTGAATTTTTTACCACACTAGCATTATTGAAGTTTTCTTTTTTTGGCCAATTATAAATAAATTATATATTTCCCTTTCTAGGTACAATTGGATATTTAAGCACTTAATCTAATATCAATAACTTAATACCTCCCAACAGAGGGCACATGCCAGCCCAAAAGCATGAGTAAGAGCAAAGCATATGTTAGTCCAATAAAAGGTATTACATCACATCTCTCTTCCAATGTTTTTGAGGGCACCCTGTCTTTGGTTACTCTACATAGCACATCATTGCTAAATGCAAATAAGGTATGTAGTGGGCCTGTACTGTTCCTTTGATTTTCCTTCTACTATCTCTATGTTCTCTTTAACTATAGTTAGTGTATTGTTATCCCACTTAACTTTCTTGAAATTATTACAGCTTAATAGCAAAAAACAGCACTCTAGGACCACCAGAGTTTCAGATAAAAAATCTTTAATAAAAAGTTAGCGCTTTCATGCCATAACTCGGCACTTCATCAGACAAAATACAATGACAAAAAGGTACTCTTTATAATAAAAGCAATTAATCAATGTAACAATTTTATGCCCTCTTAATAAAGGTTTTAAAGGCACATAGGCATTAAGTCCAGGAATTCTATGTCCCTATAGCTTCATAATCCGGTTACTTTCACCCTTTTCAATAAAATGTCCTGGACTTAATGCCTATGTGCCTTTAAAACTTTTATTAAGTGAGCCTAAATTGTTACATTGATTAATTGCTTTTATTATAAAGAGGTACCTATTTGTCATTGTATTTTGTCTGATGAAGTGCTGAGTTATTTGCATGAAAGCTCTAACTTTTTATTAAAGCTTTTTTATCTGAAGCTCTGGTGGTCCTGGATTGCTGTTTTTTGCTATTATACATTATTTTGCCTTGCTGGGACCTTTACTGCCTTGGTATCATTTTATTTCTGCAATTATTACAGCTTATAGGGAGGTGTGTATTTTCTGCAGTATTCTGAAGTTAAGTCAAGACATTGACCTCTTCACATATAAATACAGACATGGAATTTTCTCCTTCATATAGGTTATCCCCTACAAAGGGCAACTAATGCAAATAATTTTATTCCACCGGGAATACTGACTGTTTCCATGTTTCTTCATAAGTTCACAGATTAGTAATAGGCTAACTGTCCCTGTGAGTCATTTTAAGGCTAGCCAATTATCCCTTGTGAGACTCAAACCCTGCACCTTGTGTTTGTAAGGTAAACACCTTAACCATTAGGCCACCATCCCAACCCTGGATAGTTTCACTTGTATTTCCCTTAGAATATGGCTTTTGTTTCCAGATGCCTCTCTGCTTTGGTAGAGTGAGTACAGTCTTCTTTTTCTGTATTTTTAGTATGATATCCATTTTCCCATTCCTCAGTTTCTTTAACTATTTCCATTGCTAATCTTTCTCCATCAGTCTCTTTGCAGACTTCTCTTATGACTTCTGTGACATCCAGCTAATATCCCACTGGACTGGCAACAACAAATGTGATGTCCCCCACTTAAACCTGTGTCAATAATTAAAGAGCCTCAGTCCTCACCACTGACTCCAGTGTAGAAACATCACAGAAAAACTCAAGAGTACAGAGTAAAATTCCACAAATTTCCTTTCAAAGCACAACTGGAACATATTCTATTTCCTAGGACTGGACTATATTCCTTTGTCCATCCCAAATGCAATCCTTTATCATACACCTCAGAGAAATGTGTTCCAGTTGAAGACCTTTGACTCACTCACACTCAATATAAATTTAAATCTCATGCACTCAAACATTTATGGGAAGCCTGATGCTGGTTTCCAGCTGTGTCCCCTCCACAATACAAATGGTAAAGGCTGCTACCAGAGTCAGACAGGTCTACACACCCTTCAAAGGATGATCAATTATTAAAAAATTAAATATCAAAATAAATGATAGTTATGACCAGAAGCAGCCAGGCATTCAAGGTGACCTGAGGACTATCAAACAGGTATACTCATCCTCTAATCTCTAAAGAACACATTGGTTATCCAGCCACGGTGTAAAGTAATGAAAAAACATTTAATAATAAGTAAAATGATTACAAGAATGTAAATCAATAACTTTCAATAAACACCAGAATTCAGTCACCAGAAATATAAAATTAAACTGTAGGATAGAAGTCCATCATCTTAGAAAAACTCTATCTAAATAACTGAAGTTTCCTAATCTAACTAGAGAATACTGTCCCTGATCTATTCTAAAACATAACAAGGCAAAGACAGGTTTACATTTTTTAGTGAGTTCTTTTCCTGAGTATTCAGTAACTGCTGCTGTTTACAAACTGCTCAGCTTTTACAGTCTCAACTGTCTTATTTAAAAAAATAACAGTCAGCTGTTTGAAAAAGTAATTTTTCCTGTCAATCAGCTGTTCAAATAATCACCTAGCAATGAGGAACATTCTAATGACATCACCTTCTGTTCAGCTGATTCTCCACAGTTTGTACTTTAAAATCTCTCTCACAAACATGTGCAATTAGAAATGTATCAAAACATTGACAACAGTTTGTATAAGCAGGGAGATACTCAACATTTTAAAAACGTATTTACATTTTCACAATCAGACATTCTGGCATAGAATACAAGTTAATCTGAGAATATACACAAATCTCCTGCCAGACATGCTAACACAGATGACATTCTTTTCATTTTCCTCACAACTTTAATAGGTGGAGACTTTTGGCAAAGCTCATACTCTCATTTAGTTAGTATATGGACTTTCAGTATTTTGAAGAAGTCTTTTGACAAAACTCAGTAATGGATTTATTTAACCTTCCAGCTTGGGCTGAACCTTACTTCTGTTGGTATAACTGACTGACATAACCTACTTCCATAGTTCTTCAAACAGAGGAAATGCTTAGCCAACAATTCCATCATGAAACAAAATGAAAGCCAAGTTTATGGGATGTGGAACTTTATCCAAGAGAGTCTTTGTTAATGGATGCATTACAGGGTATTCCTTCCTGTCTCCATTTGCACTTATCACTTCAGTTTTCTGCTTTCTAGTTGTTTTATGCATGAAAATATGTTGTACTTTAACCATTGTAGTCATGCTTAATGATCCCAAAAATTCTACTAATTATGTCACTTTTAATGCAGAAGTACATTTCATAAGGTCAATGCCAGTACAATTGTAAATGGTAAATTCTGTATATCGTAAGAGTAGCCATTTATGATTATTGCACTGCATTAGTGCAGGCTGACTTTATTTAACAAACTGATGACTAGTATCTGCAGTCATATAGGCATAGTATTGCTGTCATTGTCTTTGCAGTTGATGTTTATATACCCTTATCTAGAGTAGTTAAATCAAACTGATTCAAATGATAAGGCAAAGAAGCATCTTTATGTGAAGACCTCTTACTAACATTTTTATATACAAGTCTGGTTTAGAATGTGTCACTTTACTTGGTAATAAATGTTCTATTAAACCAACTTGATATTCTGAAGATATAGATACATTTCCTTAAGTCAGTAGGGAGTGGTCGCTTGAATGCATCTACAGCCAAATTTCACAAAGTTGTGCTCACATTATTTATATGAGGTTTTAGCCTCAGTTTCAAAATAAGTATTACATCTGTCATCTACAATTGCATTGGTTTCTACTGTGTATGACAAGTCTACCAGATCCTTGTAAGTCTTCAGTACCCTTCCAGTTAGGTGGGCTGACAAAATTCTGCTCATTCCAGCTAGTAACAGTAACAAAGCTTTTCCAGGGCTGTTCTGGATTTGTGGAACACCCCCCCCCCGATGTGGACAACTGGTGAAGTAGTGTGTACATCTGCTGCTGGTAGTTGAGTGGGTGTTGATCCATGAAAGCACAGTTTCCATTAAGGCTGAAAAATTGTTGATCCACAGCTACATTTATTTACTGAACACAGATCATGAGTTGTGCAGTTTGCTGGTCAAAACTACCTACATCTCCTGAAAAGCAAAAGAGCCGATGGATTTTATTAAAACTTCAAACATTTTCTCCATTGTTCTACCATAACATTCAGTCTACAGACAATATGCTCGCTACACAGTCAGCTGCTACCAAAATAATTAAAAAGCTCCATAACACAGCATAGAATTTTTGTATAATATGGTACCCTGAAGACTTATTTAAGTGGGGGAGTATAGCTCAAATAAGCAGACGATATTTCGGAAAGTCACAGTATATTAAAAACAATCCGAAGTTTTTGAAAACATTGTCCACCAGTGCAGTATGTTTTGTTTACCACAAGCAAAGTAGTCACTGGAGTTGGTTTTCTAGTTTAAAAAACATTTTATTTACAGTAAAAAAAAAAAATTCAGAAAAGAGGAAAATGCAGTTTTGACTAAACAGCACATTTGGCAGTCAAAATAAATTCCCGTATCAGGTTCTTGATCTTCATTATTTCCACATTTTGATTCTAAAGCAGTATTTCCATTCATTCAGATATAATATTCCTTTGTAAACATAGATCTGGCACAGATATTGGCAATATAAATGATCATTAGTTTAAGAGATCTCATAACAACAGAATATCTCTGTGATTGAATGTGTGAAAATGCAGACCTAGAGAAATCAAATCTTAGATTGTTTGTGTTTGTGTCTTTCGGCTTTTACCGGTTAGGGGTCGCCACAGTGGAACTCCGGTCCGCTAGTGATTGGCAGTAGAGTTTTACGTGCTGGCTTGCCGGGCCTAATGCACAACTTTCAACGAAGGAATGCCCGTTCCCACATGTCGCCACACAGAAGACGCTCCAACTGAGAATCGAATGGGCAACGTCTAAAATCTTAGATTATCATGTCAAAAAGTATTCTCTTTTGTCTAAGGAATGTTGCTCTTGAAGTTCTTATATATATATATATATATATATATATATATATATATATATATATATATATATATATATATATATATTTTTTTATATATATATATTTAATTGAAGTTTCAAACTTTCAGACTTTGATGTTATGATTTCGACTGTATGAAGTTCGAAGTTTTGAAAGTTCAGCCTTCCATAGTAGATCCCCCAACTATATATTTATGCATTTATTCATCCGAAGACCCTTTCTTCTATGAATGGAAGTGAATAAACCTTCTTTACCAGGCATGTCTCCTGATTAATTTTGATAAGAAACTTCTAACCGTCATGAATAGAGGCAAAGTCCATTTTTTCTGCCTGACCAACATGTTTTTTTTTTACTTCATTATTCTACCATGAGTCTATTTTTGCTCCCTTGTAGTTCTATAAAACATTATGACATTTACATTACTATGTGGTTGTTATTGGGAACCATTTGTTTGATGCCAATCTGACACTGTCATTATTGTGAAAATGCTACGCTGTGTTTTTTTTCTGTGTGTGTGTGTGTGTGTGTGTGTGTGTGTGTGTGTGTGTGTGTGTGTGTGTGTGTGTGTGTGTGTGTGTGTGTGCTTAGGCAGTATTCAGTTGTAAGAGTCTCAAATGCATCCATGTATGGAAGTGGAAGATGGGACGTTATATATTTCATTTAATTTGAATGCATGAACACAGTTACCTTGTGGCATATGCATGTTATTTTGCTTCAACACTGACTGTGTGTTGCCATTTAGACACTCTGATTATATGAGGTGGGTACCTGAAGTGGGCCTTCCACAATTATCACTGTTAGAAATTTAAACACTGATACATAAAGTAATAAGTTTATTACCTAAATGGTTTTAACTTGATGAATATTGTTCTATGTTGAAACTTACATACTGAATAGATATAATAATGATCCTACTAAAGAATGAATGTGCATTGTTAAAGGCAGGAGAAGGTTTTCCAAAGGTAATGGATTATCTTTCAACAGTGATAAGGAAAATAAGAACAGATGTATTTATCAAATGTGTTTTTTCAAGCTCTTTTATCTCCCACTGTGTATTAAATTAAAAACATTAAATGTAAAACATTTTTTATATATTTATTTCATATGTTATGGATATGGATAACAAAGATAGTGATGCAGAAAAAATTGCTGGCAGTAAAAGCAAATTGTATTAAATTCTCCTAGGTGGAAGGTGTGGGTCTTCACATTTCATGTTAGTTTCACCTATGGACAAGGAAAAACCCTGGGTGATCAAAATGAAAAAAAACAAAACAAAACCAAGTAACATTTAAAAAAATATATATATGAAGTGACTCACTAGATATTGAGATGGTACGGTTACTACATCGTCAACCATCCATAAAATCCACACTTGTGAAAAAAAAGCCAAGTTTATTTGACCAAAAGAACTTAACACTTTTATCATTTAATTTAGCAATGGGACCTTCTCAGAGATGAACAATCAGAAATACATCACTTACTTTTATTCAAACCCAGTATTAAAGTACATGTGATTTCCATTAATTAATTAAAATAATTGATGTCAATTTTTTCCATATTTCCAATAAAACAAACATTATAAAAACACATTTAAAAACGTGTCCACCTATTTAAAACAGTTGTTGCTTTATTTAAATTATCTTGTACTTCTCTCCCTTATTTAAAAAAAAAGTACCAAATAAATATTATCAATGATGCTTGGACACATCATTGTATTCAATCTAATGTGCTAGAGCAGTTCTTTGAGCTCTAGTAAACTATAAGGATCACCCCCTCTTTCAACTATCACCACCCTGTCAATAACAAAAAAGATAATTTTGTTTGAGGATCTACAGATGAGGGAATGTTTGTAAAGTGCATTAGTGTTCTTATGCTTTTTAATGCCATGGACATGGTCATAAATTCTGTCCCTCAACCTGTTCTTGGTTTTCCCAACATAAAACCTAGAACAAGAGATGCAGTTTGCTACATATACAGCCATCTTAGTATTGCAGTTACATCTTCCAGGGCATTTTAAGGCCCTATCTTTACCTTCTACCATTGCAAAAGGTCCATCATTGATGAACCTACAATATATGCATCTGCTACAGCTGCCACATTTAATGGGTCACTTTGGATATAAAACCCTTGGGATATGTTTCATACAATGTAGGGCAGGGAATTTGAGATGCTTATCCTTCACAGAAGGGGCTCATCAACATCAGGCACCTCTGTGGCCTCAGCAGCTCTTTCTCCCCTTCACCTATTCATTTGCCATTATATTCTTGGTCGGGAATTTGGATATTTTCTTTTTTTTCCCTTTTCTGTAATCTTCTCAACATTTAGTTTGTACTATTTCTGCAAAGGAAGTTAGTGCTTCCTGCCCAGTATGTAGCTTTATTCACTCACTTTTTCAAATGGCTGTCAGTATGGCAGTCTAGCTTAGGTTCTGATCTCCACTGACTTTGTTGAGTTTTTCTGGTTTGTCCTTGCTCTTTTCTACCTAAATAAAGGAAATTATAAAAGTCTGTTGAAAGGTTTACAAACATCTGGTTAAAGAAGCAACCACAAGTATCACAGTTCGCTTCATGATACATTATTTTAATCAGTAGCTGTATGTGCACATATGAAGAAGTCACTTTTGCCCTACACTTGTACCAGCTAGACATCTAAATTTGTGTATCCCTTAGATTAACAAGATTTGCATTTAAGTGAGTTTGAATCTGTTTTACAATAGTTCCCTCACAGATCTTTCTATATTCTCTTCTTGGAGATTTTGAAAAATTGTAGTTTTTCTGGTTTTGCACCTCCTAGACCTTTTCAGCAGATCATCTAGCATAAATGACTGCCATTTAACTATTTCCTAGCTGTGTTTTGTGCTCCTGCACATCTGATCTCAGTGCAACCCTGCCTTCTTTCCAGAGTCTATGCTTTTTTCTCCAGTTTCTCCACCTACGTCTGCTGGCCACCTATACTCTCAACTGCCTACATTCACTTTCAGAATAATTAACAGAGTTTTATAGCTTTAAAAGCTACAGGTTACTGCTCCTTGCTTTCTTACATCTGAATAGTGTGTTTTGACTTTTTTTTCATTAAAGGGAACTGATCATTTTCACTTTTCTGAGCTTATGCTGCCATTTTACCTGAGCTTGCAGATGCTCCATCCATGTGCATTTTAGTTTTCATTTTCTCGTGACTTAAAATTGCAGAGCATACACTGCTGATACTGAGACAAGTTTCTGGTGTACATGTCTTTATATTTCCAAGATGAATCATGGACTTACAGCAGTGTGCACTTTATAGTGTTATACACTGCTAGGGACCTTAAATTGAGACAGTACCTTGGCATCAATAATGTATAAAACAGCAGGGCGAAATTTATTTGATTTTACATTTTAAGCTACATAAGAAATCAATAGACATGAGGCAGAAATCATTTCTGGATGGTATGCCAGTCCATCCCAAGAAAAAAAAATAATGTCACATATACGTTCATAGACGCTTTTACTATTTATTATAATCTCAAAGACCTTGCACTTTTAAAGAAAGTGTAGATTGAATTCACAGCTGTTATTTTAAGGCAGAATGGTCAGAAAAAACTAACAGTAATTCAGATATGCACAGGACACACCTTCACAGATTTGTCATTGTCTGATCAGTCAATATTTAGGCGTGAGTGGAACATGTCTGGGGCTTTCATAGGCTCTGGACTGCAACTTAATCTACAAGCTTGGAGCCAGGCACTTGAGTAGCAGATGGATTCTAATTTTTCTATCCAGCTGTATCTGTTTCAGTCCCTATACCTTCACTTATATATCCACATTCATTCAAAATAGCATACATTATTTATTTTTTTATTATATTTTATTATATTTCAAATTTGTTAATCAGGGTGGAGAACTGATCCCATTGAACCTACTTCATTGTCTGCAGGGGGCAAACACAATAGATACTTGACATTATATTCAGAGTGGATAACAAAATACAAATTATACATGTATTATATACAAAGTAAGTATCATAGTTGGCTAAAGGGTATAAAGACAGTAGATTCATTACATTGCATACAGAGTGATTGACAAAACTCTATATATAGATATATATATATATATATATATATATATATATATATATATATATATATGGGTCTACTACTAATTACCGACACGACGATTCCCCGACAGAAAACTCACCGACGCCAGATGACCGACAACACACAAACCCGACACAAACCCGACAACGCAAAACACCAAACACCATTACACCGACACAAGGAATGTAAACAACACGCGACACTACATAGCATACACACTAGCCCTGACCCAAACCCTAACCCTAAGGTCCGACACTATCGCACACTTCACCTACCTGCACCCTAACCCTAACTCACTTAACCCACCCCTAGCCCAAGCTCCGACACTAACGCACACATCACCTACCTGCACCCTAACCCTAACTCACTTAACCCACCCCTAGCCCAAGCTCTGACACTAACGCACACTTCACCTACCTGCACCCTAACCCTAACTCACTTAACCCACCCCTAGCCCAAGCTCCGACACTAACGCACACTTCACCTACCTGCACCCTAACCCTAACTCACTTAACCCACCCCTAGCCCAAGCTCCGACACTAACGCACACATCACCTACCTGCACCCTAACCCTAACTCACGTAACCCGTCCCTAAACTACAGTCCCTCACTAGCACACACTTACCTTACCCGAACCATACCTCCGACACGAACACACACTCACCTTTCCCACAGCCTAACCCGACATCCCACAATCTCGAGCACTTACCTGACCGCTCCTAACTCCGTCACCATCGCACACTTACCGCGTCGCGATCGCACATTCCCTTGTCGGTCTTTCCGCTGTCGGCAAATCACCCTGTCGGTACACTTACCTGTCGGTCATCTGGCGTCGGTGAGTTTTCTGTCGGGAATCGTTCGGGCATTAGTAGTAGACCCATATATATATATATATATATATATATATATATATATATATATATATATATAGGTCTACCTGAAAACACCAAAAGTCCACAACGCCGACAACGAGAACACCGACACTGGAAGATCAACAACGGAGAAGACCGAAAGTTGAGAATCTTGACGCTGACAACACCGACATGTTAAGGTAAGTGTGCGATAGGGACAGACGTAAGGGTCAGGGTGTGGGTAAGGTAAGTGTGTGATAGTGACGGACTTTAGGGTAGGGTGCAGGTCAGGTGAGTGTGCGATAGTGACGGACTTAAGGGTTAGGGGTGGATTAAGTGAGTTAGGGTTAGGGTGCAGGTAAGGTAAGTATGTGATAGTGAAGGACCTTAGGGTTAGGGTTTGGGTTAAAGTTAGTGCATAGATAGTTGTGTATGTAAGGTTTAGTGTAGGTTTGTAAGGTTTTTGGTGTGCTTGTGTTGTGTGTGTGTTTTTCGGGAAAGGTATTTGTTTTGTTGATTGTCGAGATTGTGGTTTGTCGGGCATGTGAAGTTTCGTGTTTTTGAACTTTCATTTTTTTGTGTCGGTTATTTCGTTGTCGGTGTTTTGGAGTGTCGGTGTTATCAGATAGACCTATATATATATATATATATATATATATATATATATATATATATATGCATTTTATACATTGTGAATATCAGAGTTGGCATGATGAAATTATCATGATGGAAAGTAGAATGAATAAATGAATAAGCAAATTAATTTATTTGTGTATTTATTTACATATGCACTTATTTAATTGCATTTTGTTTAGCAGGGGTAGAGTATTGAACACAGTATTATCAATTGCAGGCTCTGCCCAGGTAATGGCATTAGAAATATTTTTATTATTAGTTTTTCTTAAAATCACTGCTGGTAAATGACAATATCAGTCACAGCTTATATTCTTTTCCATAAATAATCTTTAGTTTCCAAATGGCAGTTAGTCCAAAGAATATATGTGCAAATACTTCATGGCACAGACACTGGTACATCCTTTCTGGGAAAAAAATGAGTTCTAGATAATGATAAATAGTACCATACTGAGCAATCTAACTGGCTCCTTCCATTTTATAAGACTAATTCCAACAGCATGCTTGCATGCTGCACAGCAAAAATGCAGCATATTGTATACATGCCATTATCACTAGAACAAGCCAATATGAAGGAGTAACCCTTGATACAGGCATGGATACTGTGATAGTATTTAATGTACTATTTGCAAGTCATAGTTTCTCCTAGTTTATGCCTATGTTTTTGCTACTTAATGCAGTAATATTACATGCCTCCTGGCCACTGGAGCCATCACTAATGAGCTACAAACTGAAAAGGATGTGGCTAAAGAGAACTGGAATACAGCAGTTTAAAGGAATCCCATACTTTGACAGAAAAAATATTACCACTGGTAATTTCTGCAACAGTCACACTACAGCACACACACATCAGAATTTTAAGCAATATATGTTAAGCAGAAGAGTATATGCCTTCTTAATTCCTGAAAACAAAAATATAGTCACCACCATTACATTGATCCATGGTTCATAGATCCACAACATATGTCTCAATCTCTTAACTCAATAATTGTGAACAAAGTCAAAAATAATGTGGGGGCAAGGGTCTAAAATTTGGGTCAGGTTTTAAAGATTGCTTTTACAAACTAGGAAAGAGGATAGAATTCCAATGTCCCTCATTACTTAGTGACATTAATCCTCAATGATATGTTAGAAAAGCACACATTTTATGAGGGACGTACCAAAATATGAAGTGAAAATGTGAAATTCTGGGCAGGTGAGTGGTATGGTCCATAGTATATTACTGCTTTGAAGAGACAGTGTTATTAACACCAAAAACTATACTGCATTGCATCAATAATGCATTTTCTACATTTAGTCCCAAAACTCCACAAATTTCTTCCAATCTACCATCAATATCTCTCTACCTATTGCAAATTAATTCCTCAGCTCAAAAAGCATCCCAGCAACCAAAACAAATGTAGCTGCTATCAGCAGGGTCTACATTACCTAACCTCCTATCTAGTTCCTTCATTCGCCTCAAGTTTTATCATCATCATGATATATTGCTGCAAAGAATGTATATAACAATCTTTGTACTAATTTGTGGAATTGTATTATTGATTTTGTTAGTTTCTTTTTGCATTATTTTCAGCTACGTGTTCTTCTGTGAAGTTGTTCAACTGGGCTGTGCCTGAATCTGGCCTGTTATAATCACTGCACTTCCCCAGTAAAGAAACACACACACACACACACACACACACACACACACACACACACACACACACACACACACACACACCCACACACACCCACACACACACACACACACAGAAACACACACACACACACACACACACACACACACACACACACACACACACACACACACACACACACACACACATGCATACACACTTGTATACATACATTTACTGCAGCAGTGTACAGAAGTGGAATGGATTGCTTTACTACTCGGAACTGGTTCTCCTTTAGTTAAATATTTATTCATTTATTTCTACCTTTTTAGCAGTTAAGTAAAGAGATTGTAATCTGCAAAGCAAACTGCAACCTGCATTGCTTTTATTTTATTTTATTTTACGCAGTGTGCTGTGCACTGTTACAACTTCATTTACTAAAATTGACATCAGTTAATTAATCAGCTAGTGGAAAAAACAAAAACAAAACCTAAATAATCATATTTTAAATACAAGAAGTATTCCCTCAAGATCACTTAATCTGCGCCTTCACTGTATCAGTCTTCTTTGGTTGGTTCTGGTACTTCAGAAGTCCCTCCATGAAGGACACCAGTAAATGCATACTAGATACACCTCTTCTAAATGAATTTAGCTTGTCAAAGGGACACTGTTGGTTCACACCTTTTGCTCTTCCTTGCATATGCTGCTACCGTTATTTTTTCCATTTCTTAGCTGTAGTTATTAAACTTTACTGGCAAATGAGAAGTACTCATTTAAGCTTCTAAAGAAAGAACAGTGGTATGCATCACAACAATAGAAATCTTAAGTTCCAAGCCCGCAAATGTGGCACAGAGGGAAAAAGCCCTGATTGCAGCCCAGGTGGCCCAGGTTTGATTATCAGTTTGGATATTAGAGAGTGTACCTAGAAAGGATGGACATGAGCATTCTGGGAAGTAGAGCATATAGTGCAACATCACATGAGATTCTTAGTAGAAATGAGGGCTTGCAGGATATATTATTAGTTTAGGGGTCAGGGCACATGCTGAGGCATGCACTGAGGTGTGTCTGAGATGCTGAGGAGACCACTGCACATCAATCAATTGTCACGAGATGAGGCATGGAGGGGTGGGGAAAAGTTAAGTAGAAAGCACACACTGGCAGCAGAACAACTGCACAATATTCGATGATCTCATCACCAGCCATTGACATGGGTCAGGAAGAGCCTGCTGGAGACTAAGGTGGGGCCATTAGATACAGTTGATGAGGAGTGATCCTGGGAAGGTCTGATGGTCATATCTGGGAAGCCATAAAGTTTGCAAAAGAAAAAAAATGCAAATCTTAATAGCCTTTGAGTTCTACATTCACCTGGGCAACATTTAAATGAGGGACCAATGGAAGTGGTGTCGAATGGGTTGCTCAAAATTTCTCCCTTATGCTGAGAAGTACTATGTTGACTGTGGAAATTATATTTAGGTCTAAGAAATGAACTGATCTGCACTTAAATACTATCCATTTCTGTCTGGTTTTATGAGCACAATACACTGGAATGAGCCAGACAACTCACACTAGACTGGGTTCTACTTAGCTACTTAACAACTGTATTTTGTATACCTAATAATGAATACTTTATATTGTTAGAAACGTATTGCAATCATATATTTCTGGATGTAGTTGCTCTGCAAATTGCAAACAGATATTGCAGATCATCGCAACATGTTTGTGTGTGTGTGTGTGTGTGTGTGTGTGTGTGTGTGTGTGTGTGTGTCTGTCTGTCTGTTAATGGGTGGATATGTGTGCTACATATGTGTCTGTTTGTATGTATATATGTGTGTCTGTGTGCGTGTGTGTGTGTGTCTGTGTGTGTGTGTGTTTGTGTGTGTGTGTGTGTGTGTGTGTGTGTGTGTGTGTGTGTGTGTGTGTGTGTGTGTGTGTGTGTGTGTGTGTGTGTGAGCGTGTGTGCGCGTGTGTGTGTGATTCAGAGACATGCTAATGAGGTGATAATGAGCAATAACAATGGATTGCATTTTCTCACCTTTTTGGATATTGACCAAGTTGCACTAGATAATTTCCATGAGATGTGTCTAGACACACAGACACACACACACACACACACACACACACACACACACACACACACACACACACACACACACACACACACAAAAGTCAGCTTACATGTACCTACTGTGTGTCACTGAGAAAACCACTTTGCCAGACAGTGCTTCTAGGTTACTGCTAAAAAAAGACATGTGCCTAGTAGGTTTGTGTATGTGTGTGTGTTTGTACACAAGACTAGGTAACCTATGCCTGACCTAGAAGGCACTCACAAATATAGCCTGTAATGGAGAATAACAATATTACTAATATTAGAGGAAACCATGACTTAAATAACATATACACATAAAAACAAAAACAGTAAGTGTATACGTACATTGTTGACCCAATCTACATAGAATAAAACAGCAACTAACACTGAAAATAAAACTATTTAATCAGTAAGTGCTTTCATCTCAAAGAGACTGCATCAGAATTACAATAACATTTGAATCACATTTATATATACCAACTCTGGGATCGTATAACAGAGGGGAAAGGAAAAAGCCCCACTCTCCTATACCTTGATCTCCCATACACAGATGCTGACAGTATTCAATACTCAGACACTTCAATATTTTAAACTACCAAACCTTTTGATATTCCATACATTCATCCAAACAAATGGATATCCTATAGTATTTTGCTTGAGAAATGTATGCATTACTTTAAATACTTCTCTCCTTGTAACCATGGATTTATCAGAATGCAAATTAACTTAACACTTTCAGTGTAGAAGATATTTAATGCAACATAATTATTAATCTTTGAGGTATAACAACTTACGATTTATAGACAAATAGTCTTGTGATCTGATATCAACAAATTTTGCTCCTTTTTTTCTCCCTGTCTTGGTAGCAGTTAATAACAATATATTATATTACTGCTAAATGAAGGAAAAGGTCTTAGATATTAGACCTATGAAAGGTACACAGAATGTCAAAGTAAACCTTTTAAGTAAGGAGACTTCCTGAGCAACATCTTGATATTAAGCAGAAATTGCACTGTGGCCTGCTCATAATGATTTTATTCTTCCCATTACAGTTCTTCTTATGCATTTGATAACTGCGAAGTTTAAAAAGATAAAATAATTTTCTCATACTAGCAGTTTCACTGTGCTAATCAATTTGGATCATTTCTGTGCAAAGCAGAAGCTAAACCAGCAAAATGTACTAGCTTGCTTTGTAGATGTGTACATATTTTTTTTCTGTTTGTTGTGTCAGGCACTTGATTTGAATTAATAGGTACAAATAAAATTGTTTATTTCATGATCTAATTTATTTTGCAGCCCTTTATATTTCTATTGTAAATTCAGAGTTTCAGCTCAACATAATGCACCATGTCCATGCTGAAGAAAAACAATTGTTATGGAATATTTCAAAATAATGAAAGCAATTTATTAGCTTGTAATTGCTCAGTACTATAATTACCTGTCAAGTTTTTTTTGTGTGTGTGTCCAGAGCTGTTGCTTGAATGGTGCTATGTTAACAAGAATTGGACAATGCATGGTTACATGATAATTTTATAAATGAGTACCCCACGTAGTAAGATCTTTAGAACAATGAATCTTTTTTTTTTCTGCCAGTATTGTCTTTAGACTTGACTCTCCCATAAGAAAAGTACATTTTTAAGTAAGAGCATTACTTCAGTAGAGTTTTAAATAATAACATTCAATTTTTACACTTATAAGGAGATGCAAAAACATTAGAAGTTCTAATACTGAAAGAATTTCATTTTTTTAGGTAAGACTTCTGTAGCAGGGTTTTGTATAACTAATAAACAAACACATCTGTTTGGCAAAATCTGAATGGTGAATATTTGAGTTAGAAGGTAAAAGCATCTTTTGTGATGTGAATCTCTTTCAGGGTGTAAGCAGACTGAATCAGTGCCTGTTTTTTTTTTCACTGCTTTTCCACAGAGACCAAAGAAAACTAAAAATTCTAATGAACTCCAAGAATGAACCTGGATAAAAGGAGTCAGAAATGGAGTCCTGAATGCAGGGCCTAGCTTAAATATCTCCAGTGCTGTCATACCTCTCAAGTGTACCTCATTACGAGGAATGTACCTCATTTGGAGTCTTAAAAAGTTCATGTTCCTCAAAGTTCCTCGAAGTTCCACATTGAAAAACTCTGTCAGACATTCAGTGTTAAGAATTTTTTTAAGTGAAATCCAAGGTAAATAGAAATGAATCATATTAATTCATTAAAAGATCTTCTTTATAAGTAAAACTAGCATATTTTAACCATCCTATGGCCTTCTTAGTTGAAATTGTTAGTAAGCCATTAGTATGTGTTCCACATTTTGCCCATTTGTTCCACATTATGAGGGCTAGTGTTCCTCATTTTGGAGATGGAAGGTTGAGAGCTATGAGTGCCATTTCACTGCAGTGGTGTGGTCTGACCTGCTTCTGTTCGACAATGCATGAATAATCTTTTCCATAGCTACTCAGAATTGTTTTGCTTGCCATTGGTAGATACAATAAATGTTCACAATCTTCTACTTACACTTCTTTCCTCCTTCACCAATTAACTGGCTAGTTTTCAGTGGTACAGCTGTTTTGTCTCTGTCATGCAATGTACCTACATGGATCAGATAAAACCTGTTTCACTCATCCCACTCATTAATTACTGAATTCTCTGTATAGAAAGGAGAATTTCTAAATACCTCTTTCTCTATATTTTTGTTCAGTTAAACATTAAATAAGTATAAAACTATGCCAATAGAAAGAGACAGGGGAAAGGGAAATCTGGAAAGGATGCTAAACGGCCTTAATAAGGCATAAAAAATTGCACGCAGATAGTATTACTAAAGTATGTTCTCATTATTTGCATGACTGTTAAGTACAAACTAATTCTGAATATTTGAAAGTATCTACTAATACTCAGCTGAACTGCTTTTCACCATTACAGACATTTAATTTACCACTGATAGTGTTCAAAGGTTCATATGTTCATAGGCAATTACTAGACTAACGGCCCAAGAGCCCTTACAAGCCTAGCCATATTTAATCGAGTTTCCCAATTTTCAATAGCTAGGTGAATGAAGTTCACAGAGGTATGAGCCTATGCTATGGTATCCAATACCAACTGCATCTGTCCATGAGGGACACGTGTGCCACCCCAGGATTAAATTTATAATTACCCATCAGTTGATATAGGTTGTACTTGATGAGGGTCAGGGTAGGGCTTTGCTTTATATGAATGGGAAAATAGTTACAGAGAAGAGGTAGTCTCTGAGAGAAATATCTCTCTGTCCAAGATGACTTATTTATATCAGAGCTAAATTAAGATCCGTGGAACAAGTGACCTTCAACAGCTCTACTCTCATTCACCCAAACAGAAGCAGAAGCCTGTGACAACAACCTACTAGTTTCCTGCTTATTCCTTGACCTCTCCAAAGCATTTGATACTCTCTCTCTCACTCTAAGCTGATAACTAAACTCTCTGACATTCATCTATCCACCCCTTCTTTAAGCTGGTTTACTAGCTACTTATCTAATAGAAAACAATCTATACACTGGAAAACTGTCACCTCCACATTTCTTCCTGTTAACACTGGTGTCCCCCAAAGCTCTATATTGGGTCTTCTCTTGTTCAATATTTTTACTAATGGTTTATGCTCTGCTACCAACCTCTCAGCACTCTTACAATATGCTGATGACTCGACCCTTATTACCACTGCCCACAGCATCCCAGAAAGAACTCTTGCTCTTACCCACGACACTTTTACATCCATCAAAACTTGGCTCACTGATAATCAACTAATTCTAAACAAAAAAAAAAAAACTAAACTTCTACTTTTCCTTCCTAAAACACTGGCAACACACAAATCCATTTTCTCTATTACTTCCCTCAACATTACCGCTATCAGACCAGAACCCCATACTAAATTATTTGGTGTTATAATTGACAATGAATTAAAATTTGACATACATATCCATCATTGCATAAAAAAAAAAAAAAACACCAGAAACTTGGTCTCCTGTGCCGTAACCAGGGACTGCTTTCACACTCCACCAAACCTTCCCTGGCCCTTTCTCTCCTATTACCCTGTCTTTTGCATGCAGCTTCAGTTTTTACTAACCTTCAGTCTTCACTTTTCTCTAAACTAGAGCAAACATACAATAAAATAGCTAGATTTTCCTCTAATCTCCTTACAAATCCCACCACTGCCTCACCCTTAAATCATTACAATGGCCTAAATTCCCTAAACAATTGTTTCTTTCTCAACTGCATATTGTACACTCAGTTCTTAATAATATCACTTCCTGTCCCTCCATCTTTAATATTGTATCTGTATATAATACCTGACGTCAAATTTGTACATCTGACAAACATCTTCCTGACATTTACAAACCATCAAAAAATATTGGTAAGTCCCTGTATAAATACTCTGTAGCTCACACCTGGAGCTCCATTCCACCTAAAATAAGAAGTAGCCCCCATAAGTTCAATTTCAAACTACAACTCAAACACTACCTTCTTAAGACCTGGTCATGCCCTTGTCAAGCTCCAACCTGATCTCTAACTGATTTCTTCCTAAATTCTACTTTTGATTAATACGTTTTTCTCTGTTTTTATCTGCCTTTCTTTCTTGCTCTCCTTTACAGTATATCTACAATCAGGTTTTTGTAAATATTCTTACTTGAGGATTATCCTGCTGCTATTGTATTGGATTTTTTGAAAGCTGTATATAAATATATTGTCTTTGTTGATTTCATTTTATGCAAATGTTTCTTGTCAATATTACCACTGTCATTTTTAGTCTTTGTATTAATTACTGTTTTTTTGCATGTCTGTAATTGTAATTGGAGCTTTTCTCCTCGGGTCTCTACTGAAAATGGGCATTTGGCTCAGTTGGACCAACCCGGTTAACAAATGACAATAAATAAAATAAAATAAATAAATAAAAATTCTCTGATAAACTAGTGAAGGAAATAGACTGCACAATATGAAAAAAGTTCACAAGTGGCAGGAGAAATCCAACAGGTTACCAGGTTTTATTCCAAAACAAAAAGACAAAAAGACAATAAAAGTTAGCACTTTCATCTTGCTTCAGTAGGGACAGAGTCTATGAGCATTTATACAGTATCAGGAAAATGAAATTAGAAAACACACTATCTAAACACATTCATGAAAATCCCCAACACGGTTCACCTTTACAGTTATTGATCAAGTGGAACGCGACTTTAGACGGGGGGGGGGGTCCTCAGTCCTTGAAGCTAGAATTGCGAGAGTTACTATGGCAAATAAAAGTAAATGCCTATAACATCCCAGGTTTAAATGACTTTTACTCATTAGCCTGTGTCTTAAAATTAAGGAGCTTGCAAAGATAAAACAAGCAGAGGTGTGATAACATCTCTGCTAACTTTATTAATTTATTTATGTATTTTCTTAACATAAACAATGCACCCTTTTACACTGGTTGATTTCTATTGAATTTTATCTTATTCAATATAAGTTCTAATACAATGAAATACTTCAACATCCTTGTAAATATTGTTTTTTTAATGAGTTTTTAACTCATTTTAAAATATTTTTAACACATCTTTCAGGTTATTCAGTATTCATATTAATTTATGCTATTTTATACGATTTCATGTTTTTTACTATTTCATGGTTTCTACTATTTTGAGGTATTTTACTAATATTTATTTGCTAATTGTGCACATTTTCCCACTGGTCTTGATGAATTGTGCATCTCTGTAATAAATTCTATTTTATTTGACCAATGAACTTTATTTAAATGAGTATGTAACTTCTTTTTGTGATGAACTGCACCTTTTAGTTTTTAATCAATTTAATTAAGGTAGCCATGTGCTTATTTTATTCATTCAAACATAGCAAGCTTTGTTAGTCGCATTAGTCTGAAGAAGTCTTGCTCACTGAAGCAAGACGAAAGTGTTAACTTTTATTGTCTTTTTGTCTTTTTGTTTTGGAATAAAACCTGGTAACTTGTTGGATTTATCTTGCCGCTTGTGGACTTTTTTCGTAAATAAAAATTCTGCAGTTTGATTTACAAATGTGTAACATTTCCAACAGTGCCGGATCAGAGACTGCCATAGAGGCCAGACTCAAATCTCCTCTTAGTAGTCTGTAGGAGACAGAATACAGTGATAGGGCTTTGAATCTTTCTGAGTAGGACTTGTTTTTTTATATCATGTACCTTCCTGATGAGAAACATCTGGGGTTGCTCCAGCTGTTGCAGATGTCTGGTGAGGTACATGCAAAAGGATGCATTATACACAATTATTTTTCCTGGTGAGGGCAGAGTACAATGGAATTATAATGTTCTTTGATCTGGATGCCATGCCCTTACTTATGAGTTGTCCCACATAGAAGAACTTTCTCACCAGTGTGCACACGTGGTGTTCAAAGTTCAGATTACTATCAGCCTGAGTACACAAATCACATACCACTGGGCCTATTCTAAGGGGCTTGCCGTCTATATTGCAATTAGCTGAGGTATTTGCTTTTCCAAAGGGAATAATTATGCAAGTTTTTGCATTTACTTTCAATCCATGGCTCTGTCACTAATCATTTGTCTTCATTAATCCTTTCTGCAGCATATCAATATCATTCAGGGACTCAGTGACTGCCCCCGATTTGCAGTCATTCATGAATGTGGCCAGCCAAAGGGCATCTCTGTTTACCTTGACCTCTGAGAAATAAAAATTAAACAAGAGAGGGCCTATTACAGAACCCTGTGGTATGCTGCTGGTGACTAGCCTCTTGCTAGAGGTGCATTTACACACTTTGACAGTATGCATCCTGTTGGTGAGCCATTTGTCAACCTATTCACACACTTTGACAGTTATGTATCCTGTTGGTGAGCCATTTGGCAACCCACCTGTAGGGGTTTATGCACAGATGAGAAAGTTTCTCTGTAATAGCTGACTGGGGAATTGTGTCAAATGCCTTGGCCAGGTCAAGGCAGGTGGTATGCAGTCTTTTCCTCATCCATGACCATGGTGACCTTCTCAAAAGCAGATATGATCACCCCTTAATGAATCCAAACCTAATTAGATCAAGAGTGTGGAGATTACCCAGGGCCTTGTTGTTAAGGTCCATGATGATTCTTTCCATGGCTTTGCAGATGAGGCTAGTCAGGCTTATGGATCTATAATTCTCCTGGATTAGTTGATGGTGCCCTCTTGTGCAGAGAAATGACTGTTGCTGTCCTCCAATCTGTTGGAACATAACCTGTCTGGAGGCTATGGCTAAATAGGGATTCAAGTGGGTCTGCTAGGACATGTTTTAAGTTATTTAAATGGTAACCTGGGATGTTGCCAGGTATAGCTCTCAATTGTCCAGATTTTGGTCTCATATTTTTAGGCTGCTCCTCTTAAAATTTGTGGATTTCTTGATTTTTTGTGGCAAATCAATGAGAATTGAATTCACTAAATAATGAGATGCGGTTGAATTTTCTGACTTCTTATCCTTCAGAAAACGCATGGTGACACAATAATTTTTATTCTAGTAACTTTCTACATTTATAAGAGCAATATTCTAAATTTCTCCCTATTTTGGGGCCTTTGTCCCTCCATTATTTTTGGCTTTGTCAAGTTTTTTTGTTCTAAGAGGTAGATAGGAATGTTGTTAGGGGAGGGCCCATTGATGCCATGCTTTTAGCCTTGGAAATGTCAACTGGCAGGAAGACTGTTTCCTCCGGCTGAGTATGGGTGGTACCATCCACAACCAACTACGTGCATAACTGTGTATTCCCCTTAAGATTTCAGACAGGTTGACTTGTTTTTCCAGCAAGAACTGAATTTAATCTGGTCCAGTACTACTGATTCCATACAACTTCTTAAATGGCTATGAAGGGCATTGATGTACAGTGCTGCATAGGATTCTGTGTTTTCTGGGATCGGGAAAGCTTTGAAATTTCTTATGTCATCACTTAGTAGGAGATCATTTTTCTTGGAGAAATTCTTTAGCATTTTTGAGCTTGATGGGGTATCTGGCCTTATATTTATTTTAAAGGAGACCATTTTGTGGTCTGATCTTACCAAACAGGACATTACAAGGTGGGTGGATGGGGGGGGGTGTAGTGCCACCCCACAATTAGTGACTACTATGGCCAAGATATTTAAGCCCTTAATGGGTGTGCTGTCTAGCTGTTCCAGAGCATTTTCACTGACAAAGTCCAAGAACCTCTGAACCTTCATGTTAGTGGTCGCATATGTTCCCCACTAAATGGTAGGATAATTAAAATCACTCATGAGTAAGGTATTGGGCTGCATGTTGAGTCAGTCCAGTAAGTCCAGGTATGCAGCATGTTTTTCCTAGTTCATGGTGGGGGGCCTATAGATAGTGATGATGCGGTAGGGGATTTTGCCTGTGGTTAGTTGGACATGGAGCAGCTCGAGAGTATTACTGTTTGACTAGTCTTGAGCTGCACTTATACTTTATGATTGTGGATACACCTCCTGATTTGGTTTTTCATTGCTCAGTTGATGGACTGAATGTATGGAAGGCATTGTAGCCTTACAGGGCCAGGGTGCTTTCCACAGCTTTGAGCCACGTCTCAGTGACTGCAAAGATGTCAGCATTTTCCAAGATGAGGAGTGCTTCTAGGGAGTACAGTCTCTTGTTTAGACTCTTAACACTGAGCAGCAGTACCTTGAGCTTATCAAGAAAAGATTTTGCTGTGCTGGGATGTTGGTTAGCCTTTGCCAAATACCGAAATCCCACAGTAGACAGTTGCAGACCATCTTTGGATAAACACCATGGGCTGTCGATCATGTCCTCCTCGGTTGACAAATATTGGATCTCCCGTGACTGACACCAAAAGTTTAGCCAATTGTTAAAGTCAATCATTTTTTGTTTGTACTGTGGAATAATTAATGGTGAAGGTAGAATGTTGCTCAAGGCTAGGCTCGTACTTGCTTGTGGCACATAATCTGATAGCTCAGTCATGTCTTTCTTCATATAGTCAAGGAAGATATGTCTCAGGTCATTCAAACCCAAATGGACTATGACAGAGTCATGCTGGTACTTGTGGCTGAGAGACTTGTGGGCTTGCATGATCTGATGGATCCTGGCACCTGACAGGCAGCTAACCGTAACCTTCTCCTTATCCAGCCTGGTGAGGGGGACATCTGTGTATCTCACTATGGAGTCTCCTATGACCAGTATGTTAGGTTTTGTGACATTTTGCCTTGTGGGCTTGTTTGCTGAGAGAGTAGAGTATTATTATGCATTGTAGTTGTTGTTTGCTGTGTTGTGTGTATCTGTGGTTTCTGAAGGCAGTGTTTGGGAGGCCTTTGAGGTTTTTGTAAGTTACTAGTGAGTACCTCTGCATATGTGAGGTTATGGGTCAAATCCTTATTCAGTGTGGGAAGTGATGTGTGTGTGCTGATAACCTGTTTGGCATTTGATTTGTCTGTATGTGAGAGTCTTGCATCCATGTTCATAGTATAACTACATCTCAGAGTAGTATTTGATTAAGTGGTTGTCAGAACACATGAGACAATTGCTACATTGCCTCAGGATATCCATGCCCATCAGGCATGCTACAGAGATGGTAGAGCAGCAAGTGGGTCATAAAGTCATAGTGGAGAACTGTAAAAAGGGGAAGAATCTAAGTATGGCATGGACAGACTACAAAAAAGTATTTGACAGTATCCCACATTCATGGATAAAAGAGTGCTTAATAATGTATAAGATACAAAGTACACTAATAAACTACATCACAGTGACCATGAAATAGTGGTAAACCACTTTGCAGTTAAGCCATGATGAAGGACAAATTGTTATTCCAGGGATAAAAATCCAAAGGGGGATATTCCAGGGTGACTCTGTCACTGCTGCTCTTTTGCATTACCTGTACCCCATTAAGCTGTCTGCTTATCAGATTAGGTCATGGCTATAATTTGTCTCCCAGAAAGCGACAAATTGTAAAGACTTCTCATCTTCTCTTTGTAGATGATTTAAAATTGTATCTCATCACATGAGGAAATGAAAGCACAACTGCAAGTGGTCAAAATGTTTTCAAATGATATAAGAATGTCATTTGGTCTTGATAAATGTGCAAACCCAACCTTTAAAGCAGGAAAGCTGCAGCACCAAGAAAACATCATGTTTGGGACAAGAAGGTGATATAAAAGAACTTGAGCAAGAGGGAGTGTATAAATATTTGTAAATTGATGAAGGATCTACAATAAAACATGAACAAATGCAAATAAAACTCAGTAAGGAATATTTTATAAGACTTAAATTAATCCAGAAAACACTGTTGACATCTAGGAACAAAGTTCAAACTATAAACCAATTTGCTTTTCATGTCCTAACTTATAGTTTTGGAGTGAATGACTGGCCTCAACATGTGTTAGATAGATTAGACAGGAAAACAAGAAGGATGCTTCATGCTCATCAAATGATTTATAAAAATCAGTGCATACTAAGATTATATATTCCCCATTTCGAAGGAGGTATGGGCCTCCTTGAAATTGATTACATGTATAGATCTGCAAACATGGGGCTGCATACATATCTGCTGACCTCACAAGACCCAAACACAGTGAAAGTTTTGAAACATGAGGAGAATAAATCTAAGACGTCTTCCCTGCTTAGTCTAGCAGAAGCATATTGGGTTAAGTGGGAATGGAAATCCAACTAGAAGTAGATAAAAATCAGGCAGCAATGGAATGTGCCAAAAACAAAAGAAAGAATATAAGGTGAAGAATCAGATGAGAAGGCAAGAATTGTGGAAAATGCATAAATATATTTGCAAGTATAGAAAACTCCTGGAGCAACCTCGTGTTGATTAGGATCGAATGCAGGAATGGTTAAAGAGAGGTGAATTCAAATAAAAAAATGAAAGATTAATATTGTCAGCCCAAGATAATGGACTAAGTACATGTTAGTTTACAAAGTCCATTGAAAATTTGGGAGAAACAGACAAATGTAGGTTTTGTAAAACAGAACTGGAAACAGTTGCACACCTTGCTGTTGGTTATTACATACTAATGGCAGAAGGCCTGTATACTGAAAGGCATAATAATGTGGCAAGACTGTTGCACTGGGGATTGTGCAAACATTATAATAATGAAGTAGCGGAAAAACACTGGAAGCATGAGCCACAAAGCATCATATAAAATGATAAGTCTACATCACATGGAATCACCCATTACCAACAGTTCAAAAGACAGATGAGAGAAAACCAGATATAGTGGTCCATGAAAAGAAGACAAAAGTAGCATTGATCACTGAAATCGCTATACCCAGTGACTACAGTATCTTGCATGGAAAGAGACAAAATGTCATAAAATATCAGGATTTGCAGGCAGAAATGACAGCAATGTGAAAGAAAGATACACAGACAGTTCCAGTAGTAGTAGGAGCAACGGTTCTTATAAAGAAGAATCTATAATCGTATTTAGATAAATTACTGATACATGTAACTGCACACGGATTGTAGAAGGAGATACTACTTAGCGCACTGCTGGTGCTGCGAAGAGCACTTCTGGCTAACATCAATGATTGAAACAATACTAATTTCATGAACTCTAATCATACTTTGAGTTCGGAATGTGGTCCACTCCCGTCATGGTATTAGAAACCCAGAAGACTTGGACAAATTAAAAAAGAGATGGTAGACTATTTAGAATATTATTAGTAAACAATATGCCTTGTCTGTCATAACAAGTTGTAGAATAACACTCTAAGACCAATAATCAGAAAACTTTACCACATTGCAGTAAGCAAATATGCACAACAAGCAGCCATGCACAGGATGTGTACAATTCATCTACTGCTAGTGGTAACTGAGGAACCACATAGTGGGGCGCAGTTTATGCTAATGGTTGCATGATTACTTGGTAATGAGAAATACCATTAAAATGAACATTGTAGTGTATGTAAATGAGGCAAATCAAGATGGAGGTATGATTCAGAAATGTATAAACAACTCAATTCATTGCTGTGCACACCATAGAAGTGACAGCCACTCCAGGAATTAATGCTGCAGGAATTGTGAAAATGTTTAGGGTTAGCCACCCCATTAGTCAAAGCATATTTCTGACATACTGTGATTAAAGCCACAAGCCACAGTGGTGTGTGTCATTGCTCACAGATGTGCCATATCAGCTAATCCTACTTAACATATTGTGTACTCCATAGCTACAACATTGTAGACTACTTTTGAGTGGATAGAGACACCATCCAAGGCATAATGGATGTGAGTCAACCTTACCTGCAACTCCATAGGCATGTACTTAACTCCACGACTGGATATTCATATAATAGATGGTAAGTAATTGAAAAAAATCATGGGATACGTAAAAATTACTCAGTCACCATTGCACCAGTATATCTGTTGGGTCTATATTAAGTCAGCGAATGCTTAAAACAGTGAATGCTGATTTATCGACCCTATAAAAGCGAAATATTTTAATCCCAATGACACCGGAACAACGATTTTTTTTTCCCAGGGAAAAAATCACTGAGCCATTTTTGGGACTTTGCCATTTCCTCCACTGTAGTGTGATCTCGAAGATGGTAAACTTAAGTAGGAGGGTGTGGGAGGCAAAGCCCACCCACTTTATTTAGTGTTTTGAAGTTTGTTCTTTTTTTTTTTTTTTTTTTTTTGTGGAACAGCGATTTGTTTCCCCTGGGGAAAAAAAATCGCAGTTCTGTTTCTTCGGGATTTCAAGCTTTCAATTTTAAAGGGTGATAAATCAGTGTTCGCTATTTTAAGCATTCGCTGATTTAATATAGACCCTATCTGTTCAACCTATCATTGCCTGTGCAACCTTATCAAGTTTTAATTGCAAGGTTTTCCAAGCATGGGTAGTACCATTCCATTTTGCCTTTATAAGTAATTGGCTTCCGGTGGTCTCTATAATATTTTCTTTTTGTTTGTTTGTTTAAAATATTTTTAAGTGAGATAAACACTATATTGATTAATGTTTTAGGGAAGGGTATATTTCAGGAGTTGCAATGGCCATGTCTAGGTCTGCAGCAGCAATTCTAAAACATTTTCACAGTACCAAATCCCTGAGTTACTAATGATGCTTTTGATCTCTCTTTCTTTAGTGATTCTTTATTCATGACAAGGACTAAGCTAAATCTTTAATAAGAAATCTTAAACATGAGTTAAAGTAGTTGCACAAATGCCTTTACACTATTTAAAATGGCAAAGGAAGATGTACCTGTCAGATAAGATCGATCTTTTGAATGGGAATTGATGGAAGGCTGTCATGTCATGGCTCATTGCATTTTGGGCAAACTTTTGAGGAAAGATAAAGTCAGGGCTCAAGTACGATTTAATTGTAATGTGCAGTAATTCACTAAGCTAAACTAAGGAGCAATATGTGAAAAGATTGTGCCATGACAACACTTGGGCACTGTACAGGGTGCTGACTTTTATTAATTAACTATTTTTTGCATGTTTATGAAATGTTGCAATGAAGGATGCTAACAACTGATACTAATATAATAAAATGAGGGACACCAGCAAATTGCTGAGCTGTGCCGGCCATGCCTCACACAGAGAACCAACAGAGGGGAACCCAACCCAGTGGTTACCAAGGTATGTGTAGGCTTAAGAATACTAGCCACAGGTACCTTCCAAAGGTCAACTGGGCATATCATGGGGATCTCACAGACATCAGCATCCAGGGTACTCCACCAGTTCCTGGATGCCATGTCAGCACGTGCTGGTGAGCACATATATTTCCTCAACACCCGTGAGGCATTGACCAACAATATGCATCTCTTCCACCAAATAGCAGAATACCCTGAGGTAGTGGGTGCTATAGACTGCATGCACATACACATCAAAGCACCACCTGGTGAGTGTGGTAGAGTCTACATAAACCGCAAGGGTATCCCCTCCACCAACTGCCAGGTCATGTGCGATGCCCAGGGTGTTATAATTAATATATGTGCTGGCAGCACTGGAAGCTATCATGACTCCCACATCTGGCATATGACACAGCTGTCACAGTAGAAAGCACTCTGCATATACGAGCATGCAAGGCTGAACCAAATCCTTAATTAAACACGAATAGCCAGCATGTGGAAAAAAAAGGCAAAAAATACCAAAAGAACATTGGATTAAGCCAAAAGGCTAAATACCTTTATTGTCCATACCGGTTTCAGCCACAAAGCCTTCATCAGTGGAACAGTATCACAAAACAAAACACACGGGGCGTGACCAAGATGAGCACAGAGTAGCAGCTTTTCTTATCAGCTCTGCCTTTACAGAACTTTATTGACAGGAAATATTGATATAAACTTCCCTAATAATATTTTTTTTTATTTTAATTAATTCTTTAAAATATATATTAGGGTAGTATATAAAAAATTTCAAGTAGATTTTAAGTTTTCCTGTCAAAGTTACACTTGGAAGTACTACAGTAAAAGAACAGGATGAGCTTCACTAAATCTTCTCATCAAGAGACAACTATCAAAAAAGAACTACAGTCATTACTAACTACTATTCAGGAACCAAGTGTCAAAATAAACAAAATGGATATAAAAATTGACAATTTCAAAGAAAAGTGTTCTCACCAAATGAACATTCTACATGAAGATTTATTGCAACAGAGGAAGCAGATTTCAGGAATGGAAACTGCATTAAGTGATATGGATAACAGAATTCAGGAGAGTGAACATAATGTTGAGTTCCTGTTAAAGCAAAATTCTCTTCTTCAGACAAAGGTTGATGACCTTGAGAACAGGTCCCGTAGGAATAATGTGAGAATTTTTGGCTTACTGGATAACATAGAGGGAAATAATATGGAAAAATGTTTATCTTCCTGGTTGCCTGAAGTACTTGAACTGCCGGAGGCTCTTTCATATGGTATTGAAAGAGCCCATAGATCAATGGTGACATCTAAAAACACCAAGAGTAATTATACTAAATCTGTTATTGTAAAGTTCCTATCAGCCCATGATAAGGAAATGGTACTAAAGACTGTGTGGGCAAAATCCCCAATCAAACTGAAGGACAATATTATATGCTTTGATAATGACTATTCTTCTTCAGTATTATCAAAAAGGAAAAATTTCTTACCTTTAGTCAGAGAACTAAAAACGAATAAAATAAAAACCCATTTCCTTTTTTATCAAGATGGTTTTAAACTTTTTGATGACCTAGACATTGCAATAACTTATATAAAATCTAATAACATACTGGAAAAAGTAGATGAAATGGAGTGGGCCAGTCCTAGTCTTAAAATAAATGCTGAGAACAACACTTGGAAAACATTTGACCCTAAAAAAAAAAAAATCAAAAGATGAATCATAACAAGTACATATTTGCACTTGATTCACTCAGTTGGGGAAATGAAACCGGACATCCAGGTGAGCTTTTGGTATTATATTTAATATAATGTAAATTGGTTAGCTAAATAGTTGTCTATTTTGTTTTGTAGAATAGTCATTTGTTGGGATTTTTTTTTCATTTGTACTATTTGTTTAAGATTAATTATCTTAATGTTTATTGGTTTGATTCTCATGGATGCAGTGATTCTCCTGTCTCGGATATCTATGCTTCCGGATGTCTTGTAGTGGTGCTTATCATTAGGGGGCATATTTGTTTATTTTGATTTTGGTTCTTATAGTGGTTGGAAAACTTTTATTTAGTTATAATTGCTGTAGTTGTATTTTAGTTGATTTATGGTTAATTGTTTGATAAAGGAATCTTGTATGATGGCCTGATGTATAGTTGCAGAATTGCTGTGCTAGTGATGGTACTTCTGACCCAGGATGTGAGTGGCAGTGTGGCTGGAGTAATGGTAAGGCTCTCTGTAATTTCTGAGTTGTTGGTGTGTTTATTTGGAGGCTCTGGTGTGGTGCTCTAGCACTGTAGAGACATATGTGGTGTTGTTTGTGCCAATTGTATGTTTTGGTGCTTGTGTGCTTTGGTTGGAGATTAACCGGATAGTCTGGTTGATAGTGTGGTGAAGCTTTGCTTGATAGCTGTCATTGCTTCGTGTTGTGTATGCAAGGTTTTTTTTTTGTTTGTTTCTTTCTCATCTCTCTCAGTATAGAGGGAGTCTCGAGACATTGCCTTATATGTAGTTAAGCAATGTTTTACTTACTATTTCCCGCCAGAACTTTGAAAGCTTCATCTTCATGATGAGCTCGAGACTGTGGTATTCATTGCGGCTGGAAAGCTTGGAGCTTTCTTAAAACGTCATCATGAAGGAGTCGGAAGTAAATTGGTCTTCTGATCCTCACCGGGAAGCTACTGAATCGAATTTGTTTCCTCATACAGTATACGGAAAGAACATATAACTAGATTACTACTTTCAACTTTTTGTAAGACATCATATGCAATAATCTCTTAAATAAATAGGGATTATACTACGCATGTAGCCGAAATACTTTTTCTGATCATCATAGGTATTCTTGAGCCTTATGTATTTATATACAAATAGTATTCTCATAAAATATTTGCTTTATGTATGACAAGGGTGCCGATATCTTGATGAGAAATACTAGTTGTGATTTGTGCATTTTTGGAAAATGTAATAATGCTACAAGCTGTTTATATACTTGTGTTACATGTACATTTTTTATAACTATTGACTTGCTGAGAAAATATTCATGAAGCATTTATCAAAATATATATTGTATATAATAGGTTATCTCAGTTATTTTATGAATGCATTTGTGTAATAGGCTGATAGGGATGTACCACATAGGCAGCAATAATATTGCAAGGACAGGTGCATTAAAAATGGTTAGATCTGTTTATCATTAGAAAATGTGAAATGTTCATCTTTTGTTTTGTTAATGAAATAGCTTTTCAAAATTCAAAGATAGTATAAGCTATAATTGAATAATAAAAAGCTCATTATATTTAAATAAGACTTTTATATAGTATACAGGAGCTATTTAAGCACCTTGCTTCTTTGAACTCATATGACATTTTCACTAGTTTTCAGTATGGTGATGGACCCTTTGAGGTAACTCAAATTAATGCAATGAATGGAATATCAGACTTTTAAGGTTTATTAGTCACTCTTCTATGAGAGACTGCACCGGGGTGTTTGGTTATAAGAAAACTAGCAGGATGTTGTTGGTTTTACTTCTTGATGAGTAATCACTATATTTGGTTTCTGGCAAAGAAATGCAGTGTTCATTTCTTTCAGAACAGTCAGTATGTTAGTTGATTGTTAGTAAAATCACTTTTATTAGCATCTTATTTATTAGCTGCCAATGTTAGTGGTTATTGAGGGCCCTTAGGTGATTCATTTACAACTATGTTCCATTTATCTGATCACCTATGGCAGTACTATATATCACACTTTAGCCTTTATTAGCCATATTTCGGTAATAACAGAATGCCATAGTCTCTTTTTAAGGTTCTTATGAAATGTGATTACTTTAAAACAGAAGAGTGAACTAATAGATCATAGTAGTTCTTAATAACCTACTAACTAATGTAAGAAAATTCTGTACTTTATTCCTAAGATGTAGTTGTCATCAATTTACTAATTGACACAACATTATATCTATATATTTGGTTCATACAAAAAATTGTTTATGTCATTGATGATAAGCCCTATTTTTATAGTTATGACTATAGACATTTAGGCAGGTGCTGATTGGATGCTGCTTTTGATAGGAGGTCGATTCGAGTGACTGATGTCATTCGAGTTAGGAGTTTTAAACTCCAGAGGGGTTCAGGTTGGTTATTTTGTTTCATGTTTATGTTATAAATATTTTCTAATAACTTTTTAGACGTTCATACCTTATGTAGTAGGAAACAACCTTAATTTTAAGAATATGATACTCTTACACTATGTTTGTTCTAATGATCATAATAGTATTCCTATTAGATATATTCTTGTGTATTTCTTAGATCAGTATGTTTATAATGACATCATTTAATTTTCAATGACTACACTAAAAGGTATATCAGTTAACATTAATGGTTTAAATAATCCTAATAAAAGGAGAAATTTAACTAGATATCTTAAGTTACATAAATCCCAGTTAGTATTTTTAAAAGAAACTCACTTAATAACAGAGGATATATTCAGACTTGAATCTAAAACATATAAGATTTTAGTAAGTTCTGAACATACTATGAAAAAGAGAGGAGTAGCTATCCTATGGAACAGCATAATGCCTTTTCCTAAAATAATAGATACATATAAGGATAATAAAGGAATGTTTTGTGCAGTCACCATAGAAATAAACAGTAAAATGTTCACATTGATTAACATATATTGGATCCCAGAAATAGGGATAAACACAGTGAAACAACATCTAGATCAAATTGTACTATTCTCTAAAGGGAACATTATTTTGGCAGGAGATTTCAGTTGTATTCTAGATTACAAATACTCTAGTACTAATGGAAAAAGAAAAATATTTACATCATCTAAATTATTAAAAGACTTTTCAGATACTTATTTTTTGAAAGATATAAATTATTTTGCAGATACTACTTCTTTGTTTTACACCTTTTTTCTCATAGACATAACTCATACTCAAGGATAGATAGAGTTTTTATTTCTAATAATTCAACAGATTCCTTAAACAAATCAGCAGTGATTTCATGTCCTTTATCAGATCATAATTCTATATTTTTGAAGTGGTAGTCAATACCAAATTTTAATATTCACATAAAAAGGATCCCAGCTTATATCACAAAATTAAAAGATTTTAATGATTTCATTTCTACAGAAGTACAGAATTTTTTAGAACTTAACAATACTAATGATATATCAGAAATTGACATATGGGATACCCTAAAAGCTTATCTATATGGTAGGATTTTGAACTGGTACAACAAAAAAGAAAGCTTGGGATAAAGAGCTGCAAGATATACAATGTAAATTAGACACTTTAAAACTTAGTAATATGGGTGATAAAGATATACCAGATACAAGAAAATAAATAAATATGTTAAATAATAAATATCTAGAAATATTAAAACATAAAACTATGATCAATATAGAAAAATTCAAGTTTATAAATTTCTCTTCTAATCCTAAATCCTTAAAAATTCTTGCTAATAAAATGAAAAGATTAAATAGATTTAATCATATTAATGAAATATTCTTCCCTAAAAAGGAAAAATGGTATCGGAAATTCATAATATATTAAGAATTTAGAGAGTTTTTTATAACCATCAAACAAACGACTACTGAAATTAACTCTAAAGAGGAAACAAAAACATTTATTAATAAATACACTAAAACAAGACTTTCAGAGGAACAAGGGATTTCTATTGATAAACAAATATCTTTCAAAGAACTTCAAACTCACATTACCAAATTAAAGCAAAATAAAGCACCAGGTAATGATGGCATCATTCCTGAAATTTACAAATTAGTACCTATAAATGTTCTAAAATTGCTTTATAAAGTATTTAATCTTGTTCAGGACAAAAACATAATTCCACCTTCTTGGAAATACACTTTTATTTCTCCAATTTTAAAATCTAACAAAGATCCCTCTAAGTGTACATCCTATAGACCCATCACCCTATTAAACACTGATTACAAATAATTTATGTCCATTTATGTAGAAAGGCTTAAAACACTTTTACCCAAATTAGTTGATAGTGATCAATCGGGGTTTATAATAAAGAGAAGTTCATATGATAACATTAAAAGAATATTAACTTTAATTGAATCTGTGAAAAATCTTAAAACAAATTTAACCCTAGTTAGTTTAAATATAAATTGTGCTTTCGACTCAGTTACATGGGAATATCTGTTCACTCTATTAAAATAATTAAATTTCTCCAATAATTTTATCAATCTTATCACTCTGTTATATGAAGGTAGCCAAGCTTATGTTAAAATTGGTACTAGTATATCTCAAAATATACCAATAGTAAAAGGTACTAAGCAAGGGTGTCCTTTATCCCCTCTTTTATTTTCATTTGTTATGGAACCATCGGCAAATTTAATAGGACATGATACAGATATTGAAGGATACAAATTAAACCCCACTATAACATCTACAATACAAATGTTTGCAGATGACATATTGATTACTCTTGGGAGTAGAAGGGAATCTATACAAAAACTTTTTAAAAACATGGAATATTTTCAAAAAAAATTCCGACCTTACTTTTAATAATAATAAAACACAAATTATTTTAACAGGTTCAAAACAATACAATATACCTGATGAATATAATGAATATATAGCTCAGTCTCAACAAATAGCATATTTAGGTATAGTTATTACTAACAATATTAAAGATACCATTCAAATAAATTATAATCAAAGTCTATTACAGATAGAAAATTTAATAAATAAATGGAACAAATTAACCTTTTCTATGGATGATAAACTTTTAATAATTAAAATGATCTTTCTCCCCAAAATCTTATATATAATTCAATCTTTATCTATACCTCCTTCTTTCCAAATAATTAAAATATTTAATTCAATGATTCAGAAATTTTTTGTGGTTACCAAATAAGCCAAGGATTGCATTAACATACCATATGTAAAATTGGAATAATGGGGGTATAGCCTTACCAAATTTAGAAATGTATTCAATTTCATCAGTATTCAATACAATCTCTTATCTCATCGATGTGGAATACACTGCTAAGTGGAAAGAGTTTATAGAGGGATTGTCACAAAATACCAAAGATATAAACAGTTCCTATAAGCTAAACATAATTAATAATCCATTTATTTGGGGGTTAAAAGATTATATTTCTGAGTTTTCTTCTCTGAGTTTTAACTCTATGTATATAGTTTTTCTTTTAAAAATCATTTAAAAATTTTATATTTAAATATAATATATATAAGGATTGGCTTTTTTTACTCTTCCCTATAGCCTACACACACAGATATATTTTCTCTTCAGATTATACAAAAATGTCTATATTTCAGCAAAAGCATTTAACATTTTGGCACCAAATGATGATAAATAATGAGATAAAATCCAAACGTTTACTCTTGGAATAGGATAAACTTGATTCTTGTTTATGGTTAGAGCTTCAAGAAGCTAAACAATATGTATTAAATAAATTGGATTCTATGTCTCCTATAATTAGGAAATAAATTCCAAGCTTATACATTATATGATTTTATCAGTTTTGCATAAATCTCCTGCTAATAATAAGTTATCAAACATTTATAGGGCAATTAAATGTGATTTAGATACACATTCAGATAAATATTGGAAATATTTTCTTTAATTAATAATAATCCCCCTTCTGAGAAAGACAAATTGAATATTTTACAATCAGCAAGTATGACTACTTCTTTAAAATGGAAATTATTCACATGGAGATTTTTAAATAGATCATTTATCACTCATCATAATATAAGTATGTTTTCTAAAAAGAATATAACATGTTGGAGATGTAATATTTAATTGAATGCTGACTGGTCTCATATGTTTTATAATTGCATATATTTAAGAACATTTTGGGATGATATCAATAATTTGTTGCAAACAATTTTTACTGACAATTTCTTTATATCTAAATCACTTGTTTTATTTAATACTCCTGTTCCTGATTGTGTAAAAGAGAATAAGTACCCTTTGGTTTGGTCTATACTATCTATAGCTAGAAAAACAATCACTAAGAATTGGAAATCTAGTACAGTACCTATATTTTTGGAATTTAAAAATATACTCCTTGAAACATGTAATTTGGAAATGTTAACTATTAAATCTAGATCATCTAGGAATACTACATTATATAATTCATGGAATATCATTTATGAACTTCTACAAAAATAGTTTATTAATTTATGTAAACAGATGATTTTTATTAATCCTACAGCTACATTAAGAATTTTTTTTTTGCATGATGAATGTCTTTGTACATAGTTTAGTTACATTGGTTTATATATTAGATTTGTTTTTTTATTTTCTTGTTTTTCAACTTTAAAGAAAAAATTTTATAATTTCATGGAAATATTTGTTCATTTTAATAATTACTTAATAAAATTCTTTGAAAAAAAAAACACACACACACACAATCCTACCTAAATAGACCACCCCCAACAGAAAAATAGCCCTGCCCACTACAACACCAAAAATCACTCCTTCCATAATATACAAATAACAATTCTGAAAAATTAACCTGTAATTAAATCAGTGCCAATCTAAGAAAGTAATATGCATATAAATATGCACCAAAAAATAAATAATAAAATTTCCAATAGAGAAAAAAGATAGAACCATACATACCTAATCTAGCAAAATAGGTCCCATAAAGCATATTATACAGAATGCAACATTACAAATGGTCATTAAATCCAGGACGGAATAGCCCCCCCAACTTAATGATCCAATATTTTTCTTTTTTGTTTAGAATACTGTACCATCCCTGTTTGTTGTTTCTATTCCCAGTAATTCGGTCAATAATCATGAAATGGAATTCCGCATTAGTATGTATCATACAATGTCTATATAATGCATTGGTTTCACGCTTGTTATGAATATCACTACAGTGTTCAGACATTTGTGTTCTAAGTGCATGTGATGTCTGACCAGCATAAAAGGATGAACATTTACATGTGGCCAGATAGATAACCCAATCAGTCCCACAATTCCCAAAAAAACCCTCATATCATAAACTTTGCTGGTGTTTTTGCTAGTAAACTGAGTTTACTGACATAACGGCACAATGAACAATGTCCACAGGTTAACATACCAATCAGATTATCCCCAGATACTGTTAGTTGTTTATAAATAGCACCCCCACTGCTGGTATGTTTAAAATGGGAAAAGTGGGACCTCAATATTTTACCCTTCCTAAATGAAAACTGATAAGTGGTCCCTAACACTATCCTTAAGTCATCATTAGCCAATAGAATATTCCAGTGTGTATGTATAGTGTCTCTAAGAGTGTTGATGTTATGCCCATAGGTGGTTACAAACTTAATGGTGTCAGCAGGGTCTGCTCTAGTTTGGGTTTTATATTCCAATAAAGAAACCCTATCCTGACAACTGGCCCAATTGCTAGCTGACATAATGTCAAATTCCCTGTATCCCCTATTTCTGAACCTGTCACAAAGCTCTTGGCGTGATAGATCATAATCCTGCATGGTGGAACTAATTCTCTTCATACGAAGAAATTGAGATTTAGGGATGTTGTGGATGGTATGGCTAGTATGTAGACTAGTGGCATGGAGCAAACTATTGTATTGGGGGTATTTGCGGAATACTCTAATACTTATTATCCAAATTCCTCCGAACATTGACATCCAGAAAATTAATTTCATCAACGTCCATGTTTAGAGTGAATTCAATACCCCATTTATTTTCATTCAGGTATCGAATAAACTCATCAAAATAATTTATATCAGTCTGCCATACCATCCAGCAATCATCCAGATATCTTCGCCAAATATCAATTTCATCCAAAAAAAGATTATGTGAAGAGTCATAAATGAGTTGTTCTTCCAGAAAGGCCATGAACAGATCTGCATAAATCGGTGCAAAAGAGGCACCATGACCATGCCCTTTATTTGCCAATAGCATTCTCCCTGGAAGTAAAAAATGTTCTTAGTTAATACATGTTCTGCCATGCATAGCAGCAATGTATTAAAGCCTGCAGAGTACAAATTGGCATGTTCCAACCATAATTGTAGGGCATCAAGACCGGCCCAATGGGGGATGTTAGTATACAGGGCCTTAACATCAAGGGTGCAAAGCAACCATCCAGGTTCCAATTGTGTATCTGATAACATTTTCAAAAACTGTGTGGTATCCTGTAATCATGCCCTAATAAGAGCCAAAAGGGGTTTGAGATACTGGGTCAAAAATGCTGAGAGAGGTTTGGTCAAAGAACCAATCCCAGAAACTATAGGTCAACCTGGAGGCTTGGTTAAGGATTTATGGATTTTCAGTAAGAGGTACAAATTCTGTTTTTGTGGGTCCCTTACAGTGAGATGAGTTTTTGATGATACCCTCTTCTACCACCTGACTCAAAAATGAATCAATGTCCCTCTTAAAATTTGGCATAGGATCCAGGGGGCATAGACATATAATGCTGAGGGTTGGACAACTGTATCCCTTCCGACTACTGCCCCTCCTTTACCCACTGGTAAAATAACCACACTATGATTATTCTTAAGCTGACCTAATGCTTAATTTTACCCTGTAGTAAGATTATGACCCAGTACTAAAGAATCATCCATGTTGAAGTGTAAATCCCTGAGAACATCCTGTAAAAAGATAGAAACATGTTTGTTCATTGGAGGCTGAAATATTCGACCTGTGAAATCTGAAATCATTAGATCTTTGAGAATTATCTCCGGAGAAAAACAACTTAAGATTGACTCTATGACAGAAATCATATAACTCAGATACCATAGTACTTTCATCCACAAAAAAATCGGGCTCATAGTTCAAACCTTTATTAAGGAGTTGCTTTTGCTCTTCTGTTAAAATTACACTGGAAATATTCAAAACATTTTGACAGTTATTGCCTAATGTGCCATCAGAGTCTGTAACAGTCCCCTGACCATTGTTATTCCTGTTCCTATTCCTATGTTTCCTGCCCCCCATGCCACCTCCCACCAGTTCTAAAGGGTGATCCATATGGCCATTTAGTGGGGGATGCTTGTTAGGCACTGGAGCAGTGGCTGATGACACCCATCAGAAATGCACACACACCCAAACAAGACCTCAATAATGAGGCACATGCACAGACCAGAATCATAATAGAGCATGTGTTTGGGATGCTCAAGTCACGGTTCCGGAGCCTGGACATATCTGGTGGAGGCTTGCAGTACTCCCCAGCTACTTGTACCCAAGTTGTCATCGTATGTGCCATGCTCCACAATATGATCCTGCAGAAACAGCTGCAGCAGCAACAGCATGGGGCAGGGCCACACAGCCCCCACCATTGCCAAGGCCTGCACAGGCACAGAGTGACTTGGAGTAGGAACAACCTGAGCCTGCCCCAGTAGGCAGAAGGAGGCATGCCCAGTATACCCAGGCCTTGGCAAATAGGATATGCATAGCACATATACTGACATGGTAGGAACCCAGGGAATAACACCTCACTCTGACTCACACATACAGTAAATGGGATGCCAAACATGACACTACCTGTGCTTAATCATGTATAGGAAGTGCACCATGTGCATCCAACATAGTCAGCCCTCCAGCACCATCCTCAATACTGGCGCAGCCACAAGGTAAGTCACACTCACAATCAGTTGCTGAATGGAGTAGAATGTTCTGCTGCCTGTATCTATGGTATGGATGTGAGCATGTTAGGGAATTGGGTGGCTGAATGGGATGTCAGCAGATAGTAGACACCTATATCGGCAGCATGAAATCCTTAACAAATATTGGTGTCAACATAATAGGCAATACTAGACAATTTGACAAAACCCACTGCAGGACATGTGATGGGCCAAATATGTGTCCATAGGACACACACATGCATGTCAGTTAGGCTCACATACCCAACAACAGTCTCAGTCAGCAGGGCAGGTGTAGACAAACACAAAGAAAGGCTGTGCTAAGGCCTCTGATTGATGGCTATGGAGAACAGCCCCCCTCCAGACCTAAACAGACAGACTACAACAGGACAGGCAGTGGGATGTTAGTTCTGAAGGGTAAGAAGTCTGAAACTGAAATGTAGATCAATAAAACATAAGAACTGTAGTACACTGATATGCCTCTAGTCTGCAAGGCAGGTCAGAATATAGAATGAAATGGACTACCTGAAAATAGCAGTACAGTCATAGCAAATGTGTGCAGTTGTCAGGTGTGCCCCCCCCCCATAATCCTATATAGTAATGTAGTAACATGTATGTGTAGCTATAATAACAGTGGAGCACAGATTACCTGAGCCAGCCAAAGTAGCAGGATAGATTGTAACACATGTACAATATGCAGGGCTGTGTGTGTTAGGTTGGTGTGTGTTGCATATTGTGTGAGAATTGATGGCATGTAGGCATTGTGGGCTGTGTCCTGGTGGCCAGTGGTCAATACTGCCGATGACAGGGCCTAATTCCCACAACTGCAGTGCCAAACACAATGCATCCCAGCAAGTCACATTCCAGCAGTAAGCCATACCAATTGTTCATATGTAATATCTGTCACCATCTGAAAGATGGACATGGCATGAATGTGGACCCAGACATACAAACAGTACACAGGTGGAAGTACCTTAGACAGAGAGTGTATACAATGTTACTGTCAAATGGACACACGTTTGCAATTCTACATACAGGTTAGCAGCACATTATTTGGGTTTGTAGTATGAAAGACTGATGTCGTCTGGCCAAACACTGGCAGACCACAAAAGTCACAGGTATGAAGTACTGAAAAACTGCTGATGTCCCTGCACAAGCCAGCATAAGTGGAATTCCCCATGTATATCTGTGAGTCAGCTGCAAGTAGCGTCCATAGCACACATGCACCCCGCCCACCCCACCATCAGCCACAGGTACCTCACAGGTCTTATACCTGCTGTTGGGAATGAGTACAATATGGCCCCCACTTCTGTATGGGAATAGCCACAGAATGCAGCATGCTGAAGAGGTGCCCCATGCAGGTGTGTTGCTGATAGTAGTTGATGACATAAAACATCACAGTGTAAAACAGTACATCTGTAAAGGCTGCTTAAGCTGAGGATCTAAGAGGATATTTTGTTGCTGTTCATTATTTTCACAAGACAGACTATTTGTTACTTTGCATTTTCTACTGTTCTTATATACAAGAAGATTGAATGCTGCTATCCAGTGTATTTTACTTACTTAATTCACTTGCTGCTATCTGCTTTTGAAAATATTTGCTGCTAAACAAACGGACTTGGGTTCCAGTCCAAGGAGGTAATAGTTTCTGGTCTATGTGGTTCATTTTGACTGTTATTTGAGTGGTTTACATAAAACAGTACATATGTCTGAATATCTCTGCTAACACCAAAACCATGTAGCAGTAGCAGCACAGACACAATTACTTACAGTAACCCATTATCCTTTGCCCATTGTGACCCCATATTGTTAACCGATCTACAGATATCCTGCAGAAACAGGTTGCTAGCTGTAGGTGTACAGCACAAAAGCCTGCACTGGAGTGCAACCTACCTGGAATGGATTCACACATTCAATACAGAAGGTCATAATGAGCATGATCCTGCTCTTACAGAAATGAAGCCCATGTCTGGCAACAACAGTGGACTATACATATCTGACAGTCACAGATGTTTGTGCACACACTCCACATTGCACACCAGTCATGCTTTGCACACACCGGATAGGAATACACACATATATCCATGGTCAATGCATTATAATAGGCCAAACTTACACATACATAGATGTGTGAAAGAGAGTGACAGACAGTGACAAAGAGTCTCCCATCATGAGGCCTGTCCCACTCAGCACACATCCAATCACCTAAAACCACATGATGGGCAAATGTCAATCACTGTAGACATTTGTTTTGGGTATCCCTCCTCACTATAATGTCTGTGGTGCTTGTGATAACTGTGTAACATGACGGTACAAGTCATTAATTATCTAGCAGTTGTATACACTTTCCTGTTAAATGTAAACCTGTGTTTGACTGAGTGTTGTGTGTATGCTTCCAGATGAATGGTTTATGGCCCATTCACACACACTACACTCCCCATTGCCCTACTTTGACAAGACTGCTGATGTCATTCATCTTGAAATACACCTTTGGGGAAGGGTAGACTTATAAGCTCCATGGTGCGTGCTATAATTGCGTAATGATGTGATGTACTAGTTAGGTAGGAGGTCTAATCCCAGACATGGCAACTATGAAAGTATGTGTGTGCCTCTGGTTGTGTGTGTGTGTGTGTGTGTGTGTGTGTGTGTGTGTGTGTGTGTGTGTGTGTGTGTGTGTGTGTGTGTGTGTGTGTGTGTGTAATTGTGGCCATTCACAGTCAATACACTCCCCATGGCCCTACTTTGCCAAGCCTGCTGATGTCATTCACCTTGAAATACACCTTTGGTGAAAGAGTAGCCCTATAAGCTCCATGGTGCAAGCTGTAACTGCAGAATGCTATAATGTGATGTACCAGTTCGGCAAGAGTTCTAATCCCAGACAACTCTGTGTGTGTGTGTATGTGTGTGTGTGTGTGTGTGTGTGTGTGTGTGTGTGTGTGTGTGTGTGTGTGTGTGTGTCTGGTTGGTTGTGTGCAGGGATTGATGCTTTTGTTGCCATTCACAGTCACTACACTCCCCATTGCCCTACTTTGGCAAGCCTGCTGATGTCATTCACCTTGAAATACAACTTTGGTGAAGGAATAACCCTATAATCTCTGTGGCGCATGCTATAAATGTATAATGCTATAGTGTGATGTATTAGTTAGGTAGGAGTTCTAATCCCAGACATGGCAAATGTGAGACTGTGTGTGTGTGTGTGTGTGTGTGTGTGTGTGTGTGTGTGTGTGTGTGTGTGTGTGTGTGTGTGTGTGTATGTGTGTGTGTGTGTGTGTGAGAGTGTGTGTGTGTGTATGTGTGTAGGGGATCAATGCTTCTGTGGCTATTCACAGTCACTAGGCACTCCTAAAAATGAAGAACATCGATATCTGTGCAGTAACAGAGACCTGGTTCAAGGTTCCAGAGAGCACCCCTGCAATACCAGGCTACAACTCTTACCACACCTTTTGGCCACCAGACAAGGAACACAACACTAAAGATGGAGCAGTGTCCATATTCACCAAGGATATTCACACCACTAGGCTAGTTGCCCAACACAATGTGTCTGAAATTCTCCAGTTGCAACTAACACTAAGTAAGACTGCAATCTAAATTGTATAGCTTGCTACAGATCCCCCACCATGCCCCAAGATTATCACGACACCTTTCTAAACATACTGGAAAATATTAAGATAGACCCAATCACACTAATACTGCATGATTTCAACTACCCTGCCATTAACTGGGAAAACTACTCATGTACCAACACCTTTGCCCAATGGTTCTTGGAATTCATAATTTCCAATGCCCTGGATCAACTAAGTAATAGTTCCACCAGGGGCAACAATATCCTAGACCTGGTCATTACCAACATGGGACATAGATGCTCCACACCTATGGTCACCCCACCTCGGTGGCCAGGTCTGACCATAAGCTAATCACCCTTGACATCCACATCCCTTCCCCACCCCCCAGTAATGAAACCTCTGTAAAAAACTTCTCCAAACCAAACTTCATTCTACACAAGTCAGAAGTGACAAACTTCATGACACACATGCAAATGGGAACTGAAAGTTCAACTGCTGAATCCTACACTAAGGCACTGTACGAGCACATCCACTCGTGCATGAATTGTCCCATCCCAAATAGAACCAAGACAGTCTCCTCCAAGAAAAGTAAGCCAATCTAGTGGTCCCCTGCCATAAACAAACTTTACAACAAAAGGAAGAAAATGTTGCAGAGAAGAGGAAAATCCCAGGATGCAAAAAACTCCCTTACCAACCTCAGTAAGAAGCTGAAATCCCTCATTAAATCCTCCAAAGCTAGTTACAAAAATAATATAGCCAAAGATTCCAAAGACAGTTGCAAGCCGCTCTATAGCTATATCTAAATGGCAATGCTCAGATCGGCTCTGAACTGCAACAGAATGGCATTAAATATACTGATCCCAAGGATATTGCCAATATCCTTGCAGATCATTTCAGTGCCAACTGCACCCCACTCTCACCCCCTAAAGAGCCCATCTCAATACCGAAAGATTGCCAGATTCTGGTAATAATGGCCACACAGGTAAAAAAACACATTCTCCAATGCTAAGAATACAGTATCCATGGGACCAGACAACATCCCGGACTGCGTATTACATGAACTACAAAATGAGCTGACACCTCACCTAAGTGACATGTTTAATCATAGCCTCACCTCAGGCTTTGTGTCCACTGAGTGGTGCACAGCTACAGTTATCCCACTCCACAAGGGGGGGATCCACCTTGGATTCTAGGAACTACCACCCCATCAGTCTGATGAGCCTGATCTGCAAAGCCATGGAATGTATTATCATGGAACTTATAAACAAAAACATTGGCAACCTTCAAACACTGATCCTCATCCAGGTTGGATTCATGAAGGGCCGATCTTGTCTCCTGAGCCTGATTGACATCTTTGAATCAGTCTCTAGAGCTGTGGATGATGGTAAGGTGCTCCACACAGCCTATCCGGACCTTGCCAAGGCCTTTGACACCATCCCCCAGTCTGGAATCATAGATGAAAGTACTAAGCTGGGAATTAATCCCTATGTCACTCGATGGGTTGCCAACTGGCTTTCTGACAGAACCCACACTATAAAAGTAGCCGACTCCAAATCCAGCTCCAGACAAGTGACAATTGCAGTACCTCAGGGTTCAGTCCTGGGACCGCTCTTGTTTGGCATCTACTGCTCTGACATACAGGCCAACACTAAGGGACTCTGGCTAACAAAAGTCCCAGATGACTGCAATCTGGGAGCCATTATTGAACCCACAAATGATGTGGATATTCTACAAAAGGGCCTTACAGAAACAGATGCTTGGTGCCAGAGCCATGGGCTCAAGCTCAATGCCAAGAAATATGTAGTGACCACCACTGGGAAGAAACATGTACCCGTGAATTACCACATAGGTGGCAGTATTTAGCGTACTGCCACATAGGTGGAAGTACACTAAACACTGAAACTGTGATAAGAGACTTAGGGACACAGGTGGACAGTGGTTTCAACTTTGATAACCACATTGCCACAACAGTCAGGAAATCCGCCTATGTGGCACACCTCATCACTAAGGGCTTTTCATACAGAAAAAAGGAGGTCATTGTCCCACTTCACTCATCTCTCAGTAGACCCATTATAGCATACAATGCCCCATTTCTACCTCTCAAGACATCTGCAACAACTAGAAAGGCTGCAGAAATACCTCACCAAAAGAATCACAGGCCTAAAGCAGATGCCCTATGCTGACCATTTAAAAATCATCCAGCTATACTCTGTCGCATATCGTCTACTCAGAGGCAATCTCTGCTTAACATACAAGGCCATGTCATGCACAAAGCTGTTGGACATGCTACATTTAAAGAAATCCCAATCCCTCAGAGCCACATGCTCCAGGGATCTAAACCTTGTCATCACAATGAACAAAACATGCTGAAGGGATGGGTTCCTGACCCCAGAGACTCCTCAGACTCTGGAACAGACTGCCATACATGTCAAGCAGAGTGCCTCTTTGACCCACTTCAAAAGGAAACTTGATGATTGGATGGGAGATGGGAAATTCACCCCGGGGATCACATAAGTTGCCCTGCTAGACAGGGGTCCAGGGAAGTAAATATTGTGGGAAGAAATAGCCAGGGAATTGTTATGGCTAGGCTTGTATAGGCCCTAGGGTCAATAGCCTAGTACCAACGTATGAACCTATGAACCTATGAACCTATGAACTACACTTTTCATTGCCCTACTTTGGCAAGCCTGCTGATGTCATTCACCTTGAAATACACCTTTGGGGAAGAAGTAACCCAGTAACTTCCATGGCATGTGCTATAACTGCATAATGCTATAGTGTGATGTACTAGTTAGGTTGGAGTTCTAATCCCAGACATGGCAACTGTGAGACTCTGTGTGTGTCTGTTTGTCTACCTGTGTAGGGATCAATGCTTTTGTGGCCGTTCACAATCACTACACTTTCCATTGCACTTCTTTGGCAAGCCTGCTGTTGTTATTCACCTTGAAATACACCTTTGGCAAAGGATTAACCCTGTAAGCTCAATGGCATGTGCTATAACTGTGTAATACTGTATTGTGAAATACTCGTTAGATAGGAGTTCTAATCCCAGACATGGCAACTGTGAAACTCTGTGTGTTTGTGATTGTTTGCCTGTGTAGGGATCATTGCTTTTGAGGCCATTCACAGTCAAATCACTTTCCATTGCCCTACTTTGGCAAGCATGCTGATGTCATTCACTTTGAAATACACCTTTGGGGAAAGAGTAGCCCTGTAAGCTCGGTGGTGCATGCTATAACTGTGTAATACTGTAGTGTGATGTACTAGTCAGGTAGGAGTTGTAATCCCATATATGGCAATTGTGAAACTGTGTGTGTGTGTGTGTGTGTGTGTGTGTGTGTGTGTGTGTGTGTGTGTGTGTGTGTGTGTGTGTGTGTGTTTGTCTGCCTGTGTAAGGATCAATGCTTTTGAGGCCATTTACAGTCACTACAATTTCCATTGCCCTACTTTGGCAAGCCTGCTAATGTCATTCAACTTGAAATATATCTTTGGTAAAAGAGTAACCCTGTAAGCTCCATGGTGTGCACTGTAACTGCGTAATGCTATAGTTTGATGTACAAATTAGATAGGAGTTCAAATCCCAGACATGGCAACTGTGAGACTGTGTGTGTGTGTGTGTGTGTGTGTGTGTGTGTGTGTGTGTGTGTGCGTGTTTGTCATCAGTATCCTGTGTGGAGGTAGCAGTGATTGTATAATAGCAGGACTTATTGTGGAGTGGGTTTTGCAAATTTCTTATATGGAGGACCTATTATATGTCACACCATCTATCTTATAAGGACGGCAGATGTCAAACAGCAAAGAGGCAGGTGTAGACAATCCATACCCCTACATGTGACATTATGGATTGGGGAACAATATAGGCAACCCTTGTATTACCCAGAGAACACTCTCTACCCATCTCTCATACACAAACACACTTGGCTAGGCAACAACCACTATGTTGGTAGTTCCCTGCATATTGCCCACATATAATAACCATGGTGTGATTGCAGTGGACTGCAGAGGACACAGCACCCTGTTCCATCCCTACAATAGGTAAATCATTGCATACAGTGGTAATTTGCTATGTTCCCCACTGGATGCTTGCAACAACTATAGAGTCAGCAAATGTAACCCACAAAGGAATTACCATACCTTATACACACACCCTGTATGGACATATGCCATTAACACCAGTGAATACCTGTATCATGCTGTCAATGTAGGTGTAGGATCAACCTGAGTTCCATTGCCAGTTCTCACCACATGAGGTCAGAAATGCCACATCAGATGATAACGATCTGTCCACACAACATGCCCCAGACACCCCAGGTGCACTTCCACATGTCACAGATCATGTATGTGGGACATGTGCAGATCCAAGACACCATCCATGTTATGGAATATAGAACACATACATGGCAAGCATTGCACAGCACAGGCCACCCACAACAGTAACCCAGATGAGTGGATGGTGAATACAATACCCACCTGTGTGGGCCAATCCAGAGACTACACCCCTGAGCCACACTGCAGACCTCTGTCATGTTACCTGATGCCAAGGTATATCCTTTGCCTAGCCTTGTACAGCCTTCTGGCACAGTCAACCACTGCACACCTGTGAAGCAATGAACCCATGCATGTCAGTACTGGCAAACCTATGTCTGTGTAGAGATTAATGATTTGGAAGCCATTCACACTCACTACACCTCCCATTGCCCTACTGAAGCATGCCACCTGATGTCAGTCACCTTGGCATACCCTTTGTCCATATATCAGCCTGATAACCTCTGTGATGCATGTGTACCTGCTTAATACTGTAGTGTAGCAACCTAGTTAGTTAGGAATTCTAATCCTGACCCTGCCAACTGTGATAATGTATGTAAGTCACTGAGAGAGTGTGGCTGTGCTGTCCTTGACACCTATTCTTGTAGACAGGCACATGTACTGCACCTACTGTATCCCTCCTTTATCACTGTTGCTGATGTCACTCACCTTCAAATATACCTTTGGATAGATACTCAACATGCAAGCTCTGTGGCACATGCAATAACAGCATAGAAATGTAATTGCAGTACATAGTCAGGCAGGAGTTTGAAACCCAGTACTGGTAAGTTTGTGACACAAACATGCTTAGCTTTTACTCTCCTACCCCCTTCCTTTCTTACTTTGTCTCTGTCTGTCTCTCTCACTTCCTATCTGGTGGATGTGTAGAAGTACACCTGCTTTGCTTAGGCAGCAGCTTGTGTTTTGTCAGTGATGCTCATGATCAACAGATGGCCTGTGCATGAATTGCAGCCCCTCACTAGCTGATTGCATGTGGAACACCTGTGGTAACATTCCCATAGCCAATTGCATGGAAACACACTCCTATAACTAGGAACATCATACGGGTGTTGGTCCTTTTCATTCACTGTGAGCAGGGCTTCATGTCAGTGTTTGACAAACAGCATCACAGAGGGTAGTGGGATATACCTCTTACAGCATACACTGTGGAGACAGGCCAACAAACAGGAGGGGGACGTTCCAGACATGACTACAGAATGTAAGTCTTGCTCTTCTGCATCTGATGTAATATTGGTTTAGCAGGGTTTGTGTGGATATGGCTGGTCTACATGATTTAATACCTGTCATGACAGTGTTATGTGGTTGAGGAAACTCCCACCTGTAGGGCTATCTGCAGCCTGGCCAGTGTTTGGAGTTTTACATGTGTTGTGTTACTCACAGATTACCTATCCTTAGAAATGCAGTAGTATAGTCTGAGGATTGCAGTCAGTACATGGTGACAGCCATGAGAGTTACTGACTTCATATCTCTCATAAGACACATGTCACAACAAACCCTGTTATGCCAGTAAATGTATGAGGTTATCACAGCAACATATCAATATTGGCCCTGTGTTTGTGCCTCCAGCCAAAACTTTGTCAACCTTTGTACATATGTCATGCAGTAAGAGGTGCATATGTTCAGTACATCATTATTTATTGACATCATACCTGATAACCAGCTAGTGAGATATCAAATTGCTAGACATGTTATGTATGGTAGAGGTTATATTTGAGGACAAAAGCTAGACATTCTGTCATAGTGTGTATAGTAGTGAGGTCTGTGTACTTATGGTGATTGTCGACAGTGTGTGTATTGTGAATATTTACCTTGCCCTGTGTACAGACAGTGATAGATGTCATAGTTCATGGTCCTGTTCTATCTGATGTTGCATGCTGCTCCAGTGTATGGTACCCTATTGGCTTACATTTTTGTAAGGCCAAACTCACACATGTTCCATACCACAGTCAGGCATTGGAATACACTGTGTACTGGTCCAATATATGTAGGTTTAGTGTGTGTGTCGTACATATGAGGATGATGTTGATCAGACAGTCCATATACTGTAATATTAAGCACACTTACCATATGTGGCTCTGGCTGGGTTCAGATTGGTTGTGGGTATGCGCTTTCACACAGGTGTCTGTTTCTCCATGCTGTTACATGCCTGTATAACCTGCTATATTTGCAGGTACATGTGTATTCCCCTATAACAAATGTAGGCCAGTGTTGTGGCAGTCTGCTTGTAGTTGCACAGTGCTTTATGACATGCCTAGCAGCTCGGTGTACTTACCCAGTGTGATGTTATGTTCAGATATTTGTCAGATGTACTGCTGCCGGGCCAACATAACAGTTGTGTATTTCTGACAAAGCACTGGGATGCTATAGAGATGTATGTCACTAACTAATGGGTAGTATGTGGGCTTGTGATCTCTGCTCCACTGGTTATTATGTGTTTGGACAGACAGGAGTGTGTGAATGCATAAACTGTGTGAGCATATGTATTCCAGTATTTACGTGATATACCCATTTACATGGCTGTTAACATCCATATTGTCAGGCTTGGTCCACACGTTTTGCTAAGGGGTTCTGTGTATACCTCTGGAATGAACAGAGTGTGTCAGACTGTCCACATTTATTGGTCATGTCTCTGCTGTATTCCACAGGCCCATTACTGTGATATATGTGGCACTGTACTATGATTATCTTAGGATGTCTGTCAGTAACTGATGGCATACATGTCAATATCAGATATGACTTCCCACACACAACATTTCTGTTAAGACAACCCCTGTTACAGTAGCAACAGTCTACTGTTATACCTGCTATACTTACATGACATCCCCTTGCACTAAGAGGTTACGACTACTGGTGCTGTGGTATGACTCCACTCCATGTTCTGGACATATGTTAAAAATATATGTGTGTGTGTGTGTGTGTGTGTGTATATATATATATATATATATATATATATATATATATATATATATATATATATATATATATATATATGTGTGTGTGTGTGTGTATATATATCCATATATCTATATACATATATACACAAATACATACATATATGAATATATATATATATATATATATAAACTATAGATATATAGATATATAGATATATATGCACATACATACATACATACACACACACACACACACACACACACACACACACACACACACACACACACACACACACACACACACACATATATATATATATATATATATATATATATATATATATATATATATATATATATATAATATAGATCTATATATGACCATATATATAACACAATATTCTGATGTATATAAATACAGATATATGAATATATATATGTGTATGTACATGTACACATATCAAACAAAATGGTGTACAAGGCAGGCAACCAAAACACATAAATAGTAAAAACACCTTCCTGCCAGTCAGACCAATGGTGTAAATAACGAACAAACTTGTAGTTGTCCAAAATCAGTTTAATCCAACAATAATCACAGTAGTCAAGTGCTTTTGTCCAGCACACGCTGGACTTCTTCAGAACTAATAAAACAATTAAGAAAACAGCCATTTAAATACATTTCAACAACCAATAAATACAAATAATTAGTTATTTAAACAACCCTATAAATAACTGTGTATAAAAACAGGCATTTATATTTAAAAAAAACACATATAAATAACTTACAGAGAAAGTGCTCTATGCTTTAAAAATGGCATAATTGAAACATGTTCATTAATCCTAGGGGAATGGGATGCATTTAATCTTAGTTGCCAATTCACCTCTATTCTCTCAAGTGTGTTTGCTCAATCCCCCCCCCCCCTTGGATTCATCTCAACTATTTCTAAAATACCAAATAAAAAGTGTGTACAGTCCCTATTACTATCCAAATGCTTAGAAACTGCATTATTAATATTTTTTGTCTAATAGCATAAATGTACTTGTAAATTCTCCAACGGAGAGTTCTTTCCATTTTCCCTATAAAAAAATTACAACATTTTTGACAAATTGCTATATAAACCAAACCCTTCATACCACAGTTACCTACCATTGTCCTCACCTTAATACCAAATTCACCAATATATAATATTACCTCTTTTAAAATAAACTTACAATAATTACAATGACCACAGCATGTTGTGCCCTTATCCAATATACCTTTAAACATAATTGGTCATTCAAACAAAAATTTTAAGTTTGCACATGTTCTAAACACAAAACTAGAGTTATACCCATAAGAACCTGAAGCTCCTTATTTGCCCGAAATAAATTCCAATTTCGACTTAAAATATCCTTAACTTTTTTACTGTAACACCCATATGTCAGGACCATACTATTTTCATACTCTTTTGGCCTTTTTTCCTCCTTATTAGTGTCAATAGTGGTTCCTAATAAAGGGGTATACCTCAAACCCCGATTATCTTTCACTAAATTATACATTTCAAGAACCATTTTTTCAGGATACCCTCTATCATAAAAATAACTCTTCAAAACGTCCATCTCCCTAATGACACTATTTAAAGAAGAACACATTCTCACCACTCTGATGAACTGGCCTTTAACAATACTTTTTTTTCATATAAAATGGGTGACTACTACTCTATTCCAAATAATCATTGGAGAATGTTGGTTTTCTATATAAAGTAGATGAAAACTCTTTCAAGATAGTGTCTGTACTAATGGACACATCTAAATAACTGATTGTCTTATTATTATGTGTGGAGGTGAACTTAAAATAATCACAAATATTATTTATATAATCACAAGACTATTCGCCTATCCCATTTCCTTTCCACACAATAAAAATATCATCCAAAAACCTTAAATATATACTCCATTTACTTCCAAATTCAGTACAGAACACATTCTTTTTCTCCCAACTAAACATAACTAAATTGGCAAATAAAGGAGCACAACTTTAACCCATGGCAACCCTTAAGTTCTGTTTAAAATACTCCCCTTCAAAACAAAAATAATTATTTTTCAATATAATATCCATAGCTAACATAACAAAATTTAAAAGGGTATTATTTAAAGAGGATTTTCCACAGAAGGCCTCATAAAATAATTCTAACCCAATATCATGTGGTATAGATGTATAAATGTCACAAACATCAATAGTAGTAAAAGTGCAATCATCATCATATAATTCCTTTTTAAATCATGTAAGGAAATCCCACAAATCTTTTAAAATATAATCAATAGGCAACAAAGCATCCCTCACCAACCTATACACAAATATGCCTAATGAATAAGTCATACTATATTGGGATGGAATAATAAGCCTATAAGGGGGGGGGTCAAAAATGTCCTTATGTATTTTGGGAATACCAAAAGCTAATGGTATAACTGGACATTTATTAGTCAAAAAATTGAAAATGACTTCATTAATACTTCTTTGAAATGGACTATCTTCTAACATTAAACTAATTTTCTTTTGTGCTATGTTAATTTCATTTTTAGAAGCAACCATATATTTCTCCTCATCATGCAACATAGCAGAAATCTGACAGTCATAATCAATTTTATTGACTAAAACAACACCCCCTTTTATCAGGCTTCATAACTCTAATGTCAGGATTAACCCTGATGCTTTCCAAAATTTTACTTTCATCCAGAGATAAATTATACTCATCCCTCTTATTTGTGGAGTATAACTTAAAAATTTCCTGTGTGCATACTTCCTCATAGGATGCTATTGCAGGGTGTAACGGGGGATTGTATCAACCCTTTTTCTTGAACATAATAGTTGAGGGAGTCCATAAATTATTGGTATTTTTATCTGTCTCTTTAAAAATACATTTCAAATCCAATTTTCTTGTATAACTCTTCAATTCTAAAATGGTTTGAGACACGTCCTCCTTTCTAACTGGAATAAACTTCATTCCCTTTTTTAACAATGAAAAGTGCTCATGTCTAATGCTCTCATTAGTATAGTTATAAATATAAAACCCTCCACTACTTAAAAGTCTACCTTCGAATCCGACAGTTATACTCTCAGAACCAGCATTATTTAGTTGCTGTAACTCCCCCTCCTCCAACACTGCCCTCAGGAGATTTGTGCTATCCTTCTTCCCCCCTGCCGTCCTAAAAAATTCTGATTATTATAATTATAACCATTACCTTTATTAATAAGCCTTTCTGACCTCCTTAGTGGTGGGTATTCTTCATCATATGTATCATGTTCATGTTCTACATAATTATTATCAACATTGTTCCCTGTGTTAACAAAATTTCTCCCTTGATCTCGTGAATCTTGTGCATCATTATTGTAAGTAAAATACGATTTAGGGAAGGGGTAGGCTATGCTCTCCTTATACTCAGTCTCATCTCTAAATAATTTGCTCTTCTTCCTTTTCATATTTAAATCAGTTTGCTTTTTTACATTGTCAAAAATACCCTCATACCACCCATTATATTAGTTAAATTGCACATTATTAGTAATTTCATTATTCAGCTTATCCACTTCTATTAACAATTTGTCAATTTTTTTAGCATTAATTTTTATAATGAACTCTATGAGTTCAAAACCATGTCTATCAAACATTTCAATCAAGTTATCACATTCAACATCATTTTTGGACAAACCATTAGGAAATTTAAATATACGGAGCCCTTTCGGCACTCGCTTTTTACACAAAGACTCCTTCAAATAAACATTATCACACTGAAGGCTGTGCACCTTTAAAAGCATGGATTTAAAGTCCTTAAGTCCATTTTTTAAAAACCCTGTATTCACATGTGGATTATGTCCAGTAAAAGAAAAATTGTCCATATTTAACCAGTCTCTTAGATTACGTACATCATTAAGTTTACATACAGTTTGTTTTTCTTGCCCACACAGAATCTCCGCCTGGGTCATCGAAGTCAAACCGGAATTTAAAACTCCTGGTAACGAACGGTCACATGTGTTTTTAATACCTGGTTCCCTGTTGCTATGGGAACCCGTTTTGGAACCAGAAACAGTACTGGATTTTAAACTATCCACAGTCTCCTGTAATTGAGAAACTTTTTGAGACAAAACCAGAATACATTGTGTGAGGTTTCCCCTATTCAGTGCTGAATCCTCATTGTTTACCGGCATTTGTGATAAACGATCCTCAGCAATTACGCTCAGCATTCCCTCCATATATTATCCAAGAGCACCTTCGATTAAGGACTCAAACTGCACCACCAACCAGTCCTGGCAACACCACAACCAAAATTCACAACAAACAAAATGGTGTACAAAGCAGGCAACCAAAACTCATAAATAGAAAAACACCTTCCTGCCAGTCAGACCAATAGTGCAAATAACGAACAAACTTGTAGTTGCCCAAAATCAGTTTAATCCAACAATAATCACAGTAGTCTTTTTTTTTTTTCAAAATAAATTTAATCCAACAATAATCACAGTAGTCAAGTGCTTTCGTCCAGCACACGCTGGACTTCTTCAGAACTAATAAAACAATTAAGAAAACAGCCATTTAAATACATTTCAACAACCAATAAAAGAAAAGCATTTAAATACAATGCTATTAGACAAAAAATATTAATAATGCCCTTTCTAAGCATTTGGACGGTAATAGGGACTGTACACCCTTTTTATTTGGTATTTTAGAAATACTTGAGATGAATCCAGGGGGGGGGATTAGGCAAACACACTTGAGAGAAAAGAGATGAATTGGCAAGTAAGATTAAATGCATCCCATTCCCCTTTGATTAATGAACATGTTTCAATTATGCCATTTTTAAAGCATAGAGCACTTTCTTTGTAAGTTATTTATATGTGTTTTTTTTAAATATAAATGCCTGTTTTTATACATAGTTATTTATAGGGCTGTTTAAATATCTAATTATTTATATTTAAATGCTTTTCTTTTATTGGTTTTTGAAATGTATTTAAATGGTTGTGTTCTTAATTGTTTTATTAGTTCTGAAGAGGTACAGCGTGTGCTGGATGAAAACGCTTGACTACTGTGATTATTGTTGGATTAAACTGATTTTGAAAAAAAAAAAAGACTACTGTGATTATTATTGGATTAAACTGATTTTGGACAACTACAAGTTTGTTCATTATTTGCACCATTGGTCTGACTGGCAGGAAGGTGTTTTTCTATTTACATGTACACACACACACACACACACATATATATATATATATATATATATATATATATATATATATATATATATATATATATATATATATATACATATATATATCCATATCCTTATGTGTGAACATTACTGTTGTTTATACCTTCCCAGATATAGCACACCAGATTTATCTGATATGTGTATAGTTAAATATAACAACATGTATGATTCAACAGTAATATCACAAACAAGTACTACACTATTGTAGAAGTCATAGCAGTAGTTCAATACTATTCAGTATGTGTACTGACAGATATGTTAGAAAAACAACAGCTGCCTTCACAGTTGTGACGGCTTAGTGGTTAACTGCTGTGCCTATAATGTATAGGGTTCTGGGTTCAAGACTTTCAAGGGTTGTTTATTTTGTTGCTGGGCAGAACAAGGGCTGTTGGATACAGAGTGGGTAAAGCAGTTTTGAGCAGCTTTAAGCAGGTTTGCATGGGTTTGCGTGATGGTAAGCACTGATATCATACTGTTAAACGTATAGCCGCTTACACCGTGTATGCTTTGCTTACCAGTGCACAAATGTGCTTAGCATTTATATTGCAGCAATGCTGAAACCTGCTAAGCATAGCTCAGCCCTGGTAACCAGTGTTCACATTCCAGTCACAGTAGCAAGGGGTGTGAGTTTACGGTCTGGGACACCTGAGTATATATGGCTTGTACAACACTCCTTTCCATTTGAATGTGTTATATACATGGGTAGTATCCCAGGTTATATGCAGTCACACTGGCATGTAGTGTATCATTACATTACTACTGTTGACAGTGCTTTCCCAAGTAAGAGTAGATTGCAGATTGTAGTACTGGAACCAAACACACCTGCTTGCAAAGATGGATTCTGAGTCTTCACGGTCATGTTCCTGGTGCGTGAGCTGTGTCTCATTAAATATTTCCTTCTGGATATTGATATGACATTTGGAAATTAACTGTAGACTACTGTGTGTATAGCACATGTCAGTGAGGGCTGCTGTCATGTAGTAATGGCATACCTATCAGTGTCAGACATCTATCTGTCAACACATTCATCCTAATGCATAGCCAGTTGGCTAGCTGATGTATATCTGTCCTCTGTACAGATGTGCAGATGTCAGGTTTCCAACTTGGCTACTTACATGCCATCTATGCTTGACTGACACTGACAGGTCTGCCCAGCTGTGTTATGAATGCCACAACTAGGAATCCACACCCTGTACGTACCACATGCCATGGATACCTCAACTACACTACCACAGTCAACAGAACATGCTTGTGTGCAGGTATCCAAGACAGACACTGACTATGCTATGTAATACATGTTGCATACATGTCAACTGGAGCACCTCACTGGCCCTCTGCAAGAGACAACCAGATGACTGGCTGATGCATGTAACTCTTACCCTGAGGATCTCCCTTGTGGTATCTGTTGATAGATGGCCTGCTGGCACATGGCAGGTGGCATGATACCACTGTACACACATCCCCTTCACGTCCCATCTCTCTGTGGACAATATCCTGATACACACCTATGAACACCTGCACTGAGGGACCCCAGTACTGACAAATGTGTATGTGTACATTACTGAGAACATCAGTGTATGTGTGTTTGTAGACCTGTAGCTGAGAATACCCTGAGGCCCTTCACACTCACTGCACCCCCCATTGCCATAGTTAGATTTGGCTGTTGCTGTACCGGATATTACATGCACCTTGTTACAGTCTTCTCCCTAAGGGCTACCTGGGGCTTGCAGTACCAGCACAACACTGTTGTACAAATGGGTTGATAGGCATGGGATACCTACTGAGTTCTGGCAAGTGTGTGTATGTGTGCGTATTTGTAGGGTACAGCATTCTGAGGCCACATTCTCCTAATACAATACACCTTGCCACACAATATTAGGGATAGTGATGTTGCTGACCATAGGAGAGCCATGACAATGCATCACCCTACTATGCCTGTGGCATGTGCATTAGATGCATATCCCTGTAGTAGCACTTTTGGGATAGACAAGGGGTTGTATTGCACTCCTGGTCAATGTGTGATGATGGGTATGTCAGTGTGTTATCATGGGTTTCAATGTGTTCAATATCCACTGTGGGGTGTGGGTGCTGGGTATACAGTCTTTACACCATGGTACCCCTGGTACATGTCCCATGTTCCACTGTATGGGGTCCACTGTCACCATCAATCATACAGGTAACTGCTAATACTATCCAGCCCAGTTATGCATGTGCTGTGTGCAACTTATCTGTAACACAATGGACACACTGACAGTGTAGTTAGCACTGATAAGCCCAGGTCTTTCAGATGTGTGCCTGACTGCTATGTGTTTGTCAAAGTGTATATGACAATATGTCACACTATGTATTGTCCATAAACAACCAGTACATCATCCATTACCATACTGTCCATGCCTGGGGATGTTTTTCATATAACATGTAACCTGGAACACACCTCATCCTAAAAGCTGTATGGTGTGTGCAATTAAGGTCACACACACATCAGTAACACTACGTACCTTGGTAGGGGTTCTAGTCCCAGTGTTGGCAAGGAAGAGTTTGTGTGTATGTGAAGGAATCTACTTCTGTTTGCAGAATATCCATATCCCAGGAGGTCATCTGTCCGAGAACTGCCAGGCATATGCTAACATTTCACAGGTATCAGCCTGTGGAAATACATTCCATCACAACTAGTGGTAGATGTGTAAATGCCCTCTTCCCCACTGTATAGGTGTGCAGCAATACTGGTGTTGGTATATATAGCTGGGTGTGGCTCTTTTGGACACAGCCACCATCATTACAATTAAGGTTTAGTGTATCCCCCTCTTAGCTGACTGTAATACTGTACAGTTCATGTTAACAGGTTAAGAAGTTGTCTATCACACTATCTGCAGTTCTACAGCACCTCTCACCATCCAAAGGGTAGGGCTGCACCACCCACACCTGCACACCTATGTTTATCAAATTGAGGATTGTACTACGTTAGGGAAGGGGACATATACCCTGCCAGTACCATCGTCAATGACATTAAACTAGCAGACTGCTTATTTACCAATGTCTTGTTGTACCTATTTTGTCTTGGTGGAATTACATAGGCTACAATGTGTTCCTTGCACAGGTGCATACATCCATGTGTACAGTATTCTCTGTGCATTGCATCAACACCAAAACCTCTGTGTGTGTTATGCACAAACATGTGGTGTGTACCACCCAGTACACTTACCATTGTCCACTGTAGAAGGGCTTCTGTCAGCAGCCACCATGCACTTGCCTGTATACACCATCCCAAGACCTATCAGCCATTTGGCACATGCAGTAACTGTTATACAGACCTGTTACATGTGTTCACCTGTACCCAGAATATGGCAAAACCCAAGATGTCACCACAGTGCCATGCCCCTTGTAGAATACAGCAGCAGACCATCCCCCTGCTGACACATGGACACCTACAACACAAACAGAATACATTATGGAGACCACAATCACTCAGTGTTAATAATAGCTATAATGCATCATGGCTGGACAGCTACACTTCCTGACATGTAAGCATTAAACTTTACTGCTGACAACATGTTACACAGCATTACATCAGTACACCATAGTACAGTCACCATGTGCATCAGAACCATATTAGCCTGTCCCTGCATCGATGTTATGGATGACAGGGATGTGGCACAGATATCATCATATGCACAGAGTGTTTTGTTGGTTTGCCAGAGTCCTAGGCTGAGCCAAACGTTTGACACCATATGTGTGAGTGAGGGGGGTTAATTATTGATATTGCCATGGTGATGTGGTGTGTGTAGGTATGGGCTTGCCCTAGCTGTGTTTGTATTGTGTGTGAGTATGCATGCACACAGTTCTGCCATGTGGCTGCCCTATACAGGTGTTTGCTGGACAGCTGCAGATCATACCTAGCAGGGTGTGCAGTTCACTGTCTCTGACCACGGACACGAGAACTGTACCTGCCAAGGGTTCCAAGGGCACCACCAGGTACAAGCCACAATATAGTACTCTCCCCTGATAATGACATATGTCCGCTTGATCCAAGTCCCTCCTGGAAATGGCCAGGGTCATGTGCACATGCCCTGCTGTGTTGTGATGTGGACAGCGCCCCCCCCCTGCAGTGCTAAGGCTGGTACTGCCACTACGAGAATGGCTCATTGTTCTTCATTACCACGTTTACCTCCAGCTGTTGGTGTTGCTGGCCTGCGTCCATGTGGCTGTCACACCACTCCCACCACATACTCGAGAACACACATTCCATGGTCGAGGATTCCCACCATCTCACACAACCGTCTATCCATGACCTCTGAAAAATAATGGAGTGCACCTGCAAGATCATGGATGTTGTCAGGAACAGCTGAATGAGTAGCCCTCTACTGCCTCAGAGCCTGTCTGGTGTACCATTCCATACATGCCTGCACCTCCATGACAGCCTAAAACATGCATCTGGTGGTACCAGATGTGGCACTTCTGCCAGGGCACGATGACTAGCAGCCCTCCAATGAGCACCCCTGTAAATCTGCCTATGTGGTACCCCACCGGACATCCGGCTGTGGCTGCTGTGTCCAGACACACGTGCCATAGATACCACACTGTACTGTCTCATGCTACCAACTGCCAACTGTCCCTCTGCTATGGCCACTGGTGATGGGGTATGTATAGGCATTGTGACTGTGTGCAGGGATGGGGTAGATAATAGTGGGATGTCAAATGATGGTGCAGCTTCAGTCCCTGACAAACCCACCTGTGCCCCAACACACCTATCATCATTTTCAGTGCCTGTATGGACACCACAATCAGATTGCCTGCTGGAGGGACCTTGACCCACCTCGCCACCTGTGAGGGGAAAACAAGAAATGCACTTTAAGACCTGCATGTCATTGCTTAACAGTACACACACACACACACACACACACACACACACACACACACACACACACACACACACACACTGACATTCCACCATACTACTTACCTGTCCTTGAGTTTACAGTCTGTCCCTGGTTTTTTCTCTTAAGTTCCCAATCCTGCATCAGTCTTGAATAATTACAGTCAATAATACCAGTCATTAATGTATGATTCTTCTAATTGCCTAGAAAATTGATCACAAAACATTACCTGTTACTCCATTACCTCTTTGACTTGATTGGAGTCGTTTTTTCAAAGACTCCCTGATGTCATCCAGTATTCACCCTGGTTTTGTCCAGACATCTTGAGCATGGTCCCCATATGTTATGGGCTACTACAGTCACTCAATAATGTCTCGCACTGGAGTGTCATACGTAACTATTGTTCAGTTGATTCAAGACCTGTTGCTCTATTAACTTTGTATGTAGACTACAGTAATATTTGGAAACACTCTCTGGTGTTGTCTAGTAATTCCCCAATCATCTATAGTGCTGCATATGTGGGTATTCTTTCAAATTTCTTCTGATTGCAATTAAAACAGTATCCCTGGTGTCTAGTTTTCCCTCCCAATGCATGTCTCATGCTACAGATGTTATTATACTATCAGCTGTCCTGAGATTTCATGTCAGAAAAATAGACCTGGTGTCTCATGTGTTGGTCCATGTCCATGTACTGCATGATTTTAAAGGGAAGTTGAGAGGTATGAACAACCTCATAATCACACATCTGCATACATGGACACACATACAAACACACACACAAACACACACACGCACACATACACATACGCATCCTACATGCATCAACCAGCCTTCACTCCACCAGATTGCACTCACAGAGAAATTACCACCCCCACCCAAACATCTTGGACAGCAAACCATTTATTGGTGTGACATTGAGGACCTGTACTTGCTGGAAGGTCTATATGCATGAAGAATGCATGCTGTCAGTACCTCAAAAGCTGCTTCCACAATATGTTATCTGGAGTGTATGCACGCATATGCTTCCAGTGTTTGTGAAGGTATGTATTCCCCATATTTGCAGTCCAAACATAGGATTCCATATTACACATTCATTGCTCATGTTAGGACCACATTTCAGGTTGTAAGGGTTGTTGAATGCAGTATTGTGATATGCCGTACTGCAGATCGGTAACAGTTGCCATTGTAATAGTGGTATATACACTGTTGTAGTACCGTATAAGGGTGATATTCCAGACATGTCCCTATTGTAGGCCATTTGTCCCACCATTATGTTCATCTTTGTCCACACATTTTGCAGTGACAGGATGTTAGTTATATTGCAGGAGTCTTACATACCCTTCAGATAAACCGTCATGGTGACCACTGTGATGCAGTGCAGTTAACAGCAACAATACATGAACATGTACCGCATGTATTATGGGTAGGTGTGTTAAATGTGTGTATGGAATATACCATGGCCATAACATGACTGATGTATTGGCAAACCTGAACAAACACCATATTCACCAGCTACAGGCTGCTGCCCCAGCGGTATACCAAATTCTGTGAGAGATGTGATGTCAGTAGCCACACCTGTGGCATTGGTACAGGGTAGGTGCAGCATTACAGTACATCAACAGTACAAACCAACAATACTACAGATTATGCGCATCTGTTTATTATTACAATGCAGCAACAGACTATATATATTTCATCTCACATGTGCATGATCTAACTCTACAGATGCAGATGGATACACAACAGTGGTCTACTGATGTGCCCTGTGGCCTTACCTGCATGTTCTTCAGCCATTGTGTGGGTAGCACCCACCTCCACTATGCTCTCCACCAGGTGTTGTGTTTGTGGGCAGGTAGGCGCCCTGAGGATGAAGATCAGCTCCTCAACATCTGTCGGGGCCTGGATGGCATGACCCCCCTGTCGCAAGCTGTTTCCCCCTAACTGCAGCAGCACACCGACGGGCATGGTCGAGTAGATCAGTGCTTCGCTGTTGGACCTGCTCATAACTGCGGTTATGCAGACCAACATCATTTTCCCTGTGGTCAAGATCATTCCACAGGGCGGTCCTCTCCTGCAGATCATGGGCTGTACACCAAAACAGGGTGTTGTAGTGTTGCACCAGGTATGTGATGATGACATCATTCTCCTCCGCTGTGTACATAGGCAGCCCTACCCTGGACATATTGCCTGAAAGACATAAAGAGGGAAACAGGTCTGAGGACCTCATACTGCAAGGGTATCATAGTTGTTAATACACATCTCTATCTCCCCCCACCATATCTGCAACAACAATCTGATCACACAGTTCAATGGGTATGTCTACAGAAGACCTACCATTGGGACATATAGTGTATTGTACAATAATTTGTGCTATGAGTTTGTAGTCATGTTCCATGTTCAAACTATCATTGGTGGCCTGTTACAGACAATGTCACCTGCATGCCATTGTAAGGGCCACTATGGTTCCATATATGCATGTGTTCTGTTTGCTATTTGATTGCTGTACATATGTTGTTTTGTGTTAATGGGGATATCTATGCATGCTGTTAGATATAATCCCAGAATGTGTGGACTATTATTACCCACATATGCTCAATAACAGTGACACAATAGCATGTTTGGGAAATAGCTGCCAGCAGAACCACCTCTCCCACCTCATCTGGCCATGTTACCAGGCCACATCACATCTGGGACCCACTCTGGGACCTCCTCATCTACTGGTCCTGCACAACCTTCAGATCAAACCACCTCAGAGGATGGTGTTCGCCCTCCCCCGGGATCATAAACAGACAGTATCCTGTCACCCGAAGTCAGGCCCAGGGTCCAGTGCATAGGGAGCTCCACAGAGACATGGGGTATGTGCTACAGCACCTTGAGGCCCTCAGTACACACTCACAGGGTCAGCATGCTCCTCCTGCTAAGCTCCCAGCCCAGGCACCTTCAGGGCCATGAAGATGATGTGACTGCCCATGGATGGGGACCTTGGTCCCATTGTTTCCATATGGGAGCTCATGGGCTTCCACATCCCAGACAACACTCCCCGTCCAGGGTATTTACCCATCACATATGTCATATACCACCCCTGTATGCTGTCTTGTCTGTCTTCTAACCCAACCTACCTCCCCAAATATACCTACTGTCCTTCCACAAATTACCAATCCCACCTTCATAAACAAGGGCAATGTGTTCCCTACATGGGGTCACACCTGACATAACTGTCCATTTTGCACCACTTACTGCTGTATATATAGGTGTGTATTGATATGTGTGATGTTCCCTCACACATATCATTCAGCAGTGTCATTCAACAGTAGGGACATGTATTTATAAAAATATGTATGTGTGTGTTTGTATATATGTAGACATACATGTGTATATATATATATATATATATATATATATATATATATATATATATATATATATATATATATATATGTAGATATATATTATGAGTTGTATATATACATATAACCAAAAAATGAGGAACCAGTCAAAAGGCAACCAAACAGACTGGGTTTCGAAGACAGAAAAACTCCACTCTTTATTGACTAGTACATACAACTTAATGCTCCACAAAACATACGTTTTCATCCAGGCACCTCCCAGACTTCATTAAAAAATACACAGAATGTGAAAAACCTCCTGGAGTTCAATTCTCCACTGTAAAGATATCTTTGGAAATATTATGCTTTTGTGAAGTTCTGCAAACATGCAACAAGTGCCTAGGCATACACAGAATGCGAAAAACCTCCTGGAGTTCAATTCTCCACTGTAAAGATATTTTTGGAAATATTATGCTTTTGTGAAGTTCTGCAAACATGTAACAAGCACCTAGGCACTTGTTACATGTTTGCAGAACTTCACAAAAGCATAATATTTCCAAAGATATCTTTACAGTGGAGAATTGAACTCCAGGAGGTTTTTCACATTCTGTGTATTTTCTGATGAAGTCTGGGAGGTGCCTGGACGAAAATGCATGTTTTGTGGAGCATTAAGTTGTATGTACTAGCCAATAAAGAGTGGAGTTTTTCTGTCTTCGAAACCCAGTCTGTTTTGTTTATATATATATATATATATATATATATATATATATATATATATATATATATATATATACATATAGGTGTCTATATCTTTAGACATACATGTATGTATATATATATATATATATATATATATATATATATATATGTGTGTGTGTGTGTGTGTGTGTGTGTGTGTGTGTGTATATATATATACACACACACACACTACACAGATATATATATATATATATATATATATATATATATATATATATACGTGTGTGTGTGTGTGCGTGCGCGCACGTGTGTGTGTGTGTGTGTGTGTGTGTGTGTGTGTGTGTGTGTGTGTGTATGGGGTGCATTCAGACATCAGGTCCACACTCTGTAACTCTCCTTTTTGCACAGCTGCACTGTTCTGACTTGCTACAATACAGACAGGTGTCACATGTGAACACAGCCTAACATTAGGGGGTTATATATAGGGACAGATTGCAGGTAAGCCTATTACACACCTATGGCATTTGCACATGCTACATTACACATTAACATGACTGTCCTGCAAGTGGTGGGCTTTGAAACTCACGTGTCCATCATAACAGCATTACCTCCACCACCAGCTATTGGCCACACTAATATACATGTCTTGCAGTACACAACACACACTATGATGGCTTACATCTTGTCAGTCAGTGCTGATCTACACAGTTGACAGGTTTGGCCCACTGTCCACACGGACAGACACTATTATCCATAGCAGTTGTTCATCTGGACATCATTACAACAACAACGCCTGATAGCACATGTAAATCATTCCACATCATCTATCCCATTATTATGGACCAAGTACTACTTTCAGTTACATGCATATATGCTTCACATACCTGTTTTGGGAATGTCATCTCTTCTGGATACAGTTTGCTGTGTGGATGGATGTATTTGTGTTTGTTTGTTTGTTTTTCTTTCTCTCTCTCTCTCTCTCTCTCTCTCTATCTATCTATCTCTGTCTCTCTCCACTACATGGATTGTGCTGCTTTGAATACATTGCAGCATGGATTTTGTAGGTGATGCACATGATCAGGTAATGGCCTTTGCACCAATCATTGTCCACCACTTGCTACCTGCATACAGCCTGCTGTGTAGTACTTCCAATTACCACTGTTATGGCAGCCCACTACTATAAATTCCTAAATCATGTGGGCATGGTCCCTTTACCTTTCCTGTATGGAGGTCATCCTTCCTGTGTGGGGTCAGTGGTGTTACAGACAGAAGGTAGCAACACATCTCACAAAAGGACTTGCAGACACAGGCCATCTACATATTTGTATAAGGTTCCAGACCTACAGACAGTGTGAGTAGTGTTGTTAAATGCATTGTATACCACTGGTGTTACAGGGTTTGTGTATACATATTAGTTTAGGATGGAATGCAGTCTGTCTGCATAGCTCTCAACTGTGGGCCTATCCATATGATGGCCAGGGGATTGCATGTTATGTTTTGTCTATCCACCACACAGGTATTGTCGCAGATGTATCACTGGCATTCTGTCTGTTGAGTGCTATCAGTACATGGCTACATCCATTTGTGTTTCTGACTTCATATTCCTGACTAAGGGTATGTTGCAAACAATCCTGTAACACCAGCAACTTTCTCAGTGTATAACAACAATATTGCAAATTTGGCCCTGTATTCCAGCCTCTGTCCTCCACCTATATACAAGGCTTTGTCCATATGTCATGCAGTAAGAGTTTGATAAGTAGTGGCCTATGAATATGTCGTGCTGCCATTCCTGCCACCATTCCAGTGATGTTGTGGTCCCCACACATATTGTGGGGTAGGTTCCATATATATGTGGGCTACAGCTGGACAAAACGTGTGTGGCCTTGTGCAGTCCAGAGATCAGAGTATGTAACACTGTTATATGCCCCTGTAAGTCAGTCTATGGGGTAAGGGTATGCACCATATATTACCTAGGCTGTTACAACATGTGAGGGATATCAGTAGTAAGACACCTTAAGGTATATGGCTGTACATTTTATTATATATTTTACCTTGGTATCATTGGTGGCCTAGTGCTTACTGTCATACAGACTGTTCTGTTTGTCAGTGTGATAGTGCTGTTTTAATTTAAGCATTGTTATACAACAGATACATCTTCATTGTGGCAACTTAATTCCCCCCCCCCCCAGGGATTGTGAACAAAGTGCAATTGGAGGCTGCTGAACTACATCTACATTACTTACTGTTGACTGATTGTTATCTTCTGGCCCAGTGTGTCTTTACTGTTGTACTACTTGATGGCCTTGGCCTGGACCACCACATATTTATGCTTTCAGATTACTGTATAAAATGATTTGCTTGAGAGTTGCATTACTCAGTTAGTATGTATTTCAAAGACCTGACAGCTATATGACATGGCATATGCAACTGTAATAGTACACAAATAAACATTTCTTATGTACGCAAACCTGTGTGTGGTGTCCTATCCTTTGACTTCTCTGCGGGTATATATTTCATGCAATAATTATCTTAAGTATGAGATAATTGTATACTGTCCATTTTAATATGTGGCAACTGCAGGAATACTGGTTGTTCAATATGCTGTGCATCCTCTAAATATGCATCTTCCTATTCATATCTATACATAGTAATATACGTATAAGTGTGTGTGTGTGTATGTATATGCATATATATTTTTATATATGTATATATATATATATATATATATATATATATATATATATTTTTTTTTTGTGTGTGTCTGCATATATGTGTGTGTGTATATGTATCACTGAAATGCTTATTGCTTCCACATTGTACATTCTCTATGGTAGCCAAACTGTACTGCATGATGTGTTATTGATACCATCCTGAAATCATACAGGTGGGATGGATTAGTGTTAACTTCTTGTGGCTATGTTGTGTAGGATCCTGGGTATGGGGCGTGCAAGTGTTGGAAGGCAGACCTGTTTGGCTGTGGGGGAGTGGATCATATCAATAATTACAAGAGGTACTTTTATTGGGTCCCCTCCTCACCCCCATTAACTGTGTCTTTGATCATATATGTATTTGTCGTGTTCTCTTAATATATCTATAGATAGATATATATATATATATATATATATATATATATATATATATATATATACATATAATCACACACACACACACACACACACACACACACACACACACACACACACACACACACACACACACACACACACACACACACACACACACAAGCACACACACACACACACATCTACATATATAAATACATTTCCTGTACTGTTGAATGACTTTGCTGGATTATATGTTTGTGAAGACATCAGAGTTATGTATATCTAACATGCTTTAGTGGTAAATCACTTTGGCTATGGTGTGCAGGGTCCTGGTTTTGAGACATGCAAAGTCTGTTTATTTTGTTGGTGGGCCAGAACAAGGGCCATTGGATACAGGGTGATTAAGGCATTTTTAAGAAGTTGTAAGCAGGTTAGGGTGGGTTTGCGCAAAGGTAAGGAATGCTAACTTCCAGTTACAGTTTCTTATACTCAGTTAGCTTCTACATTGCTTAACATGTGTAGGCATTTCTTATCCCCACACAAACATGATTAAACCCTCTTACTGCTGTTTAAAAATGCTTACTCCTGCTTACCCCTGCACAAATTTCTTTAAAAGAAAAGAAAAAAGGTTGATAGGAAAGTGATGAAAAAGGGGCACAAAGAGGGAAAGACAGTAGGGGAAATAGCTAGGGATGTGCTACATGGGTATAGGGAAGGTTCTTAGCTGCCGATTTCTTCCACAGCAACAGCTGTGCATATACACAGATTTGGAGATAGATTTGGACACTCATACCCCTGAGAGAGGGGAGAGGACAACAATATTATGTTGTGAAGCGAATTAGACCAGATTATATGTGTCCAGTGGGCATGTGTGCAAAATGGACAGCTACGTATGGGGCGAGATTTTTTTTTGGGAACAGATTGCCCTTTTTTTTAAGGTGAGAGTGGGATGTTGTGGAGGGATAGTAGGTATATTTGAGGTGGTAGATTGGGTAGGATGACAGAAAAGACAGCATATAGGAGTGGTATATGACACATGTGCGGGGTAAATACCTTGGATGGGGAGGGGTGTTTGGAAGTCGGAAGCCCATGAAACCCCAAATGGAAACAGTGGGAGTGAGGTCTCTACCCATGGGCAGTCACCACTGCACCTTCACAGCCCCAAAGGTGGCTGTGCTGGGAGCTGTGTAGGAGGGGCAGTCTGACCATCTAGATGCATCATGCTGCCCTCGAGCTGGCATAGGTGATCTCCGAACTCCCTGTGGAGCTCGCAACACACCAGATCCCGGACCTGACTATGGTTGACAGTTTCCTGTCTATGCCTGCTTCCAGGGGGGTGAGTCCCATCCCCTGAGGCAATTCCACCCAAAGGTGATGTAGGACCAGCAAACGAGGAGGTCCCGGGGTGGGCCCTAGACATGCTGTTGACCAATGTCACACCTGGATGAGGTGGGAGACGTGGGTCTGCTGAGACCGTCCTTCTCAAACGTGCTATGGTGTTTCAGTTTTAAAACATATGTGGGTTAGTAATAGTCAACACATTCCAGGATTAGGTATAACAGCATGCATAGATATTTCCATTAACCCAAAACACCAGATATAGAACAGTTGCATAGCAAACAGAACACATGCATATATGGAACTGCAGTGGCCATTACAACAGCATGCAGGTACACTCTTGGCAGCATGCCACCAATGTGGGAGTATTTCAACATGGCACATTCATAGAAATAAATTTCAATATTTATCGAAAAATAGGACATATGTCCCAACCGTAGATTTAATTGTAAACATACCCAATGAGTTGTGTATTTAGATTATTGTTGCAGATATGGTGGGGGGGTGAGAAAGATGTCAATTAACAACTTGTATATCCCTGTAGTTCTCAATACTTTCTTAGTCAGTGCTGTAATCTGTACCTTACAGGTATTATTACACTAACTTATGGCCTTAGTTTGGACAGTGGTATGGTTTTAGACAACTATATACGTGAACTGTGTTTTACCTGCAGTATACACCTCTTACCTGGTATGCCTGTGGAGGTATTATTTGTTAACACTGCCTGACTGTTTCTACGCATATTCCCAGATTCCAGGTTGATGTTATGCATATACCTCTCAATCTCTTATTGCACGCACTCTGGGCAAGTCTTGAAAACATACAGGTGAAACTGGGACATATTTTAACTATTGTCGTCATAAACCTTTGGTGAGTTGCTACAATGACAGGTTTGTTTTCATATACATTTTCTGAATATTTACAGGTCTGACAGTCAGTTATATGTCATTAAATGCTGCCTAAATGTCAGAGATAATCATACTGATTTGCCAGGGGGACAGGGTAATGGGTCTATATTAGAACATCGAAGTTTCCAAACTTCAAATGTTCTAATATCGAACCCTATTACGTGAAAGCTAAAAACATTGAACATACAGAACAGCAAATTTTTTCCTAGGGTAAAAAATTTGTTGCTCCAAAACACATGCATACAACACAAGCACACCAAACAAACAGCAATCTACACACATACACCTAAAATCTTACACCTAACCCTACACAAAACTATACACACACCATTAACTATCCACTTACCTTAACCCAAACCCTAATCCTAAGGTCCATCACTATCGCACACTTACCTGACCTGCGCCCTAACCCTAACTCACTTACCCTGCCCTAACCCTCACGTCCACACAATTACACACTTACCTGACTTGCGCCCTAACCCTAACTCACCTAACCCGCCCTAACCCTCACGTCCACACAATCACACACATACCTAACCCACGCCCTAACCCTAACTCACCTAACCCGCCTTAATCCTCACATCCACACAATCGCACACATACCTAACCTGCACCCTAACCCTAAATACCCTAAACCGCACTCAATCACACACTTACCTGAACCTGACCCGTAACTCTCCACCACAGAGCTGAAAATACCGAAGCAACAGAAACGGACAACCAAATTCTTTCCCTAGGAAAAAATTTGGTTTTCTGTTACTTCGATATTTTCAACCTTTGCGTAATAGGGTTTGATGTTAGAACATTTGAAGTTTTGAAACTTCTATGTTATAATATAGACCCAGGGTAACAGGCAGCAGATATGGGCCAATTATCTGGACATTCTAGGCAAATCTGTACAGTTGAGGGGTATGGTTCTGCATACGGCTTACTACCACTCCGAGGATTCAAACCATGGCTGTGTCTGCTAAAAATAAAACAGTGTACATCACATTTGAGTGTGCTATATAGATATTACTGTGTATCTCTTATCTGATTTCTGTCTATAAGTCTCCCATGGTTTTACAATCTGACCTTGTAATTACAACACTCTTTTACAGGGTTTCTTGGACAGTTTTATTATGTAGCACACCTTATTATTCAGAGAAACTGCAACAGTAAACAGAACCAGTCCAGGATTTCAAACTTTATTTCTAGGCACAGTTTTTTTATCTGACAGACCTGTGGAGGGAATGTTTGTTAACACCACCTGAATGTTCCCATACATATTACCAGATTCCACATTATTATTATGCGCATACGTCTCACTCTGCTACTGCACACACTCTGGTCATAGCTTCACAACATGGGGGTGGAGATGGAACATACTTTGCATATTACTCTCATAACATCTTGGTGATTTGCTAAAGTGACAGGATTGTTCTTCTAGATATATTTCTGACAGTTATGATGTCTGACAATCAGTTGTATGTCATTATTTGCTGCCTAAACTTCTGGGATCATCCAACTGATTTGCCAGGGGGACAGGGTGACAGGCAGGAAACTTAAGCTAATTATCTGAACTTTCTGACAAAATATCAGTATAGTTGAGGGGTATGATTCTGCATACAGAATGAATCAGAAACAGTGAATCTGACAGGCAGCAGGCAGTAGCATCACACCACAAGAAAGTATGAAAACTCCCCTCAGTCTGTGTTTCCCCACAAACTCTGCACCTTCAGAGTAAACCTGGGAATTTAAACAGACAAAATGCTAGAGGCTTCCATTGCTTGGATACATCACCATGTGCTGGAGGCTGATGGTGGTGAGGAGGATAATGCTGCCAACCACTGTAGACCCAGGAGGAGGAGAGTGTTCAGACCCAGGGTGACCTATCAGGGGCTACATGATCTAGAGATTGTAGAGTGTTACAGGATGGACAGGGACATATGTCAGCAAATTGTGGAGCTGTGCCGGCATCGGCTAACATCCAGAACAAATAGAGGGAAGCCCATCCCAGTGGATACTAAGGTATGTGTTGCCTTAAGAATACTAGCTACAGGTACTGTCCAAACACCTACTGGGGATATCATGGGGGTGTCACAGGCATCTGCATCCAGAGTACTCCATCAGTTCCTGGATGCCATGTTACCACATGTTCATGAATGCATCCTCTTTCCTGACACCTGTGAGGAATTCACCAGAAATACGTGTCTCCTCCCCCATGTAGCTGAATACCCACAGGTACTGGGTGCCATAGACCACACGCACATCCACATCAAAGCACCACCTGATGAGCAGGATAGGGTCTACATCAACCACAAGTGGTTCCCTTCCATCAACTGCCAGGTTGTGTGCGATTCCCATGGCATTATCATGCAAGTGTGTACTGGCAGCCCTGGAAGCTATTATGACTTCCATATGTGGAATTGCTCACAGCTGTATCAGGGGTTTGCCAGGAGGGATATCTCAATTGGCTATCTAGTGGGGGATGCTGGCTACGCACTGGAGCTATGGCTGATGACATCCATCAGAAATGCACACACCCCCGAACAAGAATGCCATAATGAGGCACATGCATAAACCAGGATCATTATAGAGAGTGTATTTGGGATGCACAAGTCACAGTTCTGCTGCCTTGACATATCTGGTGGAGCCTTGCAGTATTCTCCAGCTACATGTGGACAAATGTTTACAATATTTGCCATACTACACAGTATGATCCTGCAGAAACAGCCACAGCAGGAACAACATGGGGAGTGGACACACAGCCCACCACCATTGCCAAAGTCACCACAGGGAATTGGAGGAGGAACTTCCTGAGCCTTCCCCTAGAGGCATCCAGAGGCATGCCCAGTATGCCTATGGCTTGGCAAAGAGGCAACGCATAGCACATACACTGACACTGTAAGGACCCAGGGACTAATACTTCTCTCAGACTCACACATACAGTAGAAGGGAGGCCAAACATGACACTATCTGTACTTCACCATGTATAGGGAGTGTACTGTGTGCGTCCTACATAGTAAGCCCTCCAGCACCATCCTTAATACCACCCCAGGCACAAGGTATGTCACCCTTACTATCAATTACTGAATGGAGTACTATATTCTGATAGTTATATCTATGCTATGGATGCAAGCATCCAAGGGAATTGGTTGGCCAAATGGGATAGCAGCAGATAGCTGACAGCTATATGGGACAGCATGAAATCCATAACTAATACTGGTGTCCCCATACTAGGCAGTAGTGCTCAGGGTGACAACCCCCACTGCAGTACATGTGGTGGCTCGACTAACTGTGGCTGTCCACAGGTTACACACATGGATGTCAATGAGCATTCCCATTCCCACCCTCAGCCTCACCCATCAGGACAGGTGTAGATGACCAGAAATAAAGGTCGGGCAAAGCTCCACAAATGTTAGCAATGGTGAACAGCACCACTACAGACCTACACAGACATACCACAACAGGTCTGGCAGTTGCAGTATAGTTCTGATGAGTAAGATGTCTAAAATTGAAATGTATGCCATTACAATTTAACTTGAGTACTCCACTGATATGCTTCCAATCAGCAAGATAGGGCACAATACAATATTAAATCGAAGCAAAAAGAGTTATATCTGAAATACCAGTGCAGTCAGTGCAAATGTGGAAAGTTTTCAGGAGTACCCCTCCCCAATCCCATGTATAAATGGCAGTAACATGTAAGTTTGTACAGTAATATCAGTGGAGCACAGATTGCCTGAGCTGTCTCAATCAACATAATAGCTGGTGTATGTCCACTATATGCAGGGGTCAGTATGTCAATCTTTTGTGAGTGTTTAATATTGTCTGGAAGTGGATAGCATGTAGGCCTGGATGTTGTGTCTCAGTGCCCTAGGTACAGTACTGTGTTTAACAGGACCATGTTCCAACAACTGCAGTGCCAACCAATCTGCTTCTCAGCTACATATATGTTACTAGTTGTACACACTCACTGTCCAGATGTCAATTTGTGTTACTGTCAGAAAGCTGGATAGGCTATGAACAGGGGCCCATACATAGAAACAGTACACAGGTGGAAGAACTCTACTCAGTGCCTAGAAAGTATCTATGAACTGCACACACCCTTGGAATTAAATATAGAGGTCAGCATCACATTAGTTTTCTGTCTAATATGGAATACTGGTTGTCTGACCAATCACTGGCAGCCCACATAAACCACAGTTATAAAGTAATGACACACTGCTGATGTTCACATACAAGGCAGGAGAAGGGGAAGGTCCCAATCATATCTGTAAGTCAGGTGTCATAAGCTTCCATATCACACACGCAGTCAGTCCACCCCCCCCCCACAACAGCCACAGGTATTTCATCAGTCATATCCTTGCTGTTGGGAATGATGTCAGAATCAGCACGTCTTTTATAGAATACACACAGGATGCAGCATGCTGACATGGTGTCCCATGCAGGTGTGTCCCTTACCATAGGAAACACCCTGCACACATCCAGACTGATGCATCACTATGAACTAGAAGGCTTGCCAGAAACACCTCACCCACTTGCCCATGTCACCCTACGGAAGTCCACTGGCTTGCAGCCTGGTAACATATGAATGACAAAATGTAGTGGCCTGCATCACTCTCATGTGCCCTACAGGCCTTTGTCAAATGCCCATGGTTCACTCATAGTGCATCATATGCTTCCCCCATAGTGCCATCATACGGAATTTCATAGGATCCTAACTAAAAACATAACATGTTAAGCAGAAAACAAATGCAAAGCCATGCTGACAAATGCCAGTAGCATGCCTCTCCATGTCCTAGTGCAAGAATTGTGGACCAAGACATAAATACTGCTGTGATAAAGGTCAAACTTTAGAAATATGTCTGAGATATTGCTACCATACTGTTGGGAAAAGAATATAATTATAGAGGGGGGCATAAATGCATGGAAATCATGGAGTGTGTGAAGTCTGAAACTCGAATGTCTGCTCATACTTCCCTCTGACTGCAAACCCATGAATGCATAACCACAAACCTGCTTGTAAACCACAATGTGAAGGGAAATCCACCAGACATATGAGTCCTGCATTTGGATAACCTCACCAAATCTGTACAAATGTGAGGTTTGCCCACAGCAGGATATGTCCATTCAGTTAAGTTGAGAAATGTACAAGAATGGGATCCCCAGCTAGGTTAGCACTCTACACTATCTGCTGATGTATGTCACCTTAGATGTACCTTCAGACATGCCTCAAATCTGTAAGCTCAATAGCACATGCAGTAAATCCATAAATTACTGCAACAAATAAGTAGATAGGTCTGGTTTCGAATCTCAGTCCTAGCAAGTGTGTGTGTATGAAGGAATTTCTGTTTTACTCCATCCCCACCCAGTACACATCCCATTATCTAATATCAGAACATGTGCTGTAGTCAGTCTCTGTACAAATTCCTTTTGTTAGCCCTCAGCCCTATAGGCTCTGTTGTGCTTCTGATAACTGTGTAACAGTAGAGTACCAATAACTATTTATGTAGTGATCCTAATCACAGTCCTGTCAAATGGAAATGTGTATCTGTTTGTGTGTGTGTTTGTAGGTGAATGATTTTGAGGCCATTCCCACTCACTCCTTTTTACATTGCCCTCTTTTATCACTGCTGCTGATGTCACTCACCATTAAGGATACTCTTGGAGAGCTCTCAAATATATAGGATTCGTAGTGCATCTGATAAATGCATAATACTATAGTGCAGTAAACTAGTTAGGTAGGAGTTTTAATCTCAGTCCTGGCAAATGTAAAAGTGTGTGTGTTTGTGTGAGAGTGGCTGTAGTTATTTAGACATGATTTTGAGACAATTGGTACTTACTACACTTCCCTTTCCCCTCCTTTATCATTGTTGCTGATGTCACTCACTGTTAAAAATACCTTTGGACAGCTGTCAACTATGTAAGCTTTGTGGCACATCTGATAAATGTGTAATACTATAGTGCAGTAAACTAGTTAGGTAAATGTTTTAATCTCAGTCTTGGTAAATGTGAAAGTGTCTGTAGTTATAGGGACATGATTTTGAGCCCATTGGCACTCACTACACTTCCCTTTCCCCTCCTTTATCATTGCTGCTGATGTCACTCACTGTTAAAAATACATTTGGACAGCTGTCAACTATTTAAGCTTTGTGGCACGTCTGATAAATGCATAATACTATAGTGCAGTAAACTAGTTAGGTAAACATTTTAATCTCAGTCTTGGTAAATGTGAAAGTGTCTGTAGTTATAGAGACATGATTTTGAGCCCATTGGCACTTACTACACTTCCCTTTCACCTCTTTTATCACTGCTGCTGATGTCACTCACTGTTAAAGATACCTTTGGACAGCGCTCAAATATGCAAGCTTCGTGACACATCTGATAAATGTGTTATGCTGTAGTGCAGTAAACTAGTTAGGTAGGAGTTTTAATCTCAGTCCTGGCAAATGTAAAAATTTGTGTGAGAGTCTGTAGTTATAGAAACATGAATTTGAGACCATTGCCACTTAATACACTTCCCCTTCTCCACTTTTATCACTGCTGATGTCACTCACTGTTAGATATACCTATGAACATCTTTCAGATATGTAAGCTCCATGGCATGTCTGATAAATGCATAGTACTCTAGTGCAGTAAACTAACTAAGCAGGGTTTTGAAGCTTGGTCCTGGCAAGTGTGTGTGTGTCTGTGGTTGTGTCATTAACATTGTGAACCATATCCATTGGGGGGTGGGTTTTGCTACACTTTTGTGTGGGTCCACCCAGCAAACTTCCAAATGTCCACTGTACAGGACCCACTTTTGTGGTAGCTGTGGACACTCTTCAGTCCTACAATCTGTTTGGCATGTGATATTACTATAGAACAATATGGAGTCCAAAGCAGGATATGTGGCCCTTTTAGTCCTGTGATAAAATTCCACACACATGAATCATAGGCAGATGCACTCATCTATTCATTAATCCCTATGTCACTAAGTGGTATGCAAACAAGCTCACAGATGGATCTCACAGTGTGAAAGCAGTGAACTACATGTCAGACTGCAAAACAATCACAAATGGTGTCAGACTGCCAAACAGTGATGTTTGTGTTGTACCACAGGTTCTTGTCCTGTGTCCAGTCTTGTGTGTGGCTCTGATATCCAGCCCAACAGGAATGAACTGTGGTTAGCAATGTTTGCAGACAATTGCTAATTGGGAGGGGGGGCCTGTTTGCATCCCCACATTATGTTAACTTCCTGTATAAAGTTGCCACTGACACCTCCACACTGGCCTTAGCCTTAATGTCAAGAAATGTGTCCCAATCCCCTGTTGAACCAATGTGTTGTCCACAAATGACCCCCTTGGTGGTAGTCCAATGGAGACAGATGTCCTTATAGGAGGTCTGTGAACACAGCTTGACAGCAACCTCTCTTCTGACTACCACACTGCCACTGTGGACAGAAAGTCCTTCCATGTGGCATATTACATAACTAAGGGTGTGTCATCCAGGAATGAAGAGGTCAATGTCTCCCTCTATTCCCCACTCATTAAGCCAATCAGCAGGTCCAGTGGCCCATTTACCATGTAACTCAGTAGACACCTTCAACAACTGGGTAGGCTTCAAGTGTACCTGACATGTATGACCCTTGGCATGAAACAACTGTCTGATATGGAAAGAGCTCAAACCCTCTGGGTGTTCCCGGTCACATCTTGGCTACTTACAGGCAATTCCTGCTTGACTGACATTTCCATGTCTGCCTAGCTGTTTGCAAACTTGAGTTGAAAATACTTGGAGGACATTCTCACCCACTACACCCCCAGTGCTATACTTAGAAAGGGCTCCTGCTGTACTGCACTGTAGAGGTACCTTGTGACACTCTTCATCCTATGGTCTACCTTGATCTTGCAGTACCAGAATAACAATGTTCTACCGAGTAGAGAGGTGTGGTTTTCCCTCTGAGTCCTGGCATATGTATGTGTGTCTGTGTATGTGTTTGCAAGTATGTGTGAGTGTGCATATTTGTAGGAGACAGCATTCTGAGGCCCCATTCTCCAAATATACTGCACAGTGCCAAACATTACAACGGATAGTGATGTTGCTCACCTTAGGAGAGCCATGGGACAATCTTCACCCTACTAGCTCTGTGGCACATGCGATAAATGCCTATCAGTGCAATAGCAATAATTACATAGGCAGGCAAAGGTTTGCATTTTATTCCTGGTAAATGTGTGATTGTGGGTTTGTCATAGCATTATCATGGGTATGAGTGAGTACTATATGCAATGTGGGTGGGGTGCTGGGTGTAATATGTTTACACCATGGTAACCCCAGTACATGTCCCAAGGTCCACTGTATGAAGACCGCTGTCACCACTGACCATACAGGTAACTGATGACACTCTTCAGCCCAATAAGGCATGTGCTATGTGCCAAAACTCTGTAAGAGTATGGACTGAATGAAGAGATAGGCAGGGCTGCTAACTGCAGGTGTCATAAATGTGTGTATGGCTATATTTGTGTTGGTATTTGTGTATATTTCTGTAGCTGATAGTATTTCCTGGCCATTCTAACCCAGGACATCTCTCATTACCATACTGTGCAAGGCCAGTGGATGTCATTCATCTTAGTGGGACTGTGGAGCACACTTCACCCTACTTTCTCCATGGTGTGTGCAATAAATGCAGAGCACTTGAATAGCAAGATGTAGGTAGGTAGTGTTTCTAATCTCAGTTGTGCCAAGTTTGTATGTCTGTGTGTGTGAGATCAGTATTCTGACTGTGCGTGTTTGAGTGACAAATGTGGCCATGGTTTACAGTTTTACACCATTGTATTCCCAGCACATGTGCTGTCCTATGTCCACATGGCTGATGCCTAACTCCTGCCACATGCTGTGGCACAGACATCCTACAGTTGATGATTGCCACCATCTCACCCAACCGTCTATCTCTGACCTCAGCATAATAACGATGAGCATCTCCAAGATCAAAGATGCTGCCACACATAGCATGAAGAATTGCATTTGTGACCCTGAGAATATGTCCAGTGTTAGATATGATACATGCTTGTGCCTCCACTTCCACAACAGTCCAAAACATGTGTTTGCTGACACCTGCTGTGGCACTTGTGTCAGGACCATGATGGGCAGCAGTTCACGTATGAGCACCCCCACCCATCCACATGTGTGGAATCTGCCAGTTCTTTGGCTATGGAAGGTGTATACACACTATATAGTGCTCTTAGATTTACATGACAAACATGTTTATCATACTCATATTCACAGGTAGCATATGGATATGTACAATATCTCTGTAACTGGCCTAGCAGTGGCACAGTCAGTAGTGTTTGACAGAGACTCCAGTGTTTGTCATGTGTGAGCTGTCCTTTCCTGGGGTGAGTTAGGGTCCTGAGCTCTGCTCCATGTCACAGCAGAGAGAGGCAGATGCTATTGCCAGGTCATCACTACAGCAAGTCTCGCTCAGACATAAATCTGTCAAAATCCTATTTACCATTATTAGAAAACACATACTACATTCACTTATATGCTGACTTGTTTCACATACCTTTTTATTGTTTCACACTGCACTGGGTTGTATCAGCAGGTTGCTCTACGTCTTTCTGTTCCCTAACATGGAGTACTGGTAGACATATGTTTGGAATAGGTATCTGCATGCCCTTTGTAGGTAATACTCTTGACCAGGTGATGCTCTGTGCACCAGTTGGTGTTCCCCACTTGCTAATTGCATGCAGAGCAGCTGGGTAGTTCTTCCAATAGCCAATGTCATGGCAACACACCCCTATAATTGAATACTAAATGTGGGTGTTGTCCCTTTGCCTTGGCTGTGAGGAACACATCCTGGAGGTCTATGGCTACTGAGTGTTACACATAGCAAGTGGGAATAACTCTTACAACAAGACTCGTGGTGACAGGCCAACTAAATGGTGGAGAAAGTTAAAGATTTAGGGACCAAATGTGAGTATTACTGTTATATAATGTGAATACTGCTAGTTTTACAGGCATTGTGTGTACATGCTCCTTTTGCATGGATGTCAGTCTAACAAAGTTATGTGTCTGCATAGCTCTGAACTGTAGGCCTATCCACATAATGGCCAGAGGATTGCCTGTCATGTTTTGTGTGTTACCCAGACAGGTGTTGTCCTTGGCAAATCAGTGGCATACTCCGGTAATTGCTGCCAGTAAATGGAAACATCCATATGTGTTTCTGACTTCATATCCCTCAGAATGGAAATGTTGCAAACAACCCTGTACTACCAGCAACTTTCTCAGCGTATAACAGCAATATATAAAATATGGCCCTGTGTTTGGACCTCTGACCTCCACTTACATGACAGGCTTTGTCCAGTTGTCATACAGTAGAAGGTTGATAGGTATGGTCTATCAGTATGTAGTGCTGACATTCCTGCTATCATCCCAGTGATGTTGTGGAATAAGACACATTAAGGGAGGTAGGGGGCATACATATAAGTGCAAAGGCTGGACAGCATGTAGAACCCTGTACAGTCAAGAGGTGGGTCTGTGGAATAGTAGGACATGGCTTAGAATCAGTCAGTTAGAACATGTGAGAGATATTAGTTATTACATGGACAAATGTTCTATCGCTGCTACTTGTCATACATTTCACCATGGGGACTGTAGTGGGTTACAATGTACTTTTTTGGAAAAGGTCTGTTTCCCAGTTTCATCAAACACTTAGAACCATTGTTATGTGAAGAATCAATTTACATTGCATCATTTGATACTGTATCCCCTGGGGGGGTAACTGAGGAGTGTACGTGGAGGCTGTTTAAGAACATATGTAATTGTCAATTGTTTCCTGTATTTCAGGCAATTATGTTTTGCAATGTTGTAATACTTGACACCAAAACACATTAAAACCTTTGTGCGTATTGATGGCTGGTTGTTTGTTGTTTTACTAGCCTCAGTCATTTTAGTTATATTGCTAAGAGGTCAGTGTATGTCTGGCCATTGTGTATGGTGTATCCTGTTTTAGCAGCAGTGTACTGTGTACTCATTAGTTGTACTGTTTAGGGGTTGGCAGCAGATGTCAGTGGCATGGATTCCTTTGTATCATTAGCAATGTGTTTGTATGACCATAGACTGGTCCCCCCACTTCATCTGGCATGGTCTAGAATTGTACTAAGGTGCTCTTGACTCTGACAGTGCTGCAAGTTATTGACAACTAACTCAGTACTGATTCCACAGTCTTCCTTCCCTATGATAAGCTGACTGTACTGCATGCTGAGGTTGAGAACATCATAAAATAGAACAGCTCAGATTGCTTAGTGGTTATATGCTTTGACTATTGTGTACAGGTTCAAGGGCTGTATATTTTGATGCAGGCCAGGTGTATATATATTTGGTTGGACATGTGATATGCACTCACACATCCATTGTACACCAGCTACACTACATGGAGACACATACCAGACACTTGGCTATTAAAATAACACTAATTAGTTACCTTTCCTGTAACTAGTCTTGTCCAGATACAGAATTGCTGTATCTAGGACTGTATGTTAGCTTCCGAGTGTTGCCCAAGTCTGCTCTTCAATGTGTCACTTCGATATGCTAGTTCTCTCCTTTCCTGTACTTTCAATAGTGTATTACTTTAGCACTTTAACAGACATCTTGTAGCATGTATTTTACCACACAAACATGGTAACAGCACTAAGCATTCTATGAGAAACAGCTCCAGTAATTATTATTAATGACCACCCCTCCAGGAATGTCTACAGGTCAGTTCCCTGTGTTTTCACCCATTAACCTGCTGAACTTGGCCATCCTGAGGCAATGTCCAACTGCCTCATGTACACTGACAACCCTCACGTCCTAACTCTCTACACTCAGACTTGCAAGAGATGCACCTATACATCCAAATTGAAAGCCACACACTCCCCTGCCAAGACCAGACTATTTGGTCAAGGGGAGATGGTCAACACTTGCACCATACTACATTGAACCCATAGCCCTCCAGAACACACACCGGCATTGCCTTCATATAAAAACACAAACCACACACCTACCTTTGCGGAGGGTTGCAATGAAAAGCTGCACATACAGCAGAGACCTCCAAGGTGGACATGCAGTCCACCACTGCCACACAGTACTAATCACAAGACACATATGTCTCCTAAACAGTGTGCCACTCTTCCAAAGTGCCTAAAGGAAAACAGCATGACCAAAACAATAGGCATAGTTGACTTGATAGTGAGGAACAGTAATGTCCCACTCATTAGGCCAAAAAAGGAGAAAGTGACAGTCAGCTGGCTGTTGGCACCAGGATCCACCACATAACACACAATAAGGTTCCCCAACAAGAGGTACACATATGACTCTGTTATTGTACATGTGGGTGTGAATGTCCTTAGACGTATCTCCCTGGACTATATGGAAACAAACATGTATGAGCCTTCTGACTACGTAGCCCAGATGGGTATGACCCTAGCTTTGAGCAGCATCCTACCATCACCCAGAGTGATAACACAGTACAATCTGAAAACAATTGTTCTCAACAATTGGCTACATCTCTGGTATCATATTAAGGAGTTCTACTATCTGTACGCCTGGGATGATATTTTTGACAGACCATGATCCTCTGCCACAGATGACCTGCATCTGTCAACCCTGGGCTTCCAGATACTGGCCAAGGGTCTTGCTACCCCTATAGTGGCTTTTTTAGGCAGTGGTCCACATACCACATTACCACTGTAACATCTACAAACAAATGTAATCTGAGGATCATGCTGCTTAACCCTAGAGGTCTACATTTAAAAATGCACTCACTCAAAGCAATCCTTAAGCTGGAGAATATCAACATTTGTGCTGTAACAGGGAACTGGTTCAAGGTGGCGGGAAGCACACCTGCACTACCAGGCTATCACTCATTCCACACCTGTGTGGCCCTGAAGTTGAACTGCAGCTGCAAGGGTGGTGGTTTTCAATATTCATAACAGTTGCACACACTTCCAGACTGTTACCACAACAAAATGCAGCTGAAATACTTCAGGTGCAACTAACATTGGCTAAGACAGCAATACAGGTCATAGCCTGCTGTATGTCCACAAATATGGGCCGAGACTCACAATCCCCATTCCTAAGCACCCTGCGGAATATTAGGTTCCAACCTAACACTCTCGTACTGGCCGACATCAACTACCCCTATAATAACTGGAAAAACTACTCATGTACCAATACACTTGGCCAATTCTGGGATTCATTGATTCCAATGCCCTGGACATGCTAATTCTTACTCCCTCTAGAGGTATCCACATCCTTGACCTGGTCATTACTAACATGGGAGAATGTTGCTCTACACCAATAGTCAACTCCAGCCTGGTTAGTTACTAACACAAACTAATCACATTGGAATTCCACATCCCTCCCACCCCCCCCAACAAACATAATCACCATGAAATCTTCTCTAGCACTAATGTTGGGAACATACAAACAGAGGTGGCTAGCTGCATGGCACCCATGCAGATGGAGACTAGTTGCATGACCATAGAATCTTACAGCAATGCACTGTACGAACACACACATAAATGCATAGAACTCGCCATATGCAATACAACCAAGATGCTCTGCTCAGAAATAAGGAAGCCAATCTGGTGGTCTCCTGCCATAAAGAAACCCTACAACAGAAGGGGGAGCTTCATGTGGAATAAGGTGATGTCCCAAGTCTGGGAATACTCCCTTATCAGCCTCAACCAAAGGTTGTGATCTCTCCTCAACACCTGTAAAGGTACCTATGACAACATGATTGTAGCAGATAATGGAGACAACCACAGGGCCTTCAATAGTTATGTATAGAATTTCCACAGCACAGTAGCATAACCCTCAGAGTATGTATGCTTGTATCTGTTAAGGTGGTGCTTTCATTTGGCTTCTGGACATTAAATCTAAAATGCACTATGGTGATATTTCTGCCAATATATGTTAGCAGGAACAGTGTTACTATAACAACCTTCTCAGCTTATCTACTCACATAATTTGGATATGTCTCTATTATCATGCCTTTGTTCCCCCACGTTGTCTGGCTTGTTCCAGATTCATTGCACTAAAGGGTTGTGAGGATACCTCTCCACTGCCAGGCTGTTTGAAGAATGTCCAAGTGTTTGTCCCTTACTTTGTTACTGTTCCACAGTTCCTTTGCATTTCTCTGGGTAACACTGTTATGATGCAAGGATTTATGTCAGTGAAGACTGACTTGCATGTCATTTCCCATCTCCATATCATTCCAACAGTTCTGCTAATACAGTCCCTGTTGCTGTACAACTGTTCAGTTATGAGAACAATATTCCGATTCTGTCCGTATATCTGACCCATTACCCAACCTTTGTGCAGCCTTTGTTCTTTAGTCTTGCACTAAGAGGTTGATATGTATGATTCTGAGGTATGTCTACACTGCATGTTATATGACTACATACATATATATGCAGATATGTAGATACAGGTATATATATATATATATATATATATATATATATGTGTGTGTGTGTGTGTGTGTGTGTGTGTGTGTGTGTGTGTGTGTGTGTGTGTGTGTGTGTGTGTGTGTGTGTGTGTGTGTGTGTGCATGCATAGGTTCATAGGTAGATACTAAGCTATTGGCCCTAGGGCCTATATCAGCCTAGCCAAGTCTATATTATGTGATCGAAAACTGAAATGTTCGAACACATAATAATCGACCCCTAAATGTTGAACCGTCGGAATGTAGAACAGTTCAATGGAGATCTCCGTACAATGTGGACATGGTAGTTTTCCCTTGTCTGCACTGCAGTGTGATCTAAGAGTTAGTATATTTAAGTAGCGAGGGGGTGGAGGTACAGGGGGGAGGCTTTCCCCCCTGCTTAGAGCGTTTTTCTGGTTTGTTTGGGTGTTTTTATGCTTTTTTTTCACCATTCGACATTACGGCGTTTCGACATTTTGTGGTCAATTATTATGTGTTCGAACATTTCACTATTCTATCACGTAATATCAATGTGCCTAGCCAACAGAATTTCCTGGCTTTCACCACACAACACAAATAATGTCCGGTGCCCCTCTCGAGCAGACACACAGGTGAATCACAGGGTTGGTTTCTTATTTACCATCCAAATGTCACTATTTATCTTAAAGAGGGTTAATGAGGAGCTCTGTGTCACATACTTGGGTAGTTTGTTCCAGAGTATGGGACATGTTATGGACAGTAATCTATCCCTCCAGCATGTTTTGTCTGTTGTGGTGACACGATTAAGCTCACTGGAACATGTGTTTTGGAGG